>NC_072425.2:157282187-157590000 GCF_028878055.3 Symphalangus syndactylus | reverse complement strand
AAGAAGTTTCACAGAATGCTTCTGTGTAGTTTATATTTGAATATATTCCTTTTTCCACTACTACGCTCTTAGCGCTCCAAATGTCCAGTTGCATTTTCTACAGAAAGAGTGTTCAGATCTGCTCAATCAAAAGTATGGTTTAACTCTGTTAGCTGAATGCACAGATCAGAAAGAAGTTTCACCGAATGATTCTGTGTAGTTTATATTTGAAGACATTCCTTTTTCCACTATTACCCACTAAGCGCTCCGAATCTCCACTTGCATTTTCTACAAAAAGAGTGTTTCATAACTGCTCAATCAAAAATATGTTTTATCTCTGTTAACTGAATTTACAGATCAGAAATAAGTTTCACAGAATGCATCTGTGTAGTTTTTATTTGAAGATATTCTTTTTCCCAATGTAGGCCTCTTAGCGCTTAGCATGTCCAATTGCAGTTTCTACAGAAAGAGTGTTTCAGAACGGCTCAATCAAAAGTAAGGTTCAACTCTGTTAGTTGAATGCACAGAACAGAAAGAATTTTCACAGAATGCTACTGTGTAGTTTATATTTGAATATATTCCTTTTTCCACTATTACCCTCTTAGCGCTCCGAATGTCCACTTGCATTTTCTACAGAAAGAGTGTTCAGAACTGCGCAATCAAAAGTATGGTTTAACTGTGTTAGCTTAATGAACATATCAGAAATAAGTTTCACAAAATGCTTCTGTGTGGTTTTTATTTGAAGATATTTTTTTTCCCAATATAGGCCTCTTAGCGCTCAGAATGTCCAATTGCAGTTTTTACAGAAAGAGTGTTTCAGAAAGGCTCAATCAAAAGTAAGGTTCAACTCTGTTAGTTGAATGCACAGAACAGAAAGAAGTTTCATACACTGCTTCTGTGTAGTTTATATTTGAACATATTCTTTTTTCCACACTTACCCACTTAGCGCTACGAATGTCCAGTTGCATTTTCTACAGACAGAGTGTTTCAAAACTGCTCAATCAAAAGTATGGTTTAACTCTGTTAGCTGAATGCTCAGATCAGAAAGAAGTTTCACAGAATGCTTCTGTGTAGTTTATATTTGAATATATTCCTTTTTCCACTACTACTCTCTTAGCGCTCCAAATGTCCAGTTGCATTTTCTACAGAAAGAGAGTTCAGATCTGCTCAATCAAAAGTATGGTTTAACTCTGTTAGCTGAATGCACAGATCAGAAAGAAGTTTCACAGAATCATTCTGTGTAGTTTATATTTGGAGACATTCCTTTTTCCACTATTACCCTCTTAGCGCTCTGAATCTCCACTTGCATTTTCTACAGAAAGAGTATTTCAGAACGGCTCAATCAAAACTAAGGTTCAACTCTTTTAGTTGAACAAACAGAACAGAAAGAAGTTTCACACAATTCTTCTGTGTAGTTTTTATTTGTAGACATTCTTTTTCCCAATATAGGCCTCTTAGCGCTCAGAATGTCCAATTGCAGTTTCTACAGAAAGAGTGTTTCAGAACGGCTCAATCAAAAGTAAGGTTCAACTCTGTTAGTTGAATGCACAGAACAGAAAGAAGTTTCATACAATGCTTCTGTGTAGTTTATATTTGAACATATTCTTTTTTCCACTATTACCCACTTAGCGCTACGAATGTCCAGTTGCATTTTCTACAGACCGAGTGTTTCAAAACTACTCAATCAAAATTATGGTTTAACTCTGTTAGCTGAATGCTCAGATCAGAAAAAAGTTTCACAGAATGCTTCTGTGTAGTTTATATTTGAATATATTCCTTTTTTCCACTACGACGCTCTTAGCCCTCAAAATGTCCAGTTGCATTTTCTACAGAAAGAGTGTTCATATCTGCTCAATCAAAAGTATGGTTTAACTCTGTTAGCTGAATGCACAGATCAGAAAGAAGTTTCACCGAATGATTCTGTGTAGTTTATATTTGAAGACATTCCTTTTTCCACTATTACCCTCTTAGCGCTCCGAATCTCCACTTGCATTTTCTACAAAAAGAGTGTTTCATAACTGCTCAATCAAAAATATGTTTTATCTCTGTTAACTGAATTTACAGATCAGAAATAAGTTTCACAGAATGCATCTGTGTAGTTTTTATTTGAAGATATTCTTTTTCCCAATGTAGGCCTCTTAGCGCTTAGCATGTCCAATTGCAGTTTCTACAGAAAGAGTGTTTCAGAACGGCTCAATCAAAAGTAAGGTTCAACTCTGTTAGTTGAATGCACAGAACAGAAAGAATTTTCACAGAATGCTACTGTGTAGTTTATATTTGAATATATTCCTTTTTCCACTATTACCCTCTTTGCGCTCCGAATGTACACTTGCATTTTCTACAGAAAGAGTGTTCAGAACTGCGCAATCAAAAGTATGGTTTAACTCAGTTAGCTTAATGAACATATCAGAAATAAGTTTCACACAATGATTCTGTGTAGTTTTTATTTGAAGATATTGTTTTTCCCAATATCGGCCTCTTAGCGCTCAGAATGTCCAATTGCAGTTTCTACAGAAAGAGTGATTCAGAAAGGCTCAATCAAAGGTAAGGTTCAACTCTGTTAGTTGAATGCACAGAACAGAAAGAAGTTTCATACAATGCTTCTGTGTAGTTTATATTTGAACATATTCTTTTTTCCACTATTACCCACTTAGCGCTACGAATGTCCAGTTGCATTTTCTACAGACAGAGTGTTTCAAAACTGCTCAATCAAAAGTATGGTTTAACTCTGTTAGCTGAATGCTCAGATCAGAAAGAAGTTTCACAGAATGCTTCTGTGTAGTTTATATTTGAATATATTCCTTTTTCCACTACTACTCTCTTAGCGCTCCAAATGTCCAGTTGC
The DNA here is from genome assembly GCF_028878055.3 of Symphalangus syndactylus. Lineage (NCBI taxonomy): Eukaryota > Metazoa > Chordata > Mammalia > Primates > Hylobatidae > Symphalangus > Symphalangus syndactylus. The sequence goes on along the minus strand of NC_072425.2, from coordinate 157,587,176 downwards.
ATTTTCTACAGAAAGAGAGTTCAGATCTGCTCAATCAAAAGTATGGTTTCACTCTGTTAGCTGAATGCACAGATCAGAAATAAGTTTCACAGAATGATTCTGTGTAGTTTATATTTGGAGACATTCCTTTTTCCACTATTACCCTCTTAGCGCTCCGAATCTCCACTTGCATTTTCTACAGAAAGAGTGTTTCAGAACGGCTCAATCAAAACTAAGGTTCAACTCTTTTAGTTGAACAAACAGAACAGAAAGAAGTTTCACAAAATTCTTCTGTGTAGTTTTTATTTGTAGACATTCTTTTTCCCAATATAGGCCTCTTAGCGCTCAGAATGTCCAATTGCAGTTTCTACAGAAAGAGTGTTTCAGAACGGCTCAATCAAAAGTAAGGTTCAACTCTGTTAGTTGAATGCACAGAACAGAAAGAAGTTTCATACAATGCTTCTGTGTAGTTTATATTTGAACATATTCTTTTTTCCACTATTACCCACTTAGCGCTAAGAATGTCCAGTTGCATTTTCTACAGACAGAGTGTTTCAACACTGCTCAATCAAAAGTATGGTTTAACTCTGTTAGCTGAATGCTCAGATCAGAAAGAAGTTTCACAGAATGCTTCTGTGTAGTTTATATTTGAATATATTCCTTTTTCCACTACTACGCTCTTAGCGCTCCAAATGTCCAGTTGCATTTTCTACAGAAAGAGTGTTCAGATCTGCTCAATCAAAAGTATGGTTTAACATTGTTAGCTGAATGCACAGATCAGAAAGAAGTTTCACCGAATGATTCTGTGTAGTTTATATTTGAAGACATTCCTTTTTCCACTATTACCCACTTAGTGCTCCGAATCTCCACTTGCATTTTCTACAAAAAGAATGTTTCATAACTGCTCAATCAAAAATATGTTTTATCTCTGTTAACTGAATTTACAGATCAGAAATAAGTTTCACAGAATGCATCTGTGTAGTTTTTATTTGAAGATATTCTTTTTCCCAATGTAGGCCTCTTAGCGCTTAGCATGTCCAATTGCAGTTTCTACAGAAAGAGTGTTTCAGAACGGCTCAATCAAAAGTAAGGTTCAACTCTGTTAGTTGAATGCACAGAACAGAAAGAATTTTTACAGAATGCTACTGTGTAGTTTATATTTGAATATATTCCTTTTTCCACTATTACCCTCTTAGCGCTCCGAATGTCCACTTGCATTTTCTACAGAAAGAGTGTTCAGAACTGCGCAATCAAAAGTATGGTTTAACTCTGTTAGCTTAATGAACATATCAGAAATAAGTTTCACACAATGCTTCTGTGTAGTTTTTATTTGAAGATATTTTTTTTCCCAATATAGGCCTCTTAGCGCTCAGAATGTCCAATTGCAGTTTCTACAGAAAGAGTGTTTCAGAAAGGCTCAATCAAAAGTAAGGTTCAACTCTGTTAGTTGAATGCACAGAACAGAAAGAAGTTTCATACACTGCTTCTGTGTAGTTTATATTTGAACATATTCTTTTTTCCACACTTACCCACTTAGCGCTACGAATGTCCAGTTGCATTTTCTACAGACAGAGTGTTTCAAAACTGCTCAATCAAAAGTATGGTTTAACTCTGTTAGCTGAATGCTCAGATCAGAAAGAAGTTTCACAGAATGCTTCTGTGTAGTTTATATTTGAATATATTCCTTTTTCCACTACTACTCTCTTAGCGCTCCAAATGTCCAGTTGCATTTTCTACAGAAAGAGAGTTCAGATCTGCTCAATCAAAAGTATGGTTTAACTCTGTTAGCTGAATGCACAGATCAGAAAGAAGTTTCACAGAATCATTCTGTGTAGTTTATATTTGGAGACATTCCTTTTTCCACTATTACCCTCTTAGCGCTCTGAATCTCCACTTGCATTTTCTACAGAAAGAGTATTTCAGAACGGCTCAATCAAAACTAACGTTCAACTCTTTTAGTTGAACAAACAGAACAGAAAGAAGTTTCACACAATTCTTCTGTGTAGTTTTTATTTGTAGACATTCTTTTTCCCAATATAGGCCTCTTAGCGCTCAGAATGTCCAATTGCAGTTTCTACAGAAAGAGTGTTTCAGAACGGCTCAATCAAAAGTAAGGTTCAACTCTGTTAGTTGAATGCACAGAACAGAAAGAAGTTTCATACAATGCTTCTGTGTAGTTTATATTTGAACATATTCTTTTTTCCACTATTACCCACTTAGCGCTACGAATGTCCAGTTGCATTTTCTACAGACAGAGTGTTTCAAAACTACTCAATCAAAATTATGGTTTAACTCTGTTAGCTGAATGCTCAGATCAGAAAAAAGTTTCACAGAATGCTTCTGTGTAGTTTATATTTGAATATATTCCTTTATTCCACTACGACGCTCTTAGCCCTCAAAATGTCCAGTTGCATTTTCTACAGAAAGAGTGTTCATATCTGCTCAATCAAAAGTATGGTTTAACTCTGTTAGCTGAATGCACAGATCAGAAAGAAGTTTCACCGAATGATTCTGTGTAGTTTATATTTGAAGACATTCCTTTTTCCACTATTACCCACTTAGCGCTCCGAATCTCCACTTGCATTTTCTACAAAAAGAGTGTTTCATAACTGCTCAATCAAAAATATGTTTTATCTCTGTTAACTGAATTTACAGATCAGAAATAAGTTTCACAGAATGCATCTGTGTAGTTTTTATTTGAAGATATTCTTTTTCCCAATGTAGGCCTCTTAGCGCTTAGCATGTCCAATTGCAGTTTCTACAGAAAGAGTGTTTCAGAACGGCTCAATCAAAAGTAAGGTTCAACTCTGTTAGTTGAATGCACAGAACAGAAAGAATTTTCACAGAATGCTACTGTGTAGTTTATATTTGAATATATTCCTTTTTCCACTATTACCCTCTTTGCGCTCCGAATGTCCACTTGCATTTTCTACAGAAAGAGTGTTCAGAACTGCGCAATCAAAAGTATGGTTTAACTCAGTTAGCTTAATGAACATATCAGAAATAAGTTTCACACAATGATTCTGTGTAGTTTTTATTTGAAGATATTGTTTTTCCCAATATAGGCCTCTTAGCGCTCAGAATGTCCAATTGCAGTTTCTACAGAAAGAGTGATTCAGAAAGGCTCAATCAAAGGTAAGGTTCAACTCTGTTAGTTGAATGCACAGAACAGAAAGAAGTTTCATACAATGCTTCTGTGTAGTTTATATTTGAACATATTCTTTTTTCCACTATTACCCACTTAGCGCTACGAATGTCCAGTTGCATTTTCTACAGACAGAGTGTTTCAAAACTGCTCAATCAAAAGTATGGTTTAACTCTGTTAGCTGAATGCTCAGATCAGAAAGAAGTTTCACAGAATGCTTCTGTGTAGTTTATATTTGAATATATTCCTTTTTCCACTACTACTCTCTTAGCGCTCCAAATGTCCAGTTGCATTTTCTACAGAAAGAGAGTTCAGATCTGCTCAATCAAAAGTATGGTTTCACTCTGTTAGCTGAATGCACAGATCAGAAATAAGTTTCACAGAATGATTCTGTGTAGTTTATATTTGGAGACATTCCTTTTTCCACTATTACCCTCTTAGCGCTCCGAATCTCCACTTGCATTTTCTACAGAAAGAGTGTTTCAGAACGGCTCAATCAAAACTAAGGTTCAACTCTTTTAGTTGAACAAACAGAACAGAAAGAAGTTTCACAAAATTCTTCTGTGTAGTTTTTATTTGTAGACATTCTTTTTCCCAATATAGGCCTCTTAGCGCTCAGAATGTCCAATTGCAGTTTCTACAGAAAGAGTGTTTCAGAACGGCTCAATCAAAAGTAAGGTTCAACTCTGTTAGTTGAATGCACAGAACAGAAAGAAGTTTCATACAATGCTTCTGTGTAGTTTATATTTGAACATATTCTTTTTTCCACTATTACCCACTTAGCGCTAAGAATGTCCAGTTGCATTTTCTACAGACAGAGTGTTTCAACACTGCTCAATCAAAAGTATGGTTTAACTCTGTTAGCTGAATGCTCAGATCAGAAAGAAGTTTCACAGAATGCTTCTGTGTAGTTTATATTTGAATATATTCCTTTTTCCACTACTACGCTCTTAGCGCTCCAAATGTCCAGTTGCATTTTCTACAGAAAGAGTGTTCAGATCTGCTCAATCAAAAGTATGGTTTAACATTGTTAGCTGAATGCACAGATCAGAAAGAAGTTTCACCGAATGATTCTGTGTAGTTTATATTTGAAGACATTCCTTTTTCCACTATTACCCACTTAGTGCTCCGAATCTCCACTTGCATTTTCTAAAAAAGAATGTTTCATAACTGCTCAATCAAAAATATGTTTTATCTCTGTTAACTGAATTTACAGATCAGAAATAAGTTTCACAGAATGCATCTGTGTAGTTTTTATTTGAAGATATTCTTTTTCCCAATGTAGGCCTCTTAGCGCTTAGCATGTCCAATTGCAGTTTCTACAGAAAGAGTGTTTCAGAACGGCTCAATCAAAAGTAAGGTTCAACTCTGTTAGTTGAATGCACAGAACAGAAAGAATTTTTACAGAATGCTACTGTGTAGTTTATATTTGAATATATTCCTTTTTCCACTATTACCCTCTTAGCGCTCCGAATGTCCACTTGCATTTTCTACAGAAAGAGTGTTCAGAACTGCGCAATCAAAAGTATGGTTTAACTCTGTTAGCTTAATGAACATATCAGAAATAAGTTTCACACAATGCTTCTGTGTAGTTTTTATTTGAAGATATTTTTTTTCCCAATATAGGCCTCTTAGCGCTCAGAATGTCCAATTGCAGTTTCTACAGAAAGAGTGTTTCAGAAAGGCTCAATCAAAAGTAAGGTTCAACTCTGTTAGTTGAATGCACAGAACAGAAAGAAGTTTCATACACTGCTTCTGTGTAGTTTATATTTGAACATATTCTTTTTTCCACACTTACCCACTTAGCGCTACGAATGTCCAGTTGCATTTTCTACAGACAGAGTGTTTCAAAACTGCTCAATCAAAAGTATGGTTTAACTCTGTTAGCTGAATGCTCAGATCAGAAAGAAGTTTCACAGAATGCTTCTGTGTAGTTTATATTTGAATATATTCCTTTTTCCACTACTACTCTCTTAGCGCTCCAAATGTCCAGTTGCATTTTCTACAGAAAGAGAGTTCAGATCTGCTCAATCAAAAGTATGGTTTAACTCTGTTAGCTGAATGCACAGATCAGAAAGAAGTTTCACAGAATCATTCTGTGTAGTTTATATTTGGAGACATTCCTTTTTCCACTATTACCCTCTTAGCGCTCTGAATCTCCACTTGCATTTTCTACAGAAAGAGTATTTCAGAACGGCTCAATCAAAACTAAGGTTCAACTCTTTTAGTTGAACAAACAGAACAGAAAGAAGTTTCACACAATTCTTCTGTGTAGTTTTTATTTGTAGACATTCTTTTTCCCAATATAGGCCTCTTAGCGCTCAGAATGTCCAATTGCAGTTTCTACAGAAAGAGTGTTTCAGAACGGCTCAATCAAAAGTAAGGTTCAACTCTGTTAGTTGAATGCACAGAACAGAAAGAAGTTTCATACAATGCTTCTGTGTAGTTTATATTTGAACATATTCTTTTTTCCACTATTACCCACTTAGCGCTACGAATGTCCAGTTGCATTTTCTACAGACAGAGTGTTTCAAAACTACTCAATCAAAATTATGGTTTAACTCTGTTAGCTGAATGCTCAGATCAGAAAAAAGTTTCACAGAATGCTTCTGTGTAGTTTATATTTGAATATATTCCTTTTATCCACTACGACGCTCTTAGCCCTCCAAATGTCCAGTTGCATTTTCTACAGAAAGAGTGTTCATATCTGCTCAATCAAAAGTATGGTTTAACTCTGTTAGCTGAATGCACAGATCAGAAAGAAGTTTCACCGAATGATTCTGTGTAGTTTATATTTGAAGACATTCCTTTTTCCACTATTACCCTCTTAGCGCTCCGAATCTCCACTTGCATTTTCTACAAAAAGAGTGTTTCAAAACTGCTCAATCAAAAATATGTTTTATCTCTGTTAACTGAATTTACAGATCAGAAATAAGTTTCACAGAATGCATCTGTGTAGTTTTTATTTGAAGATATTCTTTTTCCCAATGTAGGCCTCTTAGCGCTTAGCATGTCCAATTGCAGTTTCTACAGAAAGAGTGTTTCAGAACGGCTCAATCAAAAGTAAGGTTCAACTCTGTTAGTTGAATGCACAGAACAGAAAGAATTTTCACAGAATGCTACTGTGTAGTTTATATTTGAATATATTCCTTTTTCCACTATTACCCTCTTTGCGCTCCGAATGTCCACTTGCATTTTCTACAGAAAGAGTGTTCAGAACTGCGCAATCAAAAGTATGGTTTAACTCAGTTAGCTTAATGAACATATCAGAAATAAGTTTCAAACAATGATTCTGTGTAGTTTTTATTTGAAGATATTGTTTTTCCCAATATAGGCCTCTTAGCGCTCAGAATGTCCAATTGCAGTTTCTACAGAAAGAGTGATTCAGAAAGGCTCAATCAAAGGTAAGGTTCAACTCTGTTAGTTGAATGCACAGAACAGAAAGGAGTTTCATACAATGCTTCTGTGTAGTTTATATTTGAACATATTCTTTTTTCCACTATTACCCACTTAGCGCTACGAATGTCCAGTTGCATTTTCTACAGACAGAGTGTTTCAAAACTGCTCAATCAAAAGTATGGTTTAACTCTGTTAGCTTAATGAACATATCAGAAATAAGTTTCACACAATGCTTCTGTGTAGTTTTTATTTGAAGATATTATTTTTCCCAATATAGGCCTCTTAGCGCTCAGAATGTCCAATTGCAGTTTCTACAGAAAGAGCGTTTCAGAAAGGCTCAATCAAAAGTAAGGTTCAACTCTGTTAGTTGAATGCACAGAACAGAAAGTAGTTTCATACAATGCTTCTGTGTAGTTTATATTTGAACATATTCTCTTTTCCACTATTACCCACTTAGCGCTACGAATGTCCAGTTGCATTTTCTACAGACAGAGTGTTTCAAAACTGCTCAATCAAAAGTATGGTTTAACTCTGTTAGCTGAATGCTCAGATCAGAAAGAAGTTTCACAGAATGCTTCTGTGTAGTTTATATTTGAATATATTCCTTTTTTCCACTACTACGCTCTTAGCGCTCCAAATGTCCAGTTGCATTTTCTACAGAAAGAGTGTTCAGATCTGCTCAATCAAAGTATGGTTTAACTCTGTTAGCTGAATGCACAGATCAGAAAGAAGTTTCACCGAATGATTCTGTGTAGTTTATATTTGAAGACATTCCTTTTTCCACTATTAAACTCTTAGCGCTCCGAATATCCACTTGCATTTTCTACAAAAAGAGTGTTTCATAACTGCTCAATCAAAAATATGTTTTATCTCTGTTAACTGAATTTACAGATCAGAAATAAGTTTCACAGAATGCATCTGTGTAGTTTTTATTTGAAGATATTTTTTTTCCCAATGTAGGCCTCTTAGCGCTTAGCATGTCCAATTGCAGTTTCTACAGAAAGAGTGTTTCAGAACGGCTCAATCAAAAGTAAGGTTCAACTCTGTTAGTTGAATGCACAGAACAGAAAGAATTTTCACAGAATGCTACTGTGTAGTTTATATTTGAATATATTCCTTTTTCCACTATTACCCTCTTAGCGCTCCGAATGTCCACTTGCATTTTCTACAGAAAGAGTGTTCAGAACTGCGCAATCAAAAGTATGGTTTAACTCTGTTAGCTTAATGAACATATCAGAAATAAGTTTCACACAATGCTTCTGTGTAGTTTTTATTTGAAGATATTTTTTTTCCCAATATAGGCCTCTTAGCGCTCAGAATGTCCAATTGCAGTTTCTACAGAAAGAGTGTTTCAGAAAGGCTCAATCAAAAGTAAGGTTCAACTCTGTTAGTTGAATGCACAGAACAGAAAGAAGTTTCATACACTGCTTCTGTGTAGTTTATATTTGAACATATACTTTTTTCCATAATTACCCACTTAGCGCTACGAATGTCCAGTTGCATTTTCTACAGACAGAGTGTTTCAAAACTGCTCAATCAAAAGTATGGTTTAACTCTGTTAGCTGAATGCTCAGATCAGAAAGAAGTTTCACAGAATGCTTCTGTGTAGTTTATATTTGAATATATTCCTTTTTCCACTACTTCTCTCTTAGCGCTCCAAATGTCCAGTTGCATTTTCTACAGAAAGAGAGTTCAGATCTGCTCAATCAAAAGTATGGTTTAATTCTGTTAGCTGAATGCACAGATCAGAAAGAAGTTTCACAGAATGATTCTGTGTAGTTTATATTTGGAGACATTCCTTTTTCCACTATTACCCTCTTAGCGCTCTGAATCTCCACTTGCATTTTCTACAGAAAGAGTATTTCAGAACGGCTCAATCAAAACTAAGGTTCAACTCTTTTAGTTGAACAAACTGAACAGAAAGAAGTTTCACACAATTCTTCTGTGTAGTTTTTATTTGTAGACATTCTTTTTCCCAATATAGGCCTCTTAGCGCTCAGAATGTCCAATTGCAGTTTCTACAGAAAGAGTGTTTCAGAACGGCTCAATCAAAAGTAAGGTTCAACTCTGTTAGTTGAATGCACAGAACAGAAAGAAGTTTCATACAATGCTTCTGTGTAGTTTATATTTGAACATATTCTTTTTTCCACTATTACCCACTTAGCGCTACGAATGTCCAGTTGCATTTTCTACAGACAGAGTGTTTCAAAACTGCTCAATCAAAATTATGGTTTAACTCTGTTAGCTGAATGCTCAGATCAGAAAAAAGTTTCACAGAATGCTTCTGTGTAGTTTATATTTGAATATATTCCTTTTTTCCACTACTACGCTCTTAGCGCTCCAAATGTCCAGTTGCATTTTCTACAGAAAGAGTGTTCATATCTGCTCAATCAAAAGTATGGTTTAACTCTGTTAGCTGAATGCACAGATCAGAAAGAAGTTTCACCGAATGATTCTGTGTAGTTTATATTTGAAGACATTCCTTTTTCCACTATTACCTTCTTAGCGCTCCGAATCTCCACTTGCATTTTCTACAAAAAGAGTGTTTCATAACTGCTCAATCAAAAATATGTTTTATCTCTGTTAACTGAATTTACAGATCAGAAATAAGTTTCACAGAATGCATCTGTGTAGTTTTTATTTGAAGATATTCTTTTTCCCAATATAGGCCTCTTAGCGCTTAGCATGTCCAATTGCAGTTTCTACAGAAAGAGTGTTTCAGAACGGCTCAATCAAAAGTAAGGTTCAACTCTGTTAGTTGAATGCACAGAACAGAAAGAATTTTCACAGAATGCTACTGTGTAGTTTATATTTGAATATATTCCTTTTTCCACTATTACCCTCTTAGCGCTCCGAATGTCCACTTGCATTTTCTACAGAAAGAGTGTTCAGAACTGCGCAATCAAAAGTATGGTTTAACTCTGTTAGCTTAATGAACATATCAGAAATAAGTTTCACACAATGATTCTGTGTAGTTTTTATTTGAAGATATTGTTTTTCCCAATATAGGCCTCTTAGCGCTCAGAATGTCCAATTGCAGTTTCTACAGAAAGAGTGTTTCAGAAAGGCTCAATCAAAAGGAAGGTTCAACTCTGTTAGTTGAATGCACAGAACAGAAAGAAGTTTCATACAATGCTTCTGTGTAGTTTATATTTGAACATATTCTTTTTTCCACTATTACCCACTTAGCGCTACGAATGTCCAGTTGCATTTCCTACAGACAGAGTGTTTCAAAACTGCTCAATCAAAAGTATGGTTTAACTCTGTTAGCTGAATGCTCAGATCAGAAAGAAGTTTCACAGAATGCTTCTGTGTAGTTTATATTTGAATATATTCCTTTTTCCACTACTACTCTCTTAGCGCTCCAAATGTCCAGTTGCATTTTCTACAGAAAGAGAGTTCAGATCTGCTCAATCAAAAGTATGGTTTCACTCTGTTAGCTGAATGCACAGATCAGAAAGAAGTTTCACAGAATGATTCTGTGTAGTTTATATTTGGAGACATTCCTTTTTCCACTATTACCCTCTTAGCGCTCCGAATCTCCACTTGCATTTTCTACAGAAAGAGTGTTTCAGAACGGCTCAATCAAAACTAAGGTTCAACTCTTTTAGTTGAACAAACAGAACAGAAAGAAGTTTCACAAAATTCTTCTGTGTAGTTTTTATTTGTAGACATTCTTTTTCCCAATATAGGCCTCTTAGCGCTCAGAATGTCCAATTGCAGTTTCTACAGAAAGAGTGTTTCAGAACGGCTCAATCAAAAGTAAGGTTCAACTCTGTTAGTTGAATGCACAGAACAGAAAGAAGTTTCATACAATGCTTCTGTGTAGTTTATATTTGAACATATTCTTTTTTCCACTATTACCCACTTAGCGCTACGAATGTCCAGTTGCATTTTCTACAGACAGAGTGTTTCAAAACTGCTCAATCAAAATTATGGTTTAACTCTGTTAGCTGAATGCTCAGATCAGAAAAAAGTTTCACAGAATGCTTCTGTGTAGTTTATATTTGAATATATTCCTTTTTTCCACTACTACGCTCTTAGCGCTCCAAATGTCCAGTTGCATTTTCTACAGAAAGAGTGTTCATATCTGCTCAATCAAAAGTATGGTTTAACTCTGTTAGCTGAATGCACAGATCAGAAAGAAGTTTCACCGAATGATTCTGTGTAGTTTATATTTGAAGACATTCCTTTTTCCACTATTACCTTCTTAGCGCTCCGAATCTCCACTTGCATTTTCTACAAAAAGAGTGTTTCATAACTGCTCAATCAAAAATATGTTTTATCTCTGTTAACTGAATTTACAGATCAGAAATAAGTTTCACAGAATGCATCTGTGTAGTTTTTATTTGAAGATATTCTTTTTCCCAATATAGGCCTCTTAGCGCTTAGCATGTCCAATTGCAGTTTCTACAGAAAGAGTGTTTCAGAACGGCTCAATCAAAAGTAAGGTTCAACTCTGTTAGTTGAATGCACAGAACAGAAAGAATTTTCACAGAATGCTACTGTGTAGTTTATATTTGAATATATTCCTTTTTCCACTATTACCCTCTTAGCGCTCCGAATGTCCACTTGCATTTTCTACAGAAAGAGTGTTCAGAACTGCGCAATCAAAAGTATGGTTTAACTCTGTTAGCTTAATGAACATATCAGAAATAAGTTTCACACAATGATTCTGTGTAGTTTTTATTTGAAGATATTGTTTTTCCCAATATAGGCCTCTTAGCGCTCAGAATGTCCAATTGCAGTTTCTACAGAAAGAGTGTTTCAGAAAGGCTCAATCAAAAGGAAGGTTCAACTCTGTTAGTTGAATGCACAGAACAGAAAGAAGTTTCATACAATGCTTCTGTGTAGTTTATATTTGAACATATTCTTTTTTCCACTATTACCCACTTAGCGCTACGAATGTCCAGTTGCATTTCCTACAGACAGAGTGTTTCAAAACTGCTCAATCAAAAGTATGGTTTAACTCTGTTAGCTGAATGCTCAGATCAGAAAGAAGTTTCACAGAATGCTTCTGTGTAGTTTATATTTGAATATATTCCTTTTTCCACTACTACTCTCTTAGCGCTCCAAATGTCCAGTTGCATTTTCTACAGAAAGAGAGTTCAGATCTGCTCAATCAAAAGTATGGTTTCACTCTGTTAGCTGAATGCACAGATCAGAAAGAAGTTTCACAGAATGATTCTGTGTAGTTTATATTTGGAGACATTCCTTTTTCCACTATTACCCTCTTAGCGCTCCGAATCTCCACTTGCATTTTCTACAGAAAGAGTGTTTCAGAACGGCTCAATCAAAACTAAGGTTCAACTCTTTTAGTTGAACAAACAGAACAGAAAGAAGTTTCACAAAATTCTTCTGTGTAGTTTTTATTTGTAGACATTCTTTTTCCCAATATAGGCCTCTTAGCGCTCAGAATGTCCAATTGCAGTTTCTACAGAAAGAGTGTTTCAGAACGGCTCAATCAAAAGTAAGGTTCAACTCTGTTAGTTGAATGCACAGAACAGAAAGAAGTTTCATACAATGCTTCTGTGTAGTTTATATTTGAACATATTCTTTTTTCCACTATTACCCACTTAGCGCTACGAATGTCCAGTTGCATTTTCTACAGACAGAGTGTTTCAAAACTGCTCAATCAAAAGTATGGTTTAACTCTGTTAGCTTAATGAACATATCAGAAATAAGTTTCACACAATGCTTCTGTGTAGTTTTTATTTGAAGATATTATTTTTCCCAATATAGGCCTCTTAGCGCTCAGAATGTCCAATTGCAGTTTCTACAGAAAGAGCGTTTCAGAAAGGCTCAATCAAAAGTAAGGTTCAACTCTGCTAGTTGAATGCACAGAACAGAAAGTAGTTTCATACAATGCTTCTGTGTAGTTTATATTTGAACATATTCTCTTTTCCACTATTACCCACTTAGCGCTACGAATGTCCAGTTGCATTTTCTACAGACAGAGTGTTTCAAAACTGCTCAATCAAAAGTATGGTTTAACTCCGTTAGCTGAATGCTCAGATCAGAAAGAAGTTTCACAGAATGCTTCTGTGTAGTTTATATTTGAATATATTCCTTTTTTCCACTACTACGCTCTTAGCGCTCCAAATGTCCAGTTGCATTTTCTACAGAAAGAGTGTTCAGATCTGCTCAATCAAAGTATGGTTTAACTCTGTTAGCTGAATGCACAGATCAGAAAGAAGTTTCACCGAATGATTCTGTGTAGTTTATATTTGAAGACATTCCTTTTTCCACTATTACCCACTTAGCGCTCCGAATCTCCACTTGCATTTTCTACAAAAAGAGTGTTTCATAACTGCTCAATCAAAAATATGTTTTATCTCTGTTAACTGAATTTACAGATCAGAAATAAGTTTCACAGAATGCATCTGTGTAGTTTTTATTTGAAGATATTTTTTTTCCCAATGTAGGCCTCTTAGCGCTTAGCATGTCCAATTGCAGTTTCTACAGAAAGAGTGTTTCAGAACGGCTCAATCAAAAGTAAGGTTCAACTCTGTTAGTTGAATGCACAGAACAGAAAGAATTTTCACAGAATGCTACTGTGTAGTTTATATTTGAATATATTCCTTTTTCCACTATTACCCTCTTAGCGCTCCGAATGTCCACTTGCATTTTCTACAGAAAGAGTGTTCAGAACTGCGCAATCAAAAGTATGGTTTAATTCTGTTAGCTTAATGAACATATCAGAAATAAGTTTCACACAATGCTTCTGTGTAGTTTTTATTTGAAGATATTTTTTTTCCCAATATCGGCCTCTTAGCGCTCAGAATGTCCAATTGCAGTTTCTACAGAAAGAGTGTTTCAGAAAGGCTCAATCAAAAGTAAGGTTCAACTCTGTTAGTTGAATGCACAGAACAGAAAGAAGTTTCATACACTGCTTCTGTGTAGTTTATATTTGAACATATTCTTTTTTCCACTATTACCCACTTAGCGCTACGAATGTCCAGTTGCATTTTCTACAGACAGAGTGTTTCAAAACTGCTCAATCAAAAGTATGGTTTTACTCTGTTAGCTGAATGCTCAGATCAGAAAGAAGTTTCACAGAATGCTTCTGTGTAGTTTATATTTGAATATATTCCTTTTTCCACTACTACTCTCTTAGCGCTCCAAATGTCCAGTTGCATTTTCTACAGAAAGAGAGTTCAGATCTGCTCAATCAAAAGTATGGTTTCACTCTGTTAGCTGAATGCACAGATCAGAAAGAAGTTTCACCGAATGATTCTGTGTAGTTTATATTTGAAGACATTCCTTTTTCCACTAATACCCTCTTAGCGCTCCGAATCTCCACTTGCATTTTCTAAAAAAGAGTGTTTCATAACTGCTCAATCAAAAATATGTTTTATCTCTGTTAACTGAATTTACAGATCAGAAATAAGTTTCACAGAATGCATCTGTGTAGTTTTTATTTGAAGATATTCTTTTTCCCAATGTAGGCCTCTTAGCGCTTAGCTTGTCCAATTGCAGTTTCTACAGAAAGAGTGTTTCAGAACGGCTCAATCAAAAGTAAGGTTCAACTCTGTTAGTTGAATGCACAGAACAGAAAGAATTTTCACAGAATGCTACTGTGTAGTTTATATTTGAATATATTCCTTTTTCCACTATTACCCTCTTAGCGCTCCGAATGTCCACTTGCATTTTCTACAGAAAGAGTGTTCAGAACTGCGCAATCAAAAGTATGGTTTAACTCTGTTAGCTTAATGAACATATCAGAAATAAGTTTCACACAATGCTTCTGTGTAGTTTTTATTTGAAGATATTTTTTTTCCCAATATCGGCCTCTTAGCGCTCAGAATGTCCAATTGCAGTTTCTACAGAAAGAGTGTTTCAGAAAGGCTCAATCAAAAGTAAGGTTCAACTCTGTTAGTTGAATGCACAGAACAGAAAGAAGTTTCATACAATGCTTCTGTGTAGTTTATATTTGAACATATTCTTTTTTCCACTATTACCCACTTAGCGCTACGAATGTCCAGTTGCATTTTCTACAGACAGAGTGTTTCAAAACTGCTCAATCAAAATTATGGTTTAACTCTGTTAGCTGAATGCTCAGATCAGAAAAAAGTTTCACAGAATGCTTCTGTGTAGTTTATATTTGAATATATTCCTTTTTTCCACTACTACGCTCTTAGCGCTCCAAATGTCCAGTTGCATTTTCTACAGAAAGAGTGTTCATATCTGCTCAATCAAAAGTATGGTTTAACTCTGTTAGCTGAATGCACAGATCAGAAAGAAGTTTCACCGAATGATTCTGTGTAGTTTATATTTGAAGACATTCCTTTTTCCACTATGACACTCTTAGCGCTCCGAATCTCCACTTGCATTTTCTACAAAAAGAGTGTTTCATAACTGCTCAATCAAAAATATGTTTTATCTCTGTTAACTGAATTTACAGATCAGAAATAAGTTTCACAGAATGCATCTGTGTAGTTTTTATTTGAAGATATTCTTTTTCCCAATGTAGGCCTCTTAGCGCTTAGCATGTCCAATTGCAGTTTCTACAGAAAGAGTGTTTCAGAACGGCTCAATCAAAAGTAAGGTTCAACTCTGTTAGTTGAATGCACAGAACAGAAAGAAGTTTCATACAATGCTTCTGTGTAGTTTATATTTGAACATATTCTTTTTTCCACTATTACCCACTTAGCGCTACGAATGTCCAGTTGCATTTCCTACAGACAGAGTGTTTCAAAACTGCTCAATCAAAAGTATGGTTTAACTCTGTTAGCTGAATGCTCAGATCAGAAAGAAGTTTCACAGAATGCTTCTGTGTAGTTTATATTTGAATATATTTCTTTTTCCACTACTACTCTCTTAGCGCTCCAAATGTCCAGTTGCATTTTCTACAGAAAGAGAGTTCAGATCTGCTCAATCAAAAGTATGGTTTCACTCTGTTAGCTGAATGCACAGATCAGAAAGAAGTTTCACCGAATGATTCTGTTTAGTTTATATTTGAAGACATTCCTTTTTCCACTAATACCCTCTTAGCACTCCGAATCTCCACTTGCATTTTCTACAAAAAGAGTGTTTCATAACTGCTCAATCAAAAATATGTTTTATCTCTGTTAACTGAATTTACAGATCAGAAATAAGTTTCACAGAATGCATCTGTGTAGTTTTTATTTGAAGATATTCTTTTTCCCAATGTAGGCCTCTTAGCGCTTAGCATGTCCAATTGCAGTTTCTACAGAAAGAGTGTTTCAGAACGGCTCAATCAAAAGTAAGGTTCAACTCTGTTAGTTGAATGCACAGAACAGAAAGAATTTTCACAGAATGCTACTGTGTAGTTTATATTTGAATATATTCCTTTTTCCACTATTACCCTCTTAGCGCTCCGAATGTCCACTTGCATTATCTACAGAAAGAGTGTTCAGAACTGCGCAATCAAAAGTATGGTTTAACTCTGTTAGCTTAATGAACATATCAGAAATAAGTTTCACACAATGATTCTGTGTAGTTTTTATTTGAAGATATTTTTTTTCCCAATATAGGCCTCTTAGCGCTCAGAATGTCCAATTGCAGTTTCTACAGAAAGAGTGTTTCAGAAAGGCTCAGTCAAAAGTAAGGTTCAACTCTGTTAGTTGAATGCACAGAAAAGAAAGAAGTTTCATACAATGCTTCTGTGTAGTTTATATTTGAACATATTATTTTTTCCACTATTACCCACTTAGCGCTACGAATGTCCAGTTGCATTTTCTACAGACAGAGTGTTTCAAAACTGCTCAATCAAAAGTATGGTTTAACTCTGTTAGCTGAATGCTCAGATCAGAAAGAAGTTTCACAGAATGCTTCTGTGTAGTTTATATTTGAATATATTCCTTTTTCCACTACTACTCTCTTAGCGCTCCAAATGTCCAGTTGCATTTTCTACAGAAAGAGAGTTCAGATCTGCTCAATCAAAAGTATGGTTTCACTCTGTTAGCTGAATGCACAGATCAGAAAGAAGTTTCACAGAATGATTCTGTGTAGTTTATATTTGGAGACATTCCTTTTTCCACTATTACCCTCTTAGCGCTCCGAATCTCCACTTGCATTTTCTACAGAAAGAGTGTTTCAGAACGGCTCAATCAAAACTAAGGTTCAACTCTTTTAGTTGAACAAACAGAACAGAAAGAAGTTTCACAAAATTATTCTGTGTAGTTTTTATTTGTAGACATTCTTTTTCCCAATATAGGCCTCTTAGCGCTCAGAATGTCCAATTGCAGTTTCTACAGAAAGAGTGTTTCAGAACGGCTCAATCAAAAGTAAGGTTCAACTCTGTTAGTTGAATGCACAGAACAGAAAGAAGTTTCATACACTGCTTCTGTGTAGTTTATATTTGAACATATTCTTTTTTCCACAATTACCCACTTAGCGCTACGAATGTCCAGTTGCATTTTCTACAGACAGAGTGTTTCAAAACTGCTCAATCAAAAGTATGGTTTAACTCTGTTAGCTGAATGCTCAGATCAGAAAGAAGTTTCACAGAATGCTTCTGTGTAGTTTATATTTGAATATATTCCTTTTTCCACTACTACTCTCTTAGCGCTCCAAATGTCCAGTTGCATTTTCTACAGAAAGAGAGTTCAGATCTGCTCAATCAAAAGTATGGTTTAACTCTGTTAGCTGAATGCACAGATCAGAAAGAAGTTTCACAGAATGATTCTGTGTAGTTTATATTTGGAGACATTCCTTTTTCCACTATTACCCTCTTAGCGCTCTGAATCTCCACTTGCATTTTCTACAGAAAGAGTATTTCAGAACGGCTCAATCAAAACTAAGGTTCAACTCTTTTAGTTGAACAAACAGAACAGAAAGAAGTTTCACACAATTCTTCTGTGTAGTTTTTATTTGTAGACATTCTTTTTCCCAATATAGGCCTCTTAGCGCTCAGAATGTCCAATTGCAGTTTCTACAGAAAGAGTGTTTCAGAACGGCTCAATCAAAAGTAAGGTTCAACTCTGTTAGTTGAATGCACAGAATAGAAAGAAGTTTCATACAATGCTTCTGTGTAGTTTATATTTGAACATATTCTTTTTTCCACTATTACCCACTTAGCGCTACGAATGTCCAGTTGCATTTTCTACAGACAGAGTGTTTCAAAACTGCTCAATCAAAATTATGGTTTAACTCTGTTAGCTGAATGCTCAGATCAGAAAAAAGTTTCACAGAATGCTTCTGTGTAGTTTATATTTGAATATATTCCTTTTTTCCACTACTACGCTCTTAGCGCTCCAAATGTCCAGTTGCATTTTCTACAGAAAGAGTGTTCATATCTGCTCAATCAAAAGTATGGTTTAACTCTGTTAGCTGAATGCACAGATCAGAAAGAAGTTTCACCGAATGATTCTGTGTAGTTTATATTTGAAGACATTCCTTTTTCCACTATTACCCTCTTAGCGCTCCGAATCTCCACTTGCATTTTCTACAAAAAGAGTGTTTCATAACTGCTCAATCAAAAATATGTTTTATCTCTGTTAACTGAATTTACAGATCAGAAATAAGTTTCACAGAATGCATCTGTGTAGTTTTTATTTGAAGATATTCTTTTTCCCAATGTAGGCCTCTTAGCGCTTAGCATGTCCAATTGCAGTTTCTAAAGAAAGAGTGTTTCAGAACGGCTCAATCAAAGTAAGGTTCAACTCTGTTAGTTGAATGCACAGAACAGAAAGAATTTTCACAGAATGCTACTGTGTAGTTTATATTTGAATATATTCCTTTTTCCACTATTACCCTCTTAGCGCTCCGAATGTCCACTTGCATTTTCTACAGAAAGAGTGTTCAGAACTGCGCAATCAAAAGTATGGTTTAACTCTGTTAGCTTAATGAACATATCAGAAATAAGTTTCACACAATGATTCTGTGTAGTTTTTATTTGAAGATACTGTTTTTCCCAATATAGGCCTCTTAGCGCTCAGAATGTCCAATTGCAGTTTCTACAGAAAGAGTGTTTCAGAAAGGCTCAATCAAAAGTAATGTTCAACTCTGTTAGTTGAATGCACAGAACAGAAAGAAGTTTCATACAATGCTTCTGTGTAGTTTATATTTGAACATATTCTTTTTTCCACTATTACCCACTTAGCGCTACGAATGTCCAGTTGCATTTTCTACAGACAGAGTGTTTCAAAACTGCTCAATCAAAAGTATGGTTTAACTCTGTTAGCTGAATGCTCAGATCAGAAAGAAGTTTCACAGAATGCTTCTGTGTAGTTTATATTTGAATATATTCCTTTTTCCACTACTACTCTCTTAGCGCTCCAAATGTCCAGTTGCATTTTCTACAGAAAGAGAGTTCAGATCTGCTCAATCAAAAGTATGGTTTCACTCTGTTAGCTGAATGCACAGATCAGAAAGAAGTTTCACCGAATGATTCTGTTTAGTTTATATTTGAAGACATTCCTTTTTCCACTAATACCCTCTTAGCACTCCGAATCTCCACTTGCATTTTCTACAAAAAGAGTGTTTCATAACTGCTCAATCAAAAATATGTTTTATCTCTGTTAACTGAATTTACAGATCAGAAATAAGTTTCACAGAATGCATCTGTGTAGTTTTTATTTGAAGATATTCTTTTTCCCAATGTAGGCCTCTTAGCGCTTAGCATGTCCAATTGCAGTTTCTACAGAAAGAGTGTTTCAGAACGGCTCAATCAAAAGTAAGGTTCAACTCTGTTAGTTGAATGCACAGAACAGAAAGAATTTTCACAGAATGCTACTGTGTAGTTTATATTTGAATATATTCCTTTTTCCACTATTACCCTCTTAGCGCTCCGAATGTCCACTTGCATTTTCTACAGAAAGAGTGTTCAGAAATGCGCAATCAAAAGTATGGTTTAACTCTGTTAGCTTAATGAACATATCAGAAATAAGTTTCACACAATGCTTCTGTGTAATTTTTATTTGAAGATATTATTTTTCCCAATATAGGCCTCTTAGCGCTCAGAATGTCCAATTGCAGTTTCTACAGAAAGAGTGTTTCAGAAAGGCTCAATCAAAAGTAAGGTTCAACTCTGTTAGTTGAATGCACAGAACAGAAAGAAGTTTCATACACTGCTTCTGTGTAGTTTATATTTGAACATATTCTTTTTTCCACAATTACCCACTTAGCGCTACGAATGTCCAGTTGCATTTTCTACAGACAGAGTGTTTCAAAACTGCTCAATCAAAATTATGGTTTAACTCTGTTAGCTGAATGCTCAGATCAGAAAAAAGTTTCACAGAATGCTTCTGTGTAGTTTATATTTGAATATATTCCTTTTTTCCACTACTACGCTCTTAGCGCTCTAAATGTCCAGTTGCATTTTCTACAGAAAGAGTGTTCATATCTGCTCAATCAAAAGTATGGTTTAACTCTGTTAGCTGAATGCACAGATCAGAAAGAAGTTTCACCGAATGATTCTGTGTAGTTTATATTTGAAGACATTCCTTTTTCCACTATTACCCTCTTAGCGCTCCGAATCTCCACTTGCATTTTCTACAAAAAGAGTGTTTCATAACTGCACAATCAAAAATATGTTTTATCTCTGTTAACTGAATTTACAGATCAGAAATAAGTTTCACAGAATGCATCTGTGTAGTTTTTATTTGAAGATATTCTTTTTCCCAATGTAGGCCTCTTAGCGCTTAGCATGTCCAATTGCAGTTTCTACAGAAAGAGTGTTTCAGAACGGCTCAATCAAAAGTAAGGATCAACTCTGTTAGTTGAATGCACAGAACAGAAAGAATTTTCACAGAATGCTACTGTGTAGTTTATATTTGAATATATTCCTTTTTCCACTATTACCCTCTTAGCGCTCCGAATGTCCACTTGCATTTTCTACAGAAAGAGTGTTCAGAACTGCGCAATCAAAAGTATGGTTTAACTCTGTTAGCTTAATGAACATATCAGAAATAAGTTTCACACAATGATTCTGTGTAGTTTTTATTTGAAGATATTTTTTTTCCCAATATAGGCCTCTTAGCGCTCAGAATGTACAATTGCAGTTTCTACAGAAAGAGTGTTTCAGAAAGGCTCAATCAAAAGTAAGGTTCAACTCTGTTAGTTGAATGCACAGAAAAGAAAGAAGTTTCATACAATGCTTCTGTGTAGTTTATATTTGAACATATTCTTTTTTCCACTATTACCCACTTAGCGCTACGAATGTCCAGTTGCATTTTCTACAGACAGAGTGTTTCAAAACTGCTCAATCAAAAGTATGGTTTAACTCTGTTAGCTGAATGCTCAGATCAGAAAGAAGTTTCACAGAATGATTCTGTGTAGTTTAAATTTGAGACATTCCTTTTTCCACTATTACCCTCTTAGCGCTCCGAATCTCCACTTGCATTTTCTACAGAAAGAGTGTTTCAGAACGGCTCAATCAAAACTAAGGTTCAACTCTTTTAGTTGAACAAACAGAACAGAAAGAAGTTTCACAAAATTCTTCTGTGTAGTTTTTATTTGTAGACATTCTTTTTCCCAATATAGGCCTCTTAGCGCTCAGAATGTCCAATTGCAGTTTCTACAGAAAGAGTGTTTCAGAACGGCTCAATCAAAAGTAAGGTTCAACTCTGTTAGTTGAATGCACAGAACAGAAAGATGTTTCATACAATGCTTCTGTGTAGTTTATATTTGAACATATTCTTTTTTCCACTATTACCCACTTAGCGCTTCGAATGTCCAGTTGCATTTTCTACAGACAGAGTGTTTCAAAACTGCTCAATCAAAAGTATGGTTTAACTCTGTTAGCTGAATGCTCAGATCAGAAAAATGTTTCACAGAATTCTTCTGTGTAGTTTATATTTGAATATATTCCTTTTTCCACTACTACGCTCTTAGCGCTACAAATGTCCAGTTGCATTTTCTACAGAAAGAGTGTTCAGATCTGCTCAATCAAAAGTATGGTTTAACTCTGTTAGCTGAATGCACAGATCAGAAAGAAGTTTCACCGAATGATTCTGTGTAGTTTATATTTGAAGACATTCCTTTTTCCACTATTACCCTCTTAGCGCTCCGAATCTCCACTTGCATTTTCTACAAAAAGAGTGTTTCATAACTGCTCAATCAAAAATATGTTTTATCTCTGTTAACTGAATTTACAGATCAGAAATAAGTTTCACAGAATGCATCTGTGTAGTTTTTATTTGAAGATATTCTTTTTCCCAATGTAGGCCTCTTAGCGCTTAGCATGTCCAATTGCAGTTTCTACAGAAAGAGTGTTTCAGAACGGCTCAATCAAAAGTAAGGTTCAACTCTGTTAGTTGAATGCACAGAACAGAAAGAATTTTCACAGAATGCTACTGTGTAGTTTATATTTGAATATATTCCTTTTTCCACTATTACCCTCTTAGCGCTCCGAATGTCCACTTGCATTTTCTACAGAAAGAGTGTTCAGAACTGCGCAATCAAAAGTATGGTTTAACTCTGTTAGCTTAATGAACATATCAGAAATAAGTTTCACACAATGCTTCTGTGTAGTTTTTATTTGAAGATATTATTTTTCCCAATATAGGCCTCTTAGCGCTCAGGATGTCCAATTGCAGTTTCTACAGAAAGAGTGTTTCAGAAAGGCTCAATCAAAATAAGGTTCAACTCTGTTAGTTGAATGCACAGAACAGAAAGAAGTTTCATAGAATGCTTCTGTGTAGTTCATATTTGAACATATTCTTTTTTCCACTATTACCCACTTAGCGCTACGAAGGTCCAGTTGCATTTTCTACAGACAGAGTGTTTCAAAACTGCTCAATCAAAAGTATGGTTTAAATCTGTTAGCTGAATGCTCGGATCAGAAAGAAGTTTCACAGAATGCTTCTGTGTAGTTTATATTTGAATATATTCCTTTTTCCACTACTACTCTCTTAGCGCTCCAAATGTCCAGTTGCATTTTCTACAGAAAGAGTGTTCAGATCTGCTCAATCAAAAGTATGGTTTAACTCTGTTAGCTGAATGCACAGATCAGAAAGAAGTTTCACAGAATGATTCTGTGCAGTTTATATTTGGAGACATTCCTTTTTCCACTATTACCCTCTTAGCGCTCTGAATCTCCACTTGCATTTTCTATAGATAGTGTGTTTCAGAACGGCTCAATCAAAACTAAGGTTCAACTCTTTTAGTTGAACAAACAGAACAGAAAGAAGTTTCACACAATTCTTCTGTGTAGTTTTTATTTGTAGACATTCTTTTCCCAATATAGGCCTCTTAGCGCTCAGAATGTCCAATTGCAGTTTCTACAGAAAGAGTGTTTCAGAACGGCTCAATCAAAAGTAAGGTTCAACTCTGTTGGTTGAATGCACAGAACAGAAAGAAGTTTCATACAATGCTTCTGTGTAGTTTATATTTGAACATATTCTTTTTTCCACTATTACCCAGTTAGCGCTACGAATGTCCAGTTGCATTTTCTACAGACAGAGTGTTTCAAAACTGCTCAATCAAAAGTATGGTTTAACTCGGTTAGCTGAATGCTCAGATCAGAAAGAAGTTTCACAGAATGCTTCTGTGTAGTTTATATTTGAATATATTCCTTTTTCCACTACTACGCTCTTAGCGCTCCAAATGTCCAGTTGCATTTTCTACAGAAAGAGGGTTCAGATCTGCTCAATCAAAAGTATGGTTTAACTCTGTTAGCTGAATGCACAGATCAGAAAGAAGTTTCACCAAATGATTCTGTGTAGTTTATATTTGAAGACATTCCTTTTTCCACTAATACCCTCTTAGCGCTCCGAATCTCCACTTGCATTTTCTACAAAAAGAGTGTTTCATAACTGCTGAATCAAAAATATGTTTTATCTCTGTTAACTGAATTTACAGATCAGAAATAAGTTTCACAGAATGCATCTGTGTAGTTTTTATTTGAAGATATTCTTTTTCCCAATGTAGGCCTCTTAGCGCTTAGCATGTCCAATTGCAGTTTCTACAGAAAGAGTGTTTCAGAACGGCTCAATCAAAAGTAAGGTTCAACTCTGTTAGTTGAATGCACAGAACAGAAAGAATTTTCACAGAATGCTACTGTGTAGTTTATATTTGAATATATTCCTTTTTCCACTATTACCCTCTTAGCGCTCCGAATGTCCACTTGCATTTTCTACAGAAAGAGTGTTCAGAACTGCGCAATCAAAAGTATGGTTTAACTCTGTTAGCTTAATGAACATATCAGAAATAAGTTTCACACAATGATTCTGTGTAATTTTTATTTGAAAATATTTTTTTTCCCAATATAGGCCTCTTAGCGCTCAGAATGTCCAATTGCAGTTTCTACAGAAAGAGTGTTTCAGAAAGGCTCAATCAAAAGTAAGGTTCAACTCTGTTAGTTGAATGCACAGAAAAGAAAGAAGTTTCATACAATGCTTCTGTGTAGTTTATATTTGAATATATTCTTTTTTCCACTATTACCCACTTAGCGCTACGAATGTCCAGTTGCATTTTCTACAGACAGAGTGTTTCAAAACTGCTCAATCAAAAGTATGGTTTAACTCTGTTAGCTGAATGCTCAGATCAGAAAAAAGTTTCACAGAATGCTTCTGTGTAGTTTATATTTGAATATATTCCTTTTTCCACTACTACTCTCTTAGCGCTCCAAATGTCCAGTTGCATTTTCTACAGAAAGAGAGTTCAGATCTGCTCAATCAAAAGTATGGTTTCACTCTGTTAGCTGAATGCACAGATCAGAAAGAAGTTTCACAGAATGATTCTGTGTAGTTTATATTTGGAGACATTCCTTTTTCCACTATTACCCTCTTAGCGCTCCGAATCTCCACTTGCATTTTCTACAGAAAGAGTGTTTCAGAACGGCTCAATCAAAACTAAGGTTCAACTCTTTTAGTTGAACAAACAGAACAGAAAGAAGTTTCACAAAATTCTTCTGTGTAGTTTTTATTTGTAGACATTCTTTTTCCCAATATAGGCCTCTTAGCGCTCAGAATGTCCAATTGCAGTTTCTACAGAAAGAGTGTTTCAGAACGGCTCAATCAAAAGTAAGGTTCAACTCTGTTAGTTGAATGCACAGAACAGAAAGATGTTTCATACAATGCTTCTGTGTAGTTTATATTTGAACATATTATTTTTTCCACTATTACCCACTTAGCGCTACGAATGTCCAGTTGCATTTTCTACAGACAGAGTGTTTCAAAACTGCTCAATCAAAAGTATGGTTTAACTCTGTTAGCTGAATGCTCAGATCAGAAAAAAGTTTCACAGAATTCTTCTGTGTAGTTTATATTTGAATATGTTCCTTTTTCCACTACTACGCTCTTAGCGCTCCAAATGTCCAGTTGCATTTTCTACAGAAAGAGTGTTCAGATCTGCTCAATCAAAAGTATGGTTTAACTCTGTTAGCTGAATGCACAGATCAGAAAGAAGTTTCACAGAATGATTCTGTGCAGTTTATATTTGGAGACATTCCTTTTTCCACTATTACCCTCTTAGCGCTCCGAATCTCCACTTGCATTTTCTATAGATAGTGTGTTTCAGAACGGCTCAATCAAAACTAAGGTTCAACTCTTTTAGTTGAACAAACAGAACAGAAAGAAGTTTCACACAATTCTTCTGTGTAGTTTTTATTTGTAGACATTCTTTTCCCAATATAGGCCTCTTAGCGCTCAGAATGTCCAATTGCAGTTTCTACAGAAAGAGTGTTTCAGAACGGCTCAATCAAAAGTAAGGTTCAACTCTGTTAGTTGAATGCACAGAACAGAAAGAAGTTTCATACAATGCTTCTGTGTAGTTTATATTTGAACATATTCTTTTTTCCACTATTACCCACTTAGCGCTA
This sequence comes from Symphalangus syndactylus, assembly GCF_028878055.3. Lineage (NCBI taxonomy): Eukaryota > Metazoa > Chordata > Mammalia > Primates > Hylobatidae > Symphalangus > Symphalangus syndactylus. The sequence continues at coordinate 157,561,926 of NC_072425.2, read as the reverse complement.
CGAATGTCCAGTTGCATTTTCTACAGACAGAGTGTTTCAAAACTGCTCAATCAAAAGTATGGTTTAACTCTGTTAGCTGAATGCTCAGATCAGAAAGAAGTTTCACAGAATGCTTCTGTGTAGTTTATATTTGAATATATTCCTTTTTCCACTACTACGCTCTTAGCGCTCCAAATGTCCAGTTGCATTTTCTACAGAAAGAGGGTTCAGATCTGCTCAATCAAAAGTATGGTTTAACTCTGTTAGCTGAATGCACAGATCAGAAAGAAGTTTCACCGAATGATTCTGTGTAGTTTATATTTGAAGACATTCCTTTTTCCACTAATACCCTCTTAGCGCTCCGAATCTCCACTTGCATTTTCTACAAAAAGAGTGTTTCATAACTGCTCAATCAAAAATATGTTTTATCTCTGTTAACTGAATTTACAGATCAGAAATAAGTTTCACAGAATGCATCTGTGTAGTTTTTATTTGAAGATATTCTTTTTCCCAATGTAGGCCTCTTAGCGCTTAGCATGTCCAATTGCAGTTTCTACAGAAAGAGTGTTTCAGAACGGCTCAATCAAAAGTAAGGTTCAACTCTGTTAGTTGAATGCACAGAACAGAAAGAATTTTCACAGAATGCTACTGTGTAGTTTATATTTGAATATATTCCTTTTTCCACTATTACCCTCTTAGCGCTCCGAATGTCCACTTGCATTTTCTACAGAAAGAGTGTTCAGAACTGCGCAATCAAAAGTATGGTTTAACTCTGTTAGCTTAATGAACATATCAGAAATAAGTTTCACACAATGATTCTGTGTAGTTTTTATTTGAAGATATTGTTTTTCCCAATATAGGCCTCTTAGCGCTCAGAATGTCCAATTGCAGTTTCTACAGAAAGAGTGTTTCAGAAAGGCTCAATCAAAAGTAAGGTTCAACTCTGTTAGTTGAATACACAGAACAGAAAGAAGTTTCATACAATGCTTCTGTGTAGTTTATATTTGAACATATTCTTTTTTCCACTATTACCCACATAGCGCTACGAATGTCCAGTTGCATTTTCTACAGACAGAGTGTTTCAAAACTGCTCAATCAAAAGTATGGTTAAACTCTGTTAGCTGAATGCTCAGATCAGAAAGAAGTTTCACAGAATGCTTCTGTGTAGTTTATATTTGAATATATTCCTTTTTCCACTACTACTCTCTTAGCGCTCCAAATGTCCAGTTGCATTTTCTACAGAAAGAGAGTTCAGATCTGCTCAATCAAAATTATGGTTTCACTCTGTTAGCTGAATGCACAGATCAGAAAGAAGTTTCACAGAATGATTCTGTGTAGTTTATATTTGGAGACATTCCTTTTTCCACTATTACCCTCTTAGCGCTCCGAATCTCCACTTGCATTTTCTACAGAAAGAGTGTTTCAGAACGGCTCAATCAAAACTAAGGTTCAACTCTTTTAGTTGAACAAACAGAACAGAAAGAAGTTTCACAAAATTCTTCTGTGTAGTTTTTATTTGTAGACATTCTTTTTCCCAATATAGGCCTCTTAGCGCTCAGAATGTCCAATTGCAGTTTCTACAGAAAGAGTGTTTCAGAACGGCTCAATCAAAAGTAAGGTTCAACTCTGTTAGTTGAATGCACACAACAGAAAGATGTTTCATACAATGCTTCTGTGTAGTTTATATTTGAACATATTCTTTTTTCCACTATTACCCACTTAGCTCTACGAATGTCCAGTTGCATTTTCTACAGACAGAGTGTTTCAAAACTGCTCAATCAAAAGTATGGTTTAACTCTGTTAGCTGAATGCTCAGATCAGAAAAAAGTTTCACAGAATGCTTCTGTGTAGTTTATATTTGAATATATTCCTTTTTCCACTACTACGCTCTTAGCGCTCCAAATGTCCAGTTGCATTTTCTACAGAAAGAGTGTTCAGATCTGCTCAATCAAAAGTATGGTTTAACTCTGTTAGCTGAATGCACAGATCAGAAAGAAGTTTCACCGAATGATTCTGTGTAGTTTATATTTGAAGACATTCCTTTTTCCACTATTACCCTCTTAGCGCTCCGAATCTCCACTTGCATTTTCTACAAAAAGAGTGTTTCATAACTGCTCAATCAAAAATATGTTTTATCTCTGTTAACTGAATTTACAGATCAGAAATAAGTTTCACAGAATGCATCTGTGTAGTTTTTATTTGAAGATATTCTTTTTCCCAATGTAGGCCTCTTAGCGCTTAGCATGTCCAATTGCAGTTTCTACAGAAAGAGTGTTTCAGAACGGCTCAATCAAAAGTAAGGTTCAACTCTGTTAGTTGAATGCACAGAACAGAAAGAATTTTCACAGAATGCTACTGTGTAGTTTATATTTGAATATATTCCTTTTTCCACTATTACCCTCTTAGCGCTCCGAATGTCCACTTGCATTTTCTACAGAAAGAGTGTTCAGAACTGCGCAATCAAAAGTATGGTTTAACTCTGTTCGCTTAATGAACATATCAGAAATAAGTTTCACACAATGCTTCTGTGTAGTTTTTATTTGAAGATATTATTTTTCCCAATATAGGCCTCTTAGCGCTCAGGATGTCCAATTGCAGTTTCTACAGAAAGAGTGTTTCAGAAAGGCTCAATTAAAAGTAAGGTTCAACTCTGTTAGTTGAATGCACAGAACAGAAAGAAGTTTCATAGAATGCTTCTGTGTAGTTCATATTTGAACATATTCTTTTTTCCACTATTACCCACTTAGCGCTACGAATGTCCAGTTGCATTTTCTACAGACAGAGTGTTTCAAAACTGCTCAATCAAAAGTATGGTTTAACTCTGTTAGCTGAATGCTCGGATCAGAAAGAAGTTTCACAGAATGCTTCTGTGTAGTTTATATTTGAATATATTCCTTTTTCCACTACTACTCTCTTAGCGCTCCAAATGTCCAGTTGCATTTTCTACAGAAAGAGTGTTCAGATCTGCTCAATCAAAAGTATGGTTTAACTCTGTTAGCTGAATGCACAGATCAGAAAGAAGTTTCACAGAATGATTCTGTGCAGTTTATATTTGGAGACATTCCTTTTTCCACTATTACCCTCTTAGCGCTCCGAATCTCCACTTGCATTTTCTATAGATAGTGTGTTTCAGAACGGCTCAATCAAAACTAAGGTTCAACTCTTTTAGTTGAACAAACAGAACAGAAAGAAGTTTCACACATTTCTTCTGTGTAGTTTTTATTTGTAGACATTCTTTTCACAATATAGGCCTCTTAGCGCTCAGAATGTCCAATTGCAGTTTCTACAGAAAGAGTGTTTCAGAACGGCTCAATCAAATGTAAGGTTCAACTCTGTTAGTTGAATGCACAGAACAGAAAGAAGTTTCATACAATGCTTCTGTGTAGTTTATATTTGAACATATTTTTTTTTCCACTATTACCCACTTAGCGCTACGAATGTCCAGTTGCATTTTCTACAGACAGAATGTTTCAAAACTGCTCAATCAAAAGTATGGTTTAACTCTGTTAGCTGAATGCTCAGATCAGAAAGAAGTTTCACAGAATGCTTCTGTGTAGTTTATATTTGAATATATTCCTTTTTCCACTACTACGCTCTTAGCGCTCCAAATGTCCAGTTGCATTTTCTACAGAAAGAGTGTTCAGATCTGCTCAATCAAAAGTATGGTTTCACTCTGTTAGCTGAATGCACAGTTCAGAAAGAAGTTTCACAGAATGATTCTGTGTAGTTTATATTTGGAGACATTCCATTTTCCACTATTACCCTCTTAGCGCTCCGAATCTCCACTTGCATTTTCTACAGAAAGAGTGTTTCAGAACGGCTCAATCAAAACTAAGGTTCAACTCTTTTAGTTGAACAAACAGAACAGAAAGAAGTTTCACAAAATTCTTCTGTGTAGTTTTTATTTGTAGACATTCTTTTTCCCAATATAGGCCTCTTAGCGCTCAGAATGTCCAATTGCAGTTTCTACAGAAAGAGTGTTTCAGAACGGCTCAATCAAAAGTAAGGTTCAACTCTGTTAGTTGAATGCACAGAACAGAAAGATGTTTCATACAATGCTTCTGTGTAGTTTATATTTGAACATATTATTTTTTCCACTATTACCCACTTAGCGCTACGAATGTCCAGTTGCATTTTCTACAGACAGAGTGTTTCAAAACTGCTCAATCAAAAGTATGGTTTAACTCTGTTAGCTGAATGCTCAGATCAGAAAAAAGTTTCACAGAATTCTTCTGTGTAGTTTATATTTGAATATATTCCTTTTTCCACTACTACGCTCTTAGCGCTCCAAATGTCCAGTTGCATTTTCTACAGAAAGAGTGTTCAGATCTGCTCAATCAAAAGTATGGTTTAACTCTGTTAGCTGAATGCACAGATCAGAAAGAAGTTTCACAGAATGATTCTGTGCAGTTTATATTTGGAGACATTCCTTTTTCCACTATTACCCTCTTAGCGCTCCGAATCTCCACTTGCATTTTCTATAGATAGTGTGTTTCAGAACGGCTCAATCAAAACTAAGGTTCAACTCTTTTAGTTGAACAAACAGAACAGAAAGAAGTTTCACACAATTCTTCTGTGTAGTTTTTATTTGTAGACATTCTTTTCCCAATATAGGCCTCTTAGCGCTCAGAATGTCCAATTGCAGTTTCTACAGAAAGAGTGTTTCAGAACGGCTCAATCAAAAGTAAGGTTCAACTCTGTTAGTTGAATGCACAGAACAGAAAGAAGTTTCATACAATGCTTCTGTGTAGTTTATATTTGAACATATTCTTTTTTCCACTATTACCCACTTAGCGCTACGAATGTCCAGTTGCATTTTCTACAGACAGAGTGTTTCAAAACTGCTCAATCAAAAGTATGGTTTAACTCTGTTAGCTGAATGCTCAGATCAGAAAGAAGTTTCACAGAATGCTTCTGTGTAGTTTATATTTGAATATATTCCTTTTTCCACTACTACGCTCTTAGCGCTCCAAATGTCCAGTTGCATTTTCTACAGAAAGAGGGTTCAGATCTGCTCAATCAAAAGTATGGTTTAACTCTGTTAGCTGAATGCACAGATCAGAAAGAAGTTTCACCGAATGATTCTGTGTAGTTTATATTTGAAGACATTCCTTTTTCCACTAATACCCACTTAGCGCTCCGAATCTCCACTTGCATTTTCTACAAAAAGAGTGTTTCATAACTGCTCAATCAAAAATATGTTTTATCTCTGTTAACTGAATTTACAGATCAGAAATAAGTTTCACAGAATGCATCTGTGTAGTTTTTATTTGAAGATATTCTTTTTCCCAATGTAGGCCTCTTAGCGCTTAGCATGTCCAATTGCAGTTTCTACAGAAAGAGTGTTTCAGAACGGCTCAATCAAAAGTAAGGTTCAACTCTGTTAGTTGAATGCACAGAACAGAAAGAATTTTCACAGAATGCTACTGTGTAGTTTATATTTGAATATATTCCTTTTTCCACTATTACCCTCTTAGCGCTCCGAATGTCCACTTGCATTTTCTACAGAAAGATTGTTCAGAACTGCGCAATCAAAAGTATGGTTTAACTCTGTTAGCTTAATGAACATATCAGAAATAAGTTTCACACAATGATTCTGTGTAGTTTTTATTTGAAGATATTGTTTTTCCCAATATAGGCCTCTTAGCGCTCAGAATGTCCAATTGCAGTTTCTACAGAAAGAGTGTTTCAGAAAGGCTCAATCAAAAGTAAGGTTCAACTCTGTTAGTTGAATACACAGAACAGAAAGAAGTTTCATACAATGCTTCTGTGTAGTTTATATTTGAACATATTCTTTTTTCCACTATTACCCACATAGCGCTACGAATGTCCAGTTGCATTTTCTACAGACAGAGTGTTTCAAAACTGCTCAATCAAAAGTATGGTTAAACTCTGTTAGCTGAAGGCTCAGATCAGAAAGAAGTTTCACAGAATGCTTCTGTGTAGTTTATATTTGAATATATTCCTTTTTCCACTACTACTCTCTTAGCGCTCCAAATGTCCAGTTGCATTTTCTACAGAAAGAGAGTTCAGATCTGCTCAATCAAAATTATGGTTTCACTCTGTTAGCTGAATGCACAGATCAGAAAGAAGTTTCACAGAATGATTCTGTGTAGTTTATATTTGGAGACATTCCTTTTTCCACTATTACCCTCTTAGCGCTCCGAATCTCCACTTGCATTTTCTACAGAAAGAGTGTTTCAGAACGGCTCAATCAAAACTAAGGTTCAACTCTTTTAGTTGAACAAACAGAACAGAAAGAAGTTTCACAAAATTCTTCTGTGTAGTTTTTATTTGTAGACATTTTTTTCCCAATATAGGCCTCTTAGCGCTCAGAATGTCCAATTGCAGTTTCTACAGAAAGAGTGTTTCAGATCGGCTCAATCAAAAGTAAGGTTCAACTCTGTTAGTTGAATGCACAGAACAGAAAGATGTTTCATACAATGCTTCTGTGTAGTTTATATTTGAACATATTCTTTTTTCCACTATTACCCACTTAGCTCTACGAATGTCCAGTTGCATTTTCTACAGACAGAGTGTTTCAAAACTGCTCAATCAAAAGTATGGTTTAACTCTGTTAGCTGAATGCTCAGATCAGAAAAAAGTTTCACAGAATGCTTCTGTGTAGTTTATATTTGAATATATTCCTTTTTCCACTACTACGCTCTTAGCGCTCCAAATGTCCAGTTGCATTTTCTACAGAAAGAGTGTTCAGATCTGCTCAATAAAAAGTATGGTTTAACTCTGTTAGCTGAATGCACAGATCAGAAAGAATTTTCACCGAATGATTCTGTGTAGTTTATATTTGAAGACATTCCTTTTTCCACTATTACCCTCTTAGCGCTCCGAATCTCCACTTGCATTTTCTACAAAAAGAATGTTTCATAACTGCTCAATCAAAAATATGTCTTATCTCTGTTAACTGAATTTACAGATCAGAAATAAGTTTCACAGAATGCATCTGTGTAGTTTTTATTTGAAGATATTCTTTTTCCCAATGTAGGCCTCTTAGCGCTTAGCATGTCCAATTGCAGTTTCTACAGAAAGAGTGTTTCAGAACGGCTCAATCAAAAGTAAGGTTCAACTCTTTTAGTTGAATGCACAGAACAGAAAGAATTTTCACAGAATGCTACTGTGTAGTTTATATTTGAATATATTCCTTTTTCCACTATTACCCTCTTAGCGCTCCGAATGTCCACTTGCATTTTCTACAGAAAGAGTGTTCAGAACTGCGCAATCAAAAGTATGGTTTAACTCTGTTAGCTTAATGAACATATCAGAAATAAGTTTCACACAATGCTTCTGTGTAGTTTTTATTTGAAGATATTATTTTTCCCAATAGAGGCCTCTTAGCGCTCAGAATGTCCAATTGCAGTTTCTACAGAAAGAGTGTTTCAGAAAGGCTCAATCAAAAGTAAGGTTCAACTCTGTTAGTTGAATGCACAGAATAGAAAGAAGTTTCATACAATGCTTCTGTGTAGTTTATATCTGAACATACTCTTTTTTCCACTATTACCCACTTAGCGCTACGAATGTCCAGTTGCATTTTCTACAGACAGAGTGTTTCAAAACTGCTCAATCAAAAGTATGGTTTAACACTGTTAGCTGAATGCTCAGATCAGAAAGAAGTTTCACAGAATGCTTCTGTGTAGTTTATATTTGAATATATTCCTTTTTCCACTACTACTCTCTTAGCGCTCCAAATGTCCAGTTGCATTTTCTACAGAAAGAGTGTTCAGATCTGCTAAATCAAAAGTATGGTTTAACTCTGTTAGCTGAATGCACAGATCAGAAAGAAGTTTCACAGAATGATTCTGTGTAGTTTATATTTGGAGACATTCCTTTTTCCACTATTACCCTATTAGCGCTCCGAATCTCCACTTGCATTTTCTACAGAAAGAGTGTTTCAGAACGGCTCAATCAAAACTAAGGTTCAACTCTTTAACTTGAACAAACAGAACAGAAAGAAGTTTCACACAATTCTTCTGTGTAGTTTTTATTTGTAGACATTCTTTTTCCCAATATAGGCCTCTTAGCGCTCAGAATGTCCAATTGCAGTTTCTACAGAAAGAGTGTTTCAGAACGGCTCAATCAAAAGTAAGGTTCAACTCTGTTAGTTGAATGCACAGAACAGAAAGATGTTTCATACAATGCTTCTGTGTAGTTTATATTTGAACATATTATTTTTTCCACTATTACCCACTTAGCGCTACGAATGTCCAGTTGCATTTTCTACAGACAGAGTGTTTCAAAACTGCTCAATCAAAAGTATGGTTTAACTCTGTTAGCTGAATGCTCAGATCAGAAAAAAGTTTCACAGAATTCTTCTGTGTAGTTTATATTTGAATATATTCCTTTTTCCACTACTACGCTCTTAGCGCTCCAAATGTCCAGTTGCATTTTCTACAGAAAGAGTGTTCAGATCTGCTCAATCAAAAGTATGGTTTAATTCTGTTAGCTGAATGCACAGATCAGAAAGAAGTTTCACAGAATGATTCTGTGCAGTTTATATTTGGAGACATTCCTTTTTCCACTATTACCCTCTTAGCGCTCCGAATCTCCACTTGCATTTTCTATAGATAGTGTGTTTCAGAACGGCTCAATCAAAACTAAGGTTCAACTCTTTTAGTTGAACAAACAGAACAGAAAGAAGTTTCACACAATTCTTCTGTGTAGTTTTTATTTGTAGACATTCTTTTCCCAATATAGGCCTCTTAGCGCTCAGAATGTCCAATTGCAGTTTCTACAGAAAGAGTGTTTCAGAACGGCTCAATCAAAAGTAAGGTTCAACTCTGTTAGTTGAATGCACAGAACAGAAAGAAGTTTCATACAATGCTTCTGTGTAGTTTATATTTGAACATATTCTTTTTTCCACTATTACCCACTTAGCGCTACGAATGTCCAGTTGCATTTTCTACAGACAGAGTGTTTCAAAACTGCTCAATCAAAAGTATGGTTTAACTCTGTTAGCTGAATGCTCAGATCAGAAAGAAGTTTCACAGAATGCTTCTGTGTAGTTTATATTTGAATATATTCCTTTTTCCACTACTACGCTCTTAGCGCTCCAAATGTCCAGTTGCATTTTCTACAGAAAGAGGGTTCAGATCTGCTCAATCAAAAGTATGGTTTAACTCTGTTAGCTGAATGCACAGATCAGAAAGAAGTTTCACCGAATGATTCTGTGTAGTTTATATTTGAAGACATTCCTTTTTCCACTAATACCCACTTAGCGCTCCGAATCTCCACTTGCATTTTCTACAAAAAGAGTGTTTCATAACTGCTCAATCAAAAATATGTTTTATCTCTGTTAACTGAATTTACAGATCAGAAATAAGTTTCACAGAATGCATCTGTGTAGTTTTTATTTGAAGATATTCTTTTTCCCAATGTAGGCCTCTTAGCGCTTAGCATGTCCAATTGCAGTTTCTACAGAAAGAGTGTTTCAGAACGGCTCAATCAAAAGTAAGGTTCAACTCTGTTAGTTGAATGCACAGAACAGAAAGAATTTTCACAGAATGCTACTGTGTAGTTTATATTTGAATATATTCCTTTTTCCACTATTACCCTCTTAGCGCTCCGAATGTCCACTTGCATTTTCTACAGAAAGATTGTTCAGAACTGCGCAATCAAAAGTATGGTTTAACTCTGTTAGCTTAATGAACATATCAGAAATAAGTTTCACAAAATGATTCTGTGTAGTTTTTATTTGAAGATATTGTTTTTCCCAATATAGGCCTCTTAGCGCTCAGAATGTCCAATTGCAGTTTCTACAGAAAGAGTGTTTCAGAAAGGCTCAATCAAAAGTAAGGTTCAACTCTGTTAGTTGAATACACAGAACAGAAAGAAGTTTCATACAATGCTTCTGTGTAGTTTATATTTGAACATATTCTTTTTTCCACTATTACCCACATAGCGCTACGAATGTCCAGTTGCATTTTCTACAGACAGAGTGTTTCAAAACTGCTCAATCAAAAGTATGGTTAAACTCTGTTAGCTGAAGGCTCAGATCAGAAAGAAGTTTCACAGAATGCTTCTGTGTAGTTTATATTTGAATATATTCCTTTTTCCACTACTACTCTCTTAGCGCTCCAAATGTCCAGTTGCATTTTCTACAGAAAGAGAGTTCAGATCTGCTCAATCAAAATTATGGTTTCACTCTGTTAGCTGAATGCACAGATCAGAAAGAAGTTTCACAGAATGATTCTGTGTAGTTTATATTTGGAGACATTCCTTTTTCCACTATTACCCTCTTAGCGCTCCGAATCTCCACTTGCATTTTCTACAGAAAGAGTGTTTCAGAACGGCTCAATCAAAACTAAGGTTCAACTCTTTTAGTTGAACAAACAGAACAGAAAGAAGTTTCACAAAATTCTTCTGTGTAGTTTTTATTTGTAGACATTTTTTTCCCAATATAGGCCTCTTAGCGCTCAGAATGTCCAATTGCAGTTTCTACAGAAAGAGTGTTTCAGATCGGCTCAATCAAAAGTAAGGTTCAACTCTGTTAGTTGAATGCACAGAACAGAAAGATGTTTCATACAATGCTTCTGTGTAGTTTATATTTGAACATATTCTTTTTTCCACTATTACCCACTTAGCTCTACGAATGTCCAGTTGCATTTTCTACAGACAGAGTGTTTCAAAACTGCTCAATCAAAAGTATGGTTTAACTCTGTTAGCTGAATGCTCAGATCAGAAAAAAGTTTCACAGAATGCTTCTGTGTAGTTTATATTTGAATATATTCCTTTTTCCACTACTACGCTCTTAGCGCTCCAAATGTCCAGTTGCATTTTCTACAGAAAGAGTGTTCAGATCTGCTCAATAAAAAGTATGGTTTAACTCTGTTAGCTGAATGCACAGATCAGAAAGAATTTTCACCGAATGATTCTGTGTAGTTTATATTTGAAGACATTCCTTTTTCCACTATTACCCTCTTAGCGCTCCGAATCTCCACTTGCATTTTCTACAAAAAGAATGTTTCATAACTGCTCAATCAAAAATATGTTTTATCTCTGTTAACTGAATTTACAGATCAGAAATAAGTTTCACAGAATGCATCTGTGTAGTTTTTATTTGAAGATATTGTTTTTCCCAATGTAGGCCTCTTAGCGCTTAGCATGTCCAATTGCAGTTTCTACAGAAAGAGTGTTTCAGAACGGCTCAATCAAAAGTAAGGTTCAACTCTGTTAGTTGAATGCACAGAACAGAAAGAATTTTCACAGAATGCTACTGTGTAGTTTATATTTGAATATATTCCTTTTTCCACTATTACCCTCTTAGCGCTCCGAATGTCCACTTGCATTTTCTACAGAAAGAGTGTTCAGAACTGCGCAATCAAAAGTATGGTTTAACTCTGTTAGCTTAATGAACATATCAGAAATAAGTTTCACACAATGCTTCTGTGTAGTTTTTATTTGAAGATATTATTTTTCCCAATAGAGGCCTCTTAGCGCTCAGAATGTCCAATTGCAGTTTCTACAGAAAGAGTGTTTCAGAAAGGCTCAATCAAAAGTAAGGTTCAACTCTGTTAGTTGAATGCACAGAACAGAAAGAAGTTTCATACAATGCTTCTGTGTAGTTTATATCTGAACATACTCTTTTTTCCACTATTACCCACTTAGCGCTACGAATGTCCAGTTGCATTTTCTACAGACAGAGTGTTTCAAAACTGCTCAATCAAAAGTATGGTTTAACACTGTTAGCTGAATGCTCAGATCAGAAAGAAGTTTCACAGAATGCTTCTGTGTAGTTTATATTTGAATATATTCCTTTTTCCACTACTACTCTCTTAGCGCTCCAAATGTCCAGTTGCATTTTCTACAGAAAGAGTGTTCAGATCTGCTCAATCAAAAGTATGGTTTAACTCTGTTAGCTGAATGCACAGATCAGAAAGAAGTTTCACAGAATGATTCTGTGCAGTTTATATTTGGAGACATTCCTTTTTCCACTATTACCCTCTTAGCGCTCCGAATCTCCACTTGCATTTTCTATAGATAGTGTGTTTCAGAACGGCTCAATCAAAACTAAGGTTCAACTCTTTTAGTTGAACAAACAGAACAGAAAGAAGTTTCACACAATTCTTCTGTGTAGTTTTTATTTGTAGACATTCTTTTCCCAATATAGGCCTCTTAGCGCTCAGAATGTCCAATTGCAGTTTCTACAGAAAGAGTGTTTCAGAACGGCTCAATCAAAAGTAAGGTTCAACTCTGTTAGTTGAATGCACAGAACAGAAAGAAGTTTCATACAATGCTTCTGTGTAGTTTATATTTGAACATATTCTTTTTTCCACTATTACCCACTTAGCGCTACGAATGTCCAGTTGCATTTTCTACAGACAGAGTGTTTCAAAACTGCTCAATCAAAAGTATGGTTTAACTCTGTTAGCTGAATGCTCAGATCAGAAAGAAGTTTCACAGAATGCTTCTGTGTAGTTTATATTTGAATATATTCCTTTTTCCACTACTACGCTCTTAGCGCTCCAAATGTCCAGTTGCATTTTCTACAGAAAGAGGGTTCAGATCTGCTCAATCAAAAGTATGGTTTAACTCTGTTAGCTGAATGCACAGATCAGAAAGAAGTTTCACCGAATGATTCTGTGTAGTTTATATTTGAAGACATTCCTTTTTCCACTAATACCCACTTAGCGCTCCGAATCTCCACTTGCATTTTCTACAAAAAGAGTGTTTCATAACTGCTCAATCAAAAATATGTTTTATCTCTGTTAACTGAATTTACAGATCAGAAATAAGTTTCACAGAATGCATCTGTGTAGTTTTTATTTGAAGATATTCTTTTTCCCAATGTAGGCCTCTTAGCGCTTAGCATGTCCAATTGCAGTTTCTACAGAAAGAGTGTTTCAGAACGGCTCAATCAAAAGTAAGGTTCAACTCTGTTAGTTGAATGCACAGAACAGAAAGAATTTTCACAGAATGCTACTGTGTAGTTTATATTTGAATATATTCCTTTTTCCACTATTACCCTCTTAGCGCTCCGAATGTCCACTTGCATTTTCTACAGAAAGATTGTTCAGAACTGCGCAATCAAAAGTATGGTTTAACTCTGTTAGCTTAATGAACATATCAGAAATAAGTTTCACAAAATGATTCTGTGTAGTTTTTATTTGAAGATATTGTTTTTCCCAATATAGGCCTCTTAGCGCTCAGAATGTCCAATTGCAGTTTCTACAGAAAGAGTGTTTCAGAAAGGCTCAATCAAAAGTAAGGTTCAACTCTGTTAGTTGAATACACAGAACAGAAAGAAGTTTCATACAATGCTTCTGTGTAGTTTATATTTGAACATATTCTTTTTTCCACTATTACCCACATAGCGCTACGAATGTCCAGTTGCATTTTCTACAGACAGAGTGTTTCAAAACTGCTCAATCAAAAGTATGGTTAAACTCTGTTAGCTGAAGGCTCAGATCAGAAAGAAGTTTCACAGAATGCTTCTGTGTAGTTTATATTTGAATATATTCCTTTTTCCACTACTACTCTCTTAGCGCTCCAAATGTCCAGTTGCATTTTCTACAGAAAGAGAGTTCAGATCTGCTCAATCAAAATTATGGTTTCACTCTGTTAGCTGAATGCACAGATCAGAAAGAAGTTTCACAGAATGATTCTGTGTAGTTTATATTTGGAGACATTCCTTTTTCCACTATTACCCTCTTAGCGCTCCGAATCTCCACTTGCATTTTCTACAGAAAGAGTGTTTCAGAACGGCTCAATCAAAACTAAGGTTCAACTCTTTTAGTTGAACAAACAGAACAGAAAGAAGTTTCACAAAATTCTTCTGTGTAGTTTTTATTTGTAGACATTTTTTTCCCAATATAGGCCTCTTAGCGCTCAGAATGTCCAATTGCAGTTTCTACAGAAAGAGTGTTTCAGATCGGCTCAATCAAAAGTAAGGTTCAACTCTGTTAGTTGAATGCACAGAACAGAAAGATGTTTCATACAATGCTTCTGTGTAGTTTATATTTGAACATATTCTTTTTTCCACTATTACCCACTTAGCTCTACGAATGTCCAGTTGCATTTTCTACAGACAGAGTGTTTCAAAACTGCTCAATCAAAAGTATGGTTTAACTCTGTTAGCTGAATGCTCAGATCAGAAAAAAGTTTCACAGAATGCTTCTGTGTAGTTTATATTTGAATATATTCCTTTTTCCACTACTACGCTCTTAGCGCTCCAAATGTCCAGTTGCATTTTCTACAGAAAGAGTGTTCAGATCTGCTCAATAAAAAGTATGGTTTAACTCTGTTAGCTGAATGCACAGATCAGAAAGAATTTTCACCGAATGATTCTGTGTAGTTTATATTTGAAGACATTCCTTTTTCCACTATTACCCTCTTAGCGCTCCGAATCTCCACTTGCATTTTCTACAAAAAGAATGTTTCATAACTGCTCAATCAAAAATATGTTTTATCTCTGTTAACTGAATTTACAGATCAGAAATAAGTTTCACAGAATGCATCTGTGTAGTTTTTATTTGAAGATATTGTTTTTCCCAATGTAGGCCTCTTAGCGCTTAGCATGTCCAATTGCAGTTTCTACAGAAAGAGTGTTTCAGAACGGCTCAATCAAAAGTAAGGTTCAACTCTGTTAGTTGAATGCACAGAACAGAAAGAATTTTCACAGAATGCTACTGTGTAGTTTATATTTGAATATATTCCTTTTTCCACTATTACCCTCTTAGCGCTCCGAATGTCCACTTGCATTTTCTACAGAAAGAGTGTTCAGAACTGCGCAATCAAAAGTATGGTTTAACTCTGTTAGCTTAATGAACATATCAGAAATAAGTTTCACACAATGCTTCTGTGTAGTTTTTATTTGAAGATATTATTTTTCCCAATAGAGGCCTCTTAGCGCTCAGAATGTCCAATTGCAGTTTCTACAGAAAGAGTGTTTCAGAAAGGCTCAATCAAAAGTAAGGTTCAACTCTGTTAGTTGAATGCACAGAACAGAAAGAAGTTTCATACAATGCTTCTGTGTAGTTTATATCTGAACATACTCTTTTTTCCACTATTACCCACTTAGCGCTACGAATGTCCAGTTGCATTTTCTACAGACAGAGTGTTTCAAAACTGCTCAATCAAAAGTATGGTTTAACACTGTTAGCTGAATGCTCAGATCAGAAAGAAGTTTCACAGAATGCTTCTGTGTAGTTTATATTTGAATATATTCCTTTTTCCACTACTACTCTCTTAGCGCTCCAAATGTCCAGTTGCATTTTCTACAGAAAGAGTGTTCAGATCTGCTAAATCAAAAGTATGGTTTAACTCTGTTAGCTGAATGCACAGATCAGAAAGAAGTTTCACAGAATGATTCTGTGTAGTTTATATTTGGAGACATTCCTTTTTCCACTATTACCCTATTAGCGCTCCGAATCTCCACTTGCATTTTCTACAGAAAGAGTGTTTCAGAACGGCTCAATCAAAACTAAGGTTCAACTCTTTAACTTGAACAAACAGAACAGAAAGAAGTTTCACACAATTCTTCTGTGTAGTTTTTATTTGTAGACATTCTTTTTCCCAATATAGGCCTCTTAGCGCTCAGAATGTCCAATTGCAGTTTCTACAGAAAGAGTGTTTCAGAACGGCTCAATCAAAAGTAAGGTTCAACTCTGTTAGTTGAATGCACAGAACAGAAAGAAGTTTCATACAATGCTTCTGTGTAGTTTATATTTGAACATATTCTTTTTTCCACTATTACCCACTTAGCGCTACGAATGTCCAGTTGCATTTTCTACAGACAGAGTGTTTCAAAACTGCTCAATCAAAAGTATGGTTTAACTCTGTTAGCTGAATGCTCAGATCAGAAAAAAGTTTCACAGAATTCTTCTGTGTAGTTTATATTTGAATATATTCCTTTTTCCACTACTACGCTCTTAGCGCTCCAAATGTCCAGTTGCATTTTCTACAGAAAGAGTGTTCAGATCTGCTCAATCAAAAGTATGGTTTAATTCTGTTAGCTGAATGCACAGATCAGAAAGAAGTTTCACAGAATGATTCTGTGCAGTTTATATTTGGAGACATTCCTTTTTCCACTATTACCCCCTTAGCGCTCCGAATCTCCACTTGCATTTTCTATAGATAGTGTGTTTCAGAACGGCTCAATCAAAACTAAGGTTCAACTCTTTTAGTTGAACAAACAGAACAGAAAGAAGTTTCACACAATTCTTCTGTGTAGTTTTTATTTGTAGACATTCTTTTCCCAATATAGGCCTCTTAGCGCTCAGAATGTCCAATTGCAGTTTCTACAGAAAGAGTGTTTCAGAACGGCTCAATCAAAAGTAAGGTTCAACTCTGTTAGTTGAATGCACAGAACAGAAAGAAGTTTCATACAATGCTTCTGTGTAGTTTATATTTGAACATATTCTTTTTTCCACTATTACCCACTTAGCGCTACGAATGTCCAGTTGCATTTTCTACAGACAGAGTGTTTCAAAACTGCTCAATCAAAAGTATGGTTTAACTCTGTTAGCTGAATGCTCAGATCAGAAAGAAGTTTCACAGAATGCTTCTGTGTAGTTTATATTTGAATATATTCCTTTTTCCACTACTACGCTCTTAGCGCTCCAAATGTCCAGTTGCATTTTCTACAGAAAGAGGGTTCAGATCTGCTCAATCAAAAGTATGGTTTAACTCTGTTAGCTGAATGCACAGATCAGAAAGAAGTTTCACCGAATGATTCTGTGTAGTTTATATTTGAAGACATTCCTTTTTCCACTAATACCAACTTAGCGCTCCGAATCTCCACTTGCATTTTCTACAAAAAGAGTGTTTCATAACTGCTCAATCAAAAATATGTTTTATCTCTGTTAACTGAATTTACAGATCAGAAATAAGTTTCACAGAATGCATCTGTGTAGTTTTTATTTGAAGATATTCTTTTTCCCAATGTAGGCCTCTTAGCGCTTAGCATGTCCAATTGCAGTTTCTACAGAAAGAGTGTTTCAGAACGGCTCAATCAAAAGTAAGGTTCAACTCTGTTAGTTGAATGCACAGAACAGAAAGAATTTTCACAGAATGCTACTGTGTAGTTTATATTTGAATATATTCCTTTTTCCACTATTACCCTCTTAGCGCTCCGAATGTCCACTTGCATTTTCTACAGAAAGATTGTTCAGAACTGCGCAGTCAAAAGTATGGTTTAACTCTGTTAGCTTAATGAACATATCAGAAATAAGTTTCACACAATGATTCTGTGTAGTTTTTATTTGAAGATATTGTTTTTCCCAATATAGGCCTCTTAGCGCTCAGAATGTCCAATTGCAGTTTCTACAGAAAGAGTGTTTCAGAAAGGCTCAATCAAAAGTAAGGTTCAACTCTGTTAGTTGAATACACAGAACAGAAAGAAGTTTCATACAATGCTTCTGTGTAGTTTATATTTGAACATATTCTTTTTTCCACTATTACCCACATAGCGCTACGAATGTCCAGTTGCATTTTCTACAGACAGAGTGTTTCAAAACTGCTCAATCAAAAGTATGGTTAAACTCTGTTAGCTGAAGGCTCAGATCAGAAAGAAGTTTCACAGAATGCTTCTGTGTAGTTTATATTTGAATATATTCCTTTTTCCACTACTACTCTCTTAGCGCTCCAAATGTCCAGTTGCATTTTCTACAGAAAGAGAGTTCAGATCTGCTCAATCAAAATTATGGTTTCACTCTGTTAGCTGAATGCACAGATCAGAAAGAAGTTTCACAGAATGATTCTGTGTAGTTTATATTTGGAGACATTCCTTTTTCCACTATTACCCTCTTAGCGCTCCGAATCTCCACTTGCATTTTCTACAGAAAGAGTGTTTCAGAACGGCTCAATCAAAACTAAGGTTCAACTCTTTTAGTTGAACAAACAGAACAGAAAGAAGTTTCACAAAATTCTTCTGTGTAGTTTTTATTTGTAGACATTTTTTTCCCAATATAGGCCTCTTAGCGCTCAGAATGTCCAATTGCAGTTTCTACAGAAAGAGTGTTTCAGATCGGCTCAATCAAAAGTAAGGTTCAACTCTGTTAGTTGAATGCACAGAACAGAAAGATGTTTCATACAATGCTTCTGTGTAGTTTATATTTGAACATATTCTTTTTTCCACTATTACCCACTTAGCTCTACGAATGTCCAGTTGCATTTTCTACAGACAGAGTGTTTCAAAACTGCTCAATCAAAAGTATGGTTTAACTCTGTTAGCTGAATGCTCAGATCAGAAAAAAGTTTCACAGAATGCTTCTGTGTAGTTTATATTTGAATATATTCCTTTTTCCACTACTACGCTCTTAGCGCTCCAAATGTCCAGTTGCATTTTCTACAGAAAGAGTGTTCAGATCTGCTCAATAAAAAGTATGGTTTAACTCTGTTAGCTGAATGCACAGATCAGAAAGAATTTTCACCGAATGATTCTGTGTAGTTTATATTTGAAGACATTCCTTTTTCCACTATTACCCTCTTAGCGCTCCGAATCTCCACTTGCATTTTCTACAAAAAGAATGTTTCATAACTGCTCAATCAAAAATATGTTTTATCTCTGTTAACTGAATTTACAGATCAGAAATAAGTTTCACAGAATGCATCTGTGTAGTTTTTATTTGAAGATATTGTTTTTCCCAATGTAGGCCTCTTAGCGCTTAGCATGTCCAATTGCAGTTTCTACAGAAAGAGTGTTTCAGAACGGCTCAATCAAAAGTAAGGTTCAACTCTGTTAGTTGAATGCACAGAACAGAAAGAATTTTCACAGAATGCTACTGTGTAGTTTATATTTGAATATATTCCTTTTTCCACTATTACCCTCTTAGCGCTCCGAATGTCCACTTGCATTTTCTACAGAAAGAGTGTTCAGAACTGCGCAATCAAAAGTATGGTTTAACTCTGTTAGCTTAATGAACATATCAGAAATAAGTTTCACACAATGCTTCTGTGTAGTTTTTATTTGAAGATATTATTTTTCCCAATAGAGGCCTCTTAGCGCTCAGAATGTCCAATTGCAGTTTCTACAGAAAGAGTGTTTCAGAAAGGCTCAATCAAAAGTAAGGTTCAACTCTGTTAGTTGAATGCACAGAACAGAAAGAAGTTTCATACAATGCTTCTGTGTAGTTTATATCTGAACATACTCTTTTTTCCACTATTACCCACTTAGCGCTACGAATGTCCAGTTGCATTTTCTACAGACAGAGTGTTTCAAAACTGCTCAATCAAAAGTATGGTTTAACACTGTTAGCTGAATGCTCAGATCAGAAAGAAGTTTCACAGAATGCTTCTGTGTAGTTTATATTTGAATATATTCCTTTTTCCACTACTACTCTCTTAGCGCTCCAAATGTCCAGTTGCATTTTCTACAGAAAGAGTGTTCAGATCTGCTAAATCAAAAGTATGGTTTAACTCTGTTAGCTGAATGCACAGATCAGAAAGAAGTTTCACAGAATGATTCTGTGTAGTTTATATTTGGAGACATTCCTTTTTCCACTATTACCCTATTAGCGCTCCGAATCTCCACTTGCATTTTCTACAGAAAGAGTGTTTCAGAACGGCTCAATCAAAACTAAGGTTCAACTCTTTAACTTGAACAAACAGAACAGAAAGAAGTTTCACACAATTCTTCTGTGTAGTTTTTATTTGTAGACATTCTTTTTCCCAATATAGGCCTCTTAGCGCTCAGAATGTCCAATTGCAGTTTCTACAGAAAGAGTGTTTCAGAACGGCTCAATCAAAAGTAAGGTTCAACTCTGTTAGTTGAATGCACAGAACAGAAAGAAGTTTCATACAATGCTTCTGTGTAGTTTATATTTGAACATATTCTTTTTTCCACTATTACCCAGTTATCGCTACGAATGTCCAGTTGCATTTTCTACAGACAGAGTGTTTCAAAACTGCTCAATCAAAAGTATGGTTTAACTCTGTTAGCTGAATGCTCAGATCAGAAAGAAGTTTCACAGAATGCTTCTGTGTAGTTTATATTTGAATATATTCCTTTTTCCACTACTACGCTCTTAGCGCTCCAAATGTCCAGTTGCATTTTCTACAGAAAGAGTGTTCAGATCTGCTCAATCAAAAGTATGGTTTAACTCTGTTAGCTGAATGCACAGATCAGAAAGAAGTTTCACCGAATGATTCTGTGTAGTTTATATTTGAAGACATTCCTTTTTCCACTATTACCCCCTTAGCGCTCCGAATCTCCACTTGCATTTTTTACAAAAAGAGTGTTTCATAACTGCTCAATCAAAAATATATTTTATCTCTGTTAACTGAATTTACAGATCAGAAATAAGTTTCACAGAATGCATCTGTGTAGTTTTTATTTGAAGATATTCTTTTTCCCAATGTAGGCCTCTTAGCGCTTAGCATGTCCAATTGCAGTTTCTACAGAAAGAGAGTTTCAGAACGGCTCAATCAAAAGTAAGGTTCAACTCTGATAGTTGAATGCACAGAACAGAAAGAATTTTCACAGAATGCTACTGTGTAGTTTATATTTGAATATATTCCTTTTTCCACTATTACCCTCTTAGCGCTCCGAATGTCCACTTGCATTTTCTACAGAAAGAGTGTTCAGAACTGCGCAATCAAAAGTATGGTTTAACTCTGTTAGCTTAATGAACATATCAGAAATAAGTTTCACACAATGCTTCTGTGTAGTTTTTATTTGAAGATATTATTTTTCCCAATAGAGGCCTCTTAGCGCTCAGAATGTCCAATTGCAGTTTCTACAGAAAGAGTGTTTCAGAAAGGCTCAATCAAAACTAAGGTTCAACTCTGTTAGTTGAATGCACAGAACAGAAAGAAGTTTCATACAATGCTTCTGTGTAGTTTATATTTGAACATATTCTTTTTTCCACTATTACCCACTTAGCGCTACGAATGTCCAGTTGCATTTTCTACAGACAGAGTGTTTCAAAACTGCTCAATCAAAAGTATGGTTTAACTCTGTTAGCTGAATGCTCAGATCAGAAAGAAGTTTCACAGAATGCTTCTGTGTAGTTTATATTTGAATATATTCCTTTTTCCACTACTACTCTCTTAGCGCTCCAAATGTCCAGTTGCATTTTCTACAGAAAGAGAGTTCAGATCTGCTCAATCAAAAGTATGGTTTCACTCTGTTAGCTGAATGCACAGATCAGAAAGAAGTTTCACAGAATGATTCTGTGTAGTTTATATTTGGAGACATTCCTTTTTCCACTATTACCCTCTTAGCGCTCCGAATCTCCACTTGCATTTTCTACAGAAAGAGTGTTTCAGAACGGCTCAATCAAAACTAAGGTTCAACTCTTTTAGTTGAACAAACAGAACAGAAAGAAGTTTCACAAAATTCTTCTGTGTAGTTTTTATTTGTAGACATTCTTTTTCCCAATATAGGCCTCTTAGCGCTCAGAATGTCCAATTGCAGTTTCTACAGAAAGAGTGATTCAGAACGGCTCAATCAAAAGTAAGGTTCAACTCTGTTAGTTGAATGCACAGAACAGAAAGAAGTTTCATACAATGCTTCTGTGTAGTTTATATTTGAACATATTCTTTTTTCCGCTATTACCCACTTAGCGCTACGAATGTCCAGTTGCATTTTCTACAGACAGAGTGTTTCAAAACTGCTCAATCAAAAGTATGGTTTAACTCTGTTAGCTGAATGCTCAGATCAGAAAAAAGTTTCACAGAATGCTTCTGTGTAGTTTATATTTGAATATATTCCTTTTTCCACTACTACGCTCTTAGCGCTCCAAATGTCCAGTTGCATTTTCTACAGAAAGAGGGTTCAGATCTGCTCAATCAAAAGTATGGTTTAACTCTGTTAGCTGAATGCACAGATCAGAAAGAAGTTTCACCGAATGATTCTGTGTAGTTTATATTTGAAGACATTCCTTTTTCCACTAATACCCACTTAGCGCTCCGAATCTCCACTTGCATTTTCTACAAAAAGAGTGTTTCATAACTGCTCAATCAAAAATATGTTTTATCTCTGTTAACTGAATTTACAGATCAGAAATAAGTTTCACAGAATGCATCTGTGTAGTTTTTATTTGAAGATATTCTTTTTCCCAATGTAGGCCTCTTAGCGCTTAGCATGTCCAATTGCAGTTTCTACAGAAAGAGTGTTTCAGAACGGCTCAATCAAAAGTAAGGTTCAACTCTGTTAGTTGAATGCACAGAACAGAAAGAATTTTCACAGAATGCTACTGTGTAGTTTATATTTGAATATATTCCTTTTTCCACTATTACCCTCTTAGCGCTCCGAATGTCCACTTGCATTTTCTACAGAAAGATTGTTCAGAACTGCGCAATCAAAAGTATGGTTTAACTCTGTTAGCTTAATGAACATATCAGAAATAAGTTTCACAAAATGATTCTGTGTAGTTTTTATTTGAAGATATTGTTTTTCCCAATATAGGCCTCTTAGCGCTCAGAATGTCCAATTGCAGTTTCTACAGAAAGAGTGTTTCAGAAAGGCTCAATCAAAAGTAAGGTTCAACTCTGTTAGTTGAATACACAGAACAGAAAGAAGTTTCATACAATGCTTCTGTGTAGTTTATATTTGAACATATTCTTTTTTCCACTATTACCCACATAGCGCTACGAATGTCCAGTTGCATTTTCTACAGACAGAGTGTTTCAAAACTGCTCAATCAAAAGTATGGTTAAACTCTGTTAGCTGAAGGCTCAGATCAGAAAGAAGTTTCACAGAATGCTTCTGTGTAGTTTATATTTGAATATATTCCTTTTTCCACTACTACTCTCTTAGCGCTCCAAATGTCCAGTTGCATTTTCTACAGAAAGAGAGTTCAGATCTGCTCAATCAAAATTATGGTTTCACTCTGTTAGCTGAATGCACAGATCAGAAAGAAGTTTCACAGAATGATTCTGTGTAGTTTATATTTGGAGACATTCCTTTTTCCACTATTACCCTCTTAGCGCTCCGAATCTCCACTTGCATTTTCTACAGAAAGAGTGTTTCAGAACGGCTCAATCAAAACTAAGGTTCAACTCTTTTAGTTGAACAAACAGAACAGAAAGAAGTTTCACAAAATTCTTCTGTGTAGTTTTTATTTGTAGACATTTTTTTCCCAATATAGGCCTCTTAGCGCTCAGAATGTCCAATTGCAGTTTCTACAGAAAGAGTGTTTCAGATCGGCTCAATCAAAAGTAAGGTTCAACTCTGTTAGTTGAATGCACAGAACAGAAAGATGTTTCATACAATGCTTCTGTGTAGTTTATATTTGAACATATTCTTTTTTCCACTATTACCCACTTAGCTCTACGAATGTCCAGTTGCATTTTCTACAGACAGAGTGTTTCAAAACTGCTCAATCAAAAGTATGGTTTAACTCTGTTAGCTGAATGCTCAGATCAGAAAAAAGTTTCACAGAATGCTTCTGTGTAGTTTATATTTGAATATATTCCTTTTTCCACTACTACGCTCTTAGCGCTCCAAATGTCCAGTTGCATTTTCTACAGAAAGAGTGTTCAGATCTGCTCAATAAAAAGTATGGTTTAACTCTGTTAGCTGAATGCACAGATCAGAAAGAATTTTCACCGAATGATTCTGTGTAGTTTATATTTGAAGACATTCCTTTTTCCACTATTACCCTCTTAGCGCTCCGAATCTCCACTTGCATTTTCTACAAAAAGAATGTTTCATAACTGCTCAATCAAAAATATGTTTTATCTCTGTTAACTGAATTTACAGATCAGAAATAAGTTTCACAGAATGCATCTGTGTAGTTTTTATTTGAAGATATTGTTTTTCCCAATGTAGGCCTCTTAGCGCTTAGCATGTCCAATTGCAGTTTCTACAGAAAGAGTGTTTCAGAACGGCTCAATCAAAAGTAAGGTTCAACTCTGTTAGTTCAATGCACAGAACAGAAAGAATTTTCACAGAATGCTACTGTGTAGTTTATATTTGAATATATTCCTTTTTCCACTATTACCCTCTTAGCGCTCCGAATGTCCACTTGCATTTTCTACAGAAAGAGTGTTCAGAACTGCGCAATCAAAAGTATGGTTTAACTCTGTTAGCTTAATGAACATATCAGAAATAAGTTTCACACAATGCTTCTGTGTAGTTTTTATTTGAAGATATTATTTTTCCCAATAGAGGCCTCTTAGCGCTCAGAATGTCCAATTGCAGTTTCTACAGAAAGAGTGTTTCAGAAAGGCTCAATCAAAAGTAAGGTTCAACTCTGTTAGTTGAATGCACAGAACAGAAAGAAGTTTCATACAATGCTTCTGTGTAGTTTATATCTGAACATACTCTTTTTTCCACTATTACCCACTTAGCGCTACGAATGTCCAGTTGCATTTTCTACAGACAGAGTGTTTCAAAACTGCTCAATCAAAAGTATGGTTTAACACTGTTAGCTGAATGCTCAGATCAGAAAGAAGTTTCACAGAATGCTTCTGTGTAGTTTATATTTGAATATATTCCTTTTTCCACTACTACTCTCTTAGCGCTCCAAATGTCCAGTTGCATTTTCTACAGAAAGAGTGTTCAGATCTGCTAAATCAAAAGTATGGTTTAACTCTGTTAGCTGAATGCACAGATCAGAAAGAAGTTTCACAGAATGATTCTGTGTAGTTTATATTTGGAGACATTCCTTTTTCCACTATTACCCTATTAGCGCTCCGAATCTCCACTTGCATTTTCTACAGAAAGAGTGTTTCAGAACGGCTCAATCAAAACTAAGGTTCAACTCTTTAACTTGAACAAACAGAACAGAAAGAAGTTTCACACAATTCTTCTGTGTAGTTTTTATTTGTAGACATTCTTTTTCCCAATATAGGCCTCTTAGCGCTCAGAATGTCCAATTGCAGTTTCTACAGAAAGAGTGTTTCAGAACGGCTCAATCAAAAGTAAGGTTCAACTCTGTTAGTTGAATGCACAGAACAGAAAGAAGTTTCATACAATGCTTCTGTGTAGTTTATATTTGAACATATTCTTTTTTCCACTATTACCCACTTAGCGCTACGAATGTCCAGTTGCATTTTCTACAGACAGAGTGTTTCAAAACTGCTCAATCAAAAGTATGGTTTAACTCTGTTAGCTGAATGCTCAGATCAGAAAAAAGTTTCACAGAATTCTTCTGTGTAGTTTATATTTGAATATATTCCTTTTTCCACTACTACGCTCTTAGCGCTCCAAATGTCCAGTTGCATTTTCTACAGAAAGAGTGTTCAGATCTGCTCAATCAAAAGTATGGTTTAATTCTGTTAGCTGAATGCACAGATCAGAAAGAAGTTTCACAGAATGATTCTGTGCAGTTTATATTTGGAGACATTCCTTTTTCCACTATTACCCCCTTAGCGCTCCGAATCTCCACTTGCATTTTCTATAGATAGTGTGTTTCAGAACGGCTCAATCAAAACTAAGGTTCAACTCTTTTAGTTGAACAAACAGAACAGAAAGAAGTTTCACACAATTCTTCTGTGTAGTTTTTATTTGTAGACATTCTTTTCCCAATATAGGCCTCTTAGCGCTCAGAATGTCCAATTGCAGTTTCTACAGAAAGAGTGTTTCAGAACGGCTCAATCAAAAGTAAGGTTCAACTCTGTTAGTTGAATGCACAGAACAGAAAGAAGTTTCATACAATGCTTCTGTGTAGTTTATATTTGAACATATTCTTTTTTCCACTATTACCCACTTAGCGCTACGAATGTCCAGTTGCATTTTCTACAGACAGAGTGTTTCAAAACTGCTCAATCAAAAGTATGGTTTAACTCTGTTAGCTGAATGCTCAGATCAGAAAGAAGTTTCACAGAATGCTTCTGTGTAGTTTATATTTGAATATATTCCTTTTTCCACTACTACGCTCTTAGCGCTCCAAATGTCCAGTTGCATTTTCTACAGAAAGAGGGTTCAGATCTGCTCAATCAAAAGTATGGTTTAACTCTGTTAGCTGAATGCACAGATCAGAAAGAAGTTTCACCGAATGATTCTGTGTAGTTTATATTTGAAGACATTCCTTTTTCCACTAATACCAACTTAGCGCTCCGAATCTCCACTTGCATTTTCTACAAAAAGAGTGTTTCATAACTGCTCAATCAAAAATATGTTTTATCTCTGTTAACTGAATTTACAGATCAGAAATAAGTTTCACAGAATGCATCTGTGTAGTTTTTATTTGAAGATATTCTTTTTCCCAATGTAGGCCTCTTAGCGCTTAGCATGTCCAATTGCAGTTTCTACAGAAAGAGTGTTTCAGAACGGCTCAATCAAAAGTAAGGTTCAACTCTGTTAGTTGAATGCACAGAACAGAAAGAATTTTCACAGAATGCTACTGTGTAGTTTATATTTGAATATATTCCTTTTTCCACTATTACCCTCTTAGCGCTCCGAATGTCCACTTGCATTTTCTACAGAAAGATTGTTCAGAACTGCGCAGTCAAAAGTATGGTTTAACTCTGTTAGCTTAATGAACATATCAGAAATAAGTTTCACACAATGATTCTGTGTAGTTTTTATTTGAAGATATTGTTTTTCCCAATATAGGCCTCTTAGCGCTCAGAATGTCCAATTGCAGTTTCTACAGAAAGAGTGTTTCAGAAAGGCTCAATCAAAAGTAAGGTTCAACTCTGTTAGTTGAATACACAGAACAGAAAGAAGTTTCATACAATGCTTCTGTGTAGTTTATATTTGAACATATTCTTTTTTCCACTATTACCCACATAGCGCTACGAATGTCCAGTTGCATTTTCTACAGACAGAGTGTTTCAAAACTGCTCAATCAAAAGTATGGTTAAACTCTGTTAGCTGAAGGCTCAGATCAGAAAGAAGTTTCACAGAATGCTTCTGTGTAGTTTATATTTGAATATATTCCTTTTTCCACTACTACTCTCTTAGCGCTCCAAATGTCCAGTTGCATTTTCTACAGAAAGAGAGTTCAGATCTGCTCAATCAAAATTATGGTTTCACTCTGTTAGCTGAATGCACAGATCAGAAAGAAGTTTCACAGAATGATTCTGTGTAGTTTATATTTGGAGACATTCCTTTTTCCACTATTACCCTCTTAGCGCTCCGAATCTCCACTTGCATTTTCTACAGAAAGAGTGTTTCAGAACGGCTCAATCAAAACTAAGGTTCAACTCTTTTAGTTGAACAAACAGAACAGAAAGAAGTTTCACAAAATTCTTCTGTGTAGTTTTTATTTGTAGACATTTTTTTCCCAATATAGGCCTCTTAGCGCTCAGAATGTCCAATTGCAGTTTCTACAGAAAGAGTGTTTCAGATCGGCTCAATCAAAAGTAAGGTTCAACTCTGTTAGTTGAATGCACAGAACAGAAAGATGTTTCATACAATGCTTCTGTGTAGTTTATATTTGAACATATTCTTTTTTCCACTATTACCCACTTAGCTCTACGAATGTCCAGTTGCATTTTCTACAGACAGAGTGTTTCAAAACTGCTCAATCAAAAGTATGGTTTAACTCTGTTAGCTGAATGCTCAGATCAGAAAAAAGTTTCACAGAATGCTTCTGTGTAGTTTATATTTGAATATATTCCTTTTTCCACTACTACGCTCTTAGCGCTCCAAATGTCCAGTTGCATTTTCTACAGAAAGAGTGTTCAGATCTGCTCAATAAAAAGTATGGTTTAACTCTGTTAGCTGAATGCACAGATCAGAAAGAATTTTCACCGAATGATTCTGTGTAGTTTATATTTGAAGACATTCCTTTTTCCACTATTACCCTCTTAGCGCTCCGAATCTCCACTTGCATTTTCTACAAAAAGAATGTTTCATAACTGCTCAATCAAAAATATGTTTTATCTCTGTTAACTGAATTTACAGATCAGAAATAAGTTTCACAGAATGCATCTGTGTAGTTTTTATTTGAAGATATTGTTTTTCCCAATGTAGGCCTCTTAGCGCTTAGCATGTCCAATTGCAGTTTCTACAGAAAGAGTGTTTCAGAACGGCTCAATCAAAAGTAAGGTTCAACTCTGTTAGTTGAATGCACAGAACAGAAAGAATTTTCACAGAATGCTACTGTGTAGTTTATATTTGAATATATTCCTTTTTCCACTATTACCCTCTTAGCGCTCCGAATGTCCACTTGCATTTTCTACAGAAAGAGTGTTCAGAACTGCGCAATCAAAAGTATGGTTTAACTCTGTTAGCTTAATGAACATATCAGAAATAAGTTTCACACAATGCTTCTGTGTAGTTTTTATTTGAAGATATTATTTTTCCCAATAGAGGCCTCTTAGCGCTCAGAATGTCCAATTGCAGTTTCTACAGAAAGAGTGTTTCAGAAAGGCTCAATCAAAAGTAAGGTTCAACTCTGTTAGTTGAATGCACAGAACAGAAAGAAGTTTCATACAATGCTTCTGTGTAGTTTATATCTGAACATACTCTTTTTTCCACTATTACCCACTTAGCGCTACGAATGTCCAGTTGCATTTTCTACAGACAGAGTGTTTCAAAACTGCTCAATCAAAAGTATGGTTTAACACTGTTAGCTGAATGCTCAGATCAGAAAGAAGTTTCACAGAATGCTTCTGTGTAGTTTATATTTGAATATATTCCTTTTTCCACTACTACTCTCTTAGCGCTCCAAATGTCCAGTTGCATTTTCTACAGAAAGAGTGTTCAGATCTGCTAAATCAAAAGTATGGTTTAACTCTGTTAGCTGAATGCACAGATCAGAAAGAAGTTTCACAGAATGATTCTGTGTAGTTTATATTTGGAGACATTCCTTTTTCCACTATTACCCTATTAGCGCTCCGAATCTCCACTTGCATTTTCTACAGAAAGAGTGTTTCAGAACGGCTCAATCAAAACTAAGGTTCAACTCTTTAACTTGAACAAACAGAACAGAAAGAAGTTTCACACAATTCTTCTGTGTAGTTTTTATTTGTAGACATTCTTTTTCCCAATATAGGCCTCTTAGCGCTCAGAATGTCCAATTGCAGTTTCTACAGAAAGAGTGTTTCAGAACGGCTCAATCAAAAGTAAGGTTCAACTCTGTTAGTTGAATGCACAGAACAGAAAGAAGTTTCATACAATGCTTCTGTGTAGTTTATATTTGAACATATTCTTTTTTCCACTATTACCCAGTTATCGCTACGAATGTCCAGTTGCATTTTCTACAGACAGAGTGTTTCAAAACTGCTCAATCAAAAGTATGGTTTAACTCTGTTAGCTGAATGCTCAGATCAGAAAGAAGTTTCACAGAATGCTTCTGTGTAGTTTATATTTGAATATATTCCTTTTTCCACTACTACGCTCTTAGCGCTCCAAATGTCCAGTTGCATTTTCTACAGAAAGAGTGTTCAGATCTGCTCAATCAAAAGTATGGTTTAACTCTGTTAGCTGAATGCACAGATCAGAAAGAAGTTTCACCGAATGATTCTGTGTAGTTTATATTTGAAGACATTCCTTTTTCCACTATTACCCCCTTAGCGCTCCGAATCTCCACTTGCATTTTTTACAAAAAGAGTGTTTCATAACTGCTCAATCAAAAATATATTTTATCTCTGTTAACTGAATTTACAGATCAGAAATAAGTTTCACAGAATGCATCTGTGTAGTTTTTATTTGAAGATATTCTTTTTCCCAATGTAGGCCTCTTAGCGCTTAGCATGTCCAATTGCAGTTTCTACAGAAAGAGAGTTTCAGAACGGCTCAATCAAAAGTAAGGTTCAACTCTGATAGTTGAATGCACAGAACAGAAAGAATTTTCACAGAATGCTACTGTGTAGTTTATATTTGAATATATTCCTTTTTCCACTATTACCCTCTTAGCGCTCCGAATGTCCACTTGCATTTTCTACAGAAAGAGTGTTCAGAACTGCGCAATCAAAAGTATGGTTTAACTCTGTTAGCTTAATGAACATATCAGAAATAAGTTTCACACAATGCTTCTGTGTAGTTTTTATTTGAAGATATTATTTTTCCCAATAGAGGCCTCTTAGCGCTCAGAATGTCCAATTGCAGTTTCTACAGAAAGAGTGTTTCAGAAAGGCTCAATCAAAACTAAGGTTCAACTCTGTTAGTTGAATGCACAGAACAGAAAGAAGTTTCATACAATGCTTCTGTGTAGTTTATATTTGAACATATTCTTTTTTCCACTATTACCCACTTAGCGCTACGAATGTCCAGTTGCATTTTCTACAGACAGAGTGTTTCAAAACTGCTCAATCAAAAGTATGGTTTAACTCTGTTAGCTGAATGCTCAGATCAGAAAGAAGTTTCACAGAATGCTTCTGTGTAGTTTATATTTGAATATATTCCTTTTTCCACTACTACTCTCTTAGCGCTCCAAATGTCCAGTTGCATTTTCTACAGAAAGAGAGTTCAGATCTGCTCAATCAAAAGTATGGTTTCACTCTGTTAGCTGAATGCACAGATCAGAAAGAAGTTTCACAGAATGATTCTGTGTAGTTTATATTTGGAGACATTCCTTTTTCCACTATTACCCTCTTAGCGCTCCGAATCTCCACTTGCATTTTCTACAGAAAGAGTGTTTCAGAACGGCTCAATCAAAACTAAGGTTCAACTCTTTTAGTTGAACAAACAGAACAGAAAGAAGTTTCACAAAATTCTTCTGTGTAGTTTTTATTTGTAGACATTCTTTTTCCCAATATAGGCCTCTTAGCGCTCAGAATGTCCAATTGCAGTTTCTACAGAAAGAGTGATTCAGAACGGCTCAATCAAAAGTAAGGTTCAACTCTGTTAGTTGAATGCACAGAACAGAAAGAAGTTTCATACAATGCTTCTGTGTAGTTTATATTTGAACATATTCTTTTTTCCGCTATTACCCACTTAGCGCTACGAATGTCCAGTTGCATTTTCTACAGACAGAGTGTTTCAAAACTGCTCAATCAAAAGTATGGTTTAACTCTGTTAGCTGAATGCTCAGATCAGAAAAAAGTTTCACAGAATGCTTCTGTGTAGTTTATATTTGAATATATTCCTTTTTCCACTACTACGCTCTTAGCGCTCCAAATGTCCAGTTGCATTTTCTAGAGAAAGAGTGTTCAGATCTGCTCAATCAAAAGTATGGTTTAACTCTGTTAGCTGAATGCACAGATCAGAAAGAAGTTTCACCGAATGATTCTGTGTAGTTTATATTTGAAGACATTCCTTTTTCCACTATTACCCTCTTAGCGCTCCGAATCTCCACTTGCATTTTCTACAAAAAGAATGTTTCATAACTGCTCAATCAAAAATATGTTTTATCTCTGTTAACTGAATTTACAGATCAGAAATAAGTTTCACAGAATGCATCTGTGTAGTTTTTATTTGAAGATATTCTTTTTCCCAATGTAGGCCTCTTAGCGCTTAGCATGTCCAATTGCAGTTTCTACAGAAAGAGTGTTTCAGAACGGCTCAATCAAAAGTAAGGTTCAACTCTGTTAGTTGAATGCACAGAACAGAAAGAATTTTCACAGAATGCTACTGTGTAGTTTATATTTGAATATATTCCTTTTTCCACTATTACCCTCTTAGCGCTCCGAATGTCCACTTGCATTTTCTACAGAAAGAGTGTTCAGAACTGCGCAATCAAAAGTATGGTTTAACTCTGTTAGCTTAATGAACATATCAGAAATAAGTTTCACACAATGCTTCTGTGTAGTTTTTATTTGAAGATATTATTTTTCCCAATAGAGGCCTCTTAGCGCTCAGAATGTCCAATTGCAGTTTCTACAGAAAGAGTGTTTCAGAAAGGCTCAATCAAAAGTAAGGTTCAACTCTGTTAGTTGAATGCACAGAACAGAAAGAAGTTTCATACAATGCTTCTGTGTAGTTTATATCTGAACATATTATTTTTTCCACTATTACCCACTTAGCGCTACGAATGTCCAGTTGCATTTTCTACAGACAGAGTGTTTCAAAACTGCTCAATCAAAAGTATGGTTTAACACTGTTAGCTGAATGCTCAGATCAGAAAGAAGTTTCACAGAATGCTTCTGTGTAGTTTATATTTGAATATATTCCTTTTTCCACTACTACTCTCTTAGCGCTCCAAATGTCCAGTTGCATTTTCTACAGAAAGAGTGTTCAGATCTGCTCAATCAAAAGTATGGTTTAACTCTGTTAGCTGAATGCACAGATCAGAAAGAAGTTTCACTGAATGATTCTGTGTAGTTTATATTTGGAGACATTCCTTTTTCCACTATTACCCTATTAGCGCTCCGAATCTCCACTTGCATTTTCTACAGAAAGAGTGTTTCAGAACGGCTCAATCAAAACTAAGGTTCAACTCTTTTACTTGAACAAACAGAACAGAAAGAAGTTTCACACAATTCTTCTGTGTAGTTTTTATTTGTAGACATTCTTTTTCCCAATATAGGCCTCTTAGCGCTCAGAATGTCCAATTGCAGTTTCTACAGAAAGAGTGTTTCAGAACGGCTCAATCAAAAGTAAGGTTCAACTCTGTTAGTTGAATGCACAGAACAGAAAGAAGTTTCATACAATGCTTCTGTGTAGTTTATATTTGAACATATTCTTTTTTCCACTATTACCCAGTTATCGCTACGAATGTCCAGTTGCATTTTCTACAGACAGAGTGTTTCAAAACTGCTCAATCAAAAGTATGGTTTAACTCTGTTAGCTGAATGCTCAGATCAGAAAGAAGTTTCACAGAATGCTTCTGTGTAGTTTATATTTGAATATATTCCTTTTTCCACTACTACGCTCTTAGCGCTCCAAATGTCCAGTTGCATTTTCTACAGAAAGAGTGTTCAGATCTGCTCAATCAAAAGTATGGTTTAACTCTGTTAGCTGAATGCACAGATCAGAAAGAAGTTTCACCGAATGATTCTGTGTAGTTTATATTTGAAGACATTCCTTTTTCCACTATTACCCCCTTAGCGCTCCGAATCTCCACTTGCATTTTTTACAAAAAGAGTGTTTCATAACTGCTCAATCAAAAATATATTTTATCTCTGTTAACTGAATTTACAGATCAGAAATAAGTTTCACAGAATGCATCTGTGTAGTTTTTATTTGAAGATATTCTTTTTCCCAATGTAGGCCTCTTAGCGCTTAGCATGTCCAATTGCAGTTTCTACAGAAAGAGAGTTTCAGAACGGCTCAATCAAAAGTAAGGTTCAACTCTGATAGTTGAATGCACAGAACAGAAAGAATTTTCACAGAATGCTACTGTGTAGTTTATATTTGAATATATTCCTTTTTCCACTATTACCCTCTTAGCGCTCCGAATGTCCACTTGCATTTTCTACAGAAAGAGTGTTCAGAACTGCGCAATCAAAAGTATGGTTTAACTCTGTTAGCTTAATGAACATATCAGAAATAAGTTTCACACAATGCTTCTGTGTAGTTTTTATTTGAAGATATTATTTTTCCCAATAGAGGCCTCTTAGCGCTCAGAATGTCCAATTGCAGTTTCTACAGAAAGAGTGTTTCAGAAAGGCTCAATCAAAACTAAGGTTCAACTCTGTTAGTTGAATGCACAGAACAGAAAGAAGTTTCATACAATGCTTCTGTGTAGTTTATATTTGAACATATTCTTTTTTCCACTATTACCCACTTAGCGCTACGAATGTCCAGTTGCATTTTCTACAGACAGAGTGTTTCAAAACTGCTCAATCAAAAGTATGGTTTAACTCTGTTAGCTGAATGCTCAGATCAGAAAGAAGTTTCACAGAATGCTTCTGTGTAGTTTATATTTGAATATATTCCTTTTTCCACTACTACTCTCTTAGCGCTCCAAATGTCCAGTTGCATTTTCTACAGAAAGAGAGTTCAGATCTGCTCAATCAAAAGTATGGTTTCACTCTGTTAGCTGAATGCACAGATCAGAAAGAAGTTTCACAGAATGATTCTGTGTAGTTTATATTTGGAGACATTCCTTTTTCCACTATTACCCTCTTAGCGCTCCGAATCTCCACTTGCATTTTCTACAGAAAGAGTGTTTCAGAACGGCTCAATCAAAACTAAGGTTCAACTCTTTTAGTTGAACAAACAGAACAGAAAGAAGTTTCACAAAATTCTTCTGTGTAGTTTTTATTTGTAGACATTCTTTTTCCCAATATAGGCCTCTTAGCGCTCAGAATGTCCAATTGCAGTTTCTACAGAAAGAGTGATTCAGAACGGCTCAATCAAAAGTAAGGTTCAACTCTGTTAGTTGAATGCACAGAACAGAAAGAAGTTTCATACAATGCTTCTGTGTAGTTTATATTTGAACATATTCTTTTTTCCGCTATTACCCACTTAGCGCTACGAATGTCCAGTTGCATTTTCTACAGACAGAGTGTTTCAAAACTGCTCAATCAAAAGTATGGTTTAACTCTGTTAGCTGAATGCTCAGATCAGAAAAAAGTTTCACAGAATGCTTCTGTGTAGTTTATATTTGAATATATTCCTTTTTCCACTACTACGCTCTTAGCGCTCCAAATGTCCAGTTGCATTTTCTAGAGAAAGAGTGTTCAGATCTGCTCAATCAAAAGTATGGTTTAACTCTGTTAGCTGAATGCACAGATCAGAAAGAAGTTTCACCGAATGATTCTGTGTAGTTTATATTTGAAGACATTCCTTTTTCCACTATTACCCTCTTAGCGCTCCGAATCTCCACTTGCATTTTCTACAAAAAGAATGTTTCATAACTGCTCAATCAAAAATATGTTTTATCTCTGTTAACTGAATTTACAGATCAGAAATAAGTTTCACAGAATGCATCTGTGTAGTTTTTATTTGAAGATATTCTTTTTCCCAATGTAGGCCTCTTAGCCCTTAGCATGTCCAATTGCAGTTTCTACAGAAAGAGTGTTTCAGAACGGCTCAATCAAAAGTAAGGTTCAACTCTGATAGTTGAATGCACAGAACAGAAAGAATTTTCACAGAATGCTACTGTGTAGTTTATATTTGAATATATTCCTTTTTCCACTATTACCCTCTTAGCGCTCCGAATGTCCACTTGCATTTTCTACAGAAAGAGTGTTCAGAACTGCGCAATCAAAGTATGGTTTAACTCTGTTAGCTTAATGAACATATCAGAAATAAGTTTCACACAATGCTTCTGTGTAGTTTTTATTTGAAGATATTATTTTTCCCAATAGAGGCCTCTTAGCGCTCAGAATGTCCAATTGCAGTTTCTACAGAAAGAGTGTTTCAGAAAGGCTCAATCAAAAGTAAGGTTCAACTCTGTTATTTGAATGCACAGAACAGAAAGAAGTTTCATACAATGCTTCTGTGTAGTTTATATTTGAACATATTCTTTTTTCCACTATTACCCACTTAGCGCTACGAATGTCCAGTTGCATTTTCTACAGACAGAGTGTTTCAAAACTGCTCAATCAAAAGTATGGTTTAACTCTGTTAGCTGAATGCTCAGATCAGAAAGAAGTTTCACAGAATGCTTCTGTGTAGTTTATATTTGAATATATTCCTTTTTCCACTACTACTCTCTTAGCGCTCCAAATGTAAAGTTGCATTTTCTACAGAAAGAGAGTTCAGATCTGCTCAATCAAAAGTATGGTTTCATTCTGTTAGCTGAATGCACAGATCAGAAAGAACTTTCACAGAATGATTCTGTGTAGTTTATATTTGGAGACATTCCTTTTTCCACTATTACCCTCTTAGCGCTCCGAATCTCCAATTGCATTTTCTACAGAAAGAGTGTTTCAGAACGGCTCAATCAAAACTAAGGTTCAACTCTTTTAGTTGAACAAACAGAACAGAAAGAAGTTTCACAAAATTCTTCTGTGTAGTTTTTATTTGTAGACATTCTTTTTCCCAATATAGGCCTCTTAGCGCTCAGAATGTCCAATTGCAGTTTCTACAGAAAGAGTGATTCAGAACGGCTCAATCAAAAGTAAGGTTCAACTCTGTTAGTTGAATGCACAGAACAGAAAGAAGTTTCATACAATGCTTCTGTGTAGTTTATATTTGAACATATTCTTTTTTCCACTATTACCCACTTAGCGCTACGAATGTCCAGTTGCATTTTCTACAGACAGAGTGTTTCAAAACTGCTCAATCAAAAGTATGGTTTAACTCTGTTAGCTGAATGCTCAGATCAGAAAAATGTTTCACAGAATGCTTCTGTGTAGTTTATATTTGAATATATTCCTTTTTCCACTACTACGCTCTTAGCGCTACAAATGTCCAGTTGCATTTTCTACAGAAAGAGTGTTCAGATCTGCTCAATCAAAAGTATGGTTTAACTCTGTTAGCTGAATGCACAGATCAGAAAGAAGTTTCACCGAATGATTCTGTGTAGTTTATATTTGAAGACATTCCTTTTTCCACTATTACCCTCTTAGCGCTCCGAATCTCCACTTGCATTTTCTACAAAAAGAATGTTTCATAACTGCTCAATCAAAAATATGATTTATCTCTGTTAACTGAATTTACAGATCAGAAATAAGTTTCACAGAATGCATCTGTGTAGTTTTTATTTGAAGATATTCTTTTTCCCAATGTAGGCCTCTTAGCGCTTAGCATGTCCAATTGCAGTTTCTACAGAAAGAGTGTTTCAGAACGGCTCAATCAAAAGTAAGGTTCAACTCTGTTAGTTGAATGCACAGAACAGAAAGAATTTTCACAGAATGCTACTGTGTAGTTTATATTTGAATATATTCCTTTTTCCACTATTACCCTCTTAGCGCTCCGAATGTACACTTGCATTTTCTACAGAAAGAGTGTTCAGAACTGCGCAATCAAAAGTATGGTTTAACTCTGTTAGCTTAATGAACATATCAGAAATATGTTTCACACAATGCTTCTGTGTAGTTTTTATTTGAAGATATTATTTTTCCCAATAGAGGCCTCTTAGCGCTCAGAATGTCCAATTGCAGTTTCTACAGAAAGAGTGTTTCAGAAAGGCTCAATCAAAAGTAAGGTTCAACTCTGTTAGTTGAATGCACAGAACAGAAAGAAGTTTCATACAATGCTTCTGTGTAGTTTATATCTGAACATACTCTTTTTTCCACTATTACCCACTTAGCGCTACGAATCTCCAGTTGCATTTTCTACAGACAGAGTGTTTCAAAACTGCTCAATCAAAAGTATGGTTTAACACTGTTAGCTGAATGCTCAGATCAGAAAGAAGTTTCACAGAATGCTTCTGTGTAGTTTATATTTGAATATATTCCTTTTTCCACTACTACTCTATTAGCGCTCCAAATGTCCAGTTGCATTTTCTACAGAAAGAGTGTTCAGATCTGCTCAATCAAAAGTATGGTTTAACTCTGTTAGCTGAATGCACAGATCAGAAAGAAGTTTCACTGAATGATTCTGCGTAGTTTATATTTGGAGACATTCCTTTTTCCACTATTACCCTATTAGCGCTCCGAATCTCCACTTGCATTTTCTACAGAAAGAGTGTTTCAGAACGGCTCAATCAAAACTAAGGTTCAACTCTTTTACTTGAACAAACAGAACAGAAAGAAGTTTCACACAATTCTTCTGTGTAGTTTTTATTTGTAGACATTCTTTTTCCCAATATAGGCCTCTTAGCGCTCAGAATGTCCAATTGCAGTTTCTACAGAAAGAGTGTTTCAGAACGGCTCAATCAAAAGTAAGGTTCAACTCTGTTAGTTGAATGCACAAAACAGAAAGAAGTTTCATACAATGCTTCTGTGTAGTTTATATTTGAACATATTCTTTTTTCCACTATTACCCACTTAGCGCTACGAATGTCCAGTTGCATTTTCTACAGACAGAGTGTTTCAAAACTGCTCAATCAAAAGTATGGTTTAACTCTGTTAGCTGAATGCTCAGATCAGAAAGTAGTTTCACAGAATGCTTCTGTGTAGTTTATATTTGAATATATTCCTTTTTCCACTACTACGCTCTTAGCGCTCCAAATGTCCAGTTGCATTTTCTACAGAAAGAGTGTTCAGATCTGCTCAATCAAAAGTATGGTTTAACTCTGTTAGCTGAATGCACAGATCAGAAAGAAGTTTCACCGAATGATTCTGTGTAGTTTATATTTGAAGACATTCCTTTTTCCACTATTAC
The DNA here is from genome assembly GCF_028878055.3 of Symphalangus syndactylus. Taxonomy (NCBI): domain Eukaryota; kingdom Metazoa; phylum Chordata; class Mammalia; order Primates; family Hylobatidae; genus Symphalangus; species Symphalangus syndactylus. The sequence continues at coordinate 157,524,056 of NC_072425.2, read as the reverse complement.
CCTCTTAGCGCTCCGAATCTCCACTTGCATTTTCTACAAAAAGAGTGTTTCATAACTGCTCAATCAAAAATATGTTTTATCTCTGTTAACTGAATTTACAGATCAGAAATAAGTTTCACAGAATGCATCTGTGTAATTTTTATTTGAAGATATTCTTTTTCCCAATGTAGGCCTCTTAGCCCTTAGCATGTCCAATTGCAGTTTCTACAGAAAGAGTGTTTCAGAACGGCTCAATCAAAAGTAAGGTTCAACTCTGATAGTTGAATGCACAGAACAGAAAGAATTTTCACAGAATGCTACTGTGTAGTTTATATTTGAATATATTCCTTTTTCCACTATTACCCTCTTAGCGCTCCGAATGTCCACTTGCATTTTCTACAGAAAGAGTGTTCAGAACTGCGCAATCAAAGTATGGTTTAACTCTGTTAGCTTAATGAACATATCAGAAATAAGTTTCACACAATGCTTCTGTGTAGTTTTTATTTGAAGATATTATTTTTCCCAATAGAGGCCTCTTAGCGCTCAGAATGTCCAATTGCAGTTTCTACAGAAAGAGTGTTTCAGAAAGGCTCAATCAAAAGTAAGGTTCAACTCTGTTATTTGAATGCACAGAACAGAAAGAAGTTTCATACAATGCTTCTGTGTAGTTTATATTTGAACATATTCTTTTTTCCACTATTACCCACTTAGCGCTACGAATGTCCAGTTGCATTTTCTACAGACAGAGTGTTTCAAAACTGCTCAATCAAAAGTATGGTTTAACTCTGTTAGCTGAATGCTCAGATCAGAAAGAAGTTTCACAGAATGCTTCTGTGTAGTTTATATTTGAATATATTCCTTTTTCCACTACTACTCTCTTAGCGCTCCAAATGTAAAGTTGCATTTTCTACAGAAAGAGAGTTCAGATCTGCTCAATCAAAAGTATGGTTTCATTCTGTTAGCTGAATGCACAGATCAGAAAGAAGTTTCACAGAATGATTCTGTGTAGTTTATATTTGGAGACATTCCTTTTTCCACTATTACCCTCTTAGCGCTCCGAATCTCCAATTGCATTTTCTACAGAAAGAGTGTTTCAGAACGGCTCAATCAAAACTAAGGTTCAACTCTTTTAGTTGAACAAACAGAACAGAAAGAAGTTTCACAAAATTCTTCTGTGTAGTTTTTATTTGTAGACATTCTTTTTCCCAATATAGGCCTCTTAGCGCTCAGAATGTCCAATTGCAGTTTCTACAGAAAGAGTGATTCAGAACGGCTCAATCAAAAGTAAGGTTCAACTCTGTTAGTTGAATGCACAGAACAGAAAGAAGTTTCATACAATGCTTCTGTGTAGTTTATATTTGAACATATTCTTTTTTCCACTATTACCCACTTAGCGCTACGAATGTCCAGTTGCATTTTCTACAGACAGAGTGTTTCAAAACTGCTCAATCAAAAGTATGGTTTAACTCTGTTAGCTGAATGCTCAGATCAGAAAAATGTTTCACAGAATGCTTCTGTGTAGTTTATATTTGAATATATTCCTTTTTCCACTACTACGCTCTTAGCGCTCCAAATGTCCAGTTGCATTTTCTACAGAAAGAGTGTTCAGATCTGCTCAATCAAAAGTATGGTTTAACTCTGTTAGCTGAATGCACAGATCAGAAAGAAGTTTCACCGAATGATTCTGTGTAGTTTATATTTGAAGACATTCCTTTTTCCACTATTACCCTCTTAGCGCTCCGAATCTCCACTTGCATTTTCTACAAAAAGAATGTTTCATAACTGCTCAATCAAAAATATGTTTTATCTCTGTTAACTGAATTTACAGATCAGAAATAAGTTTCACAGAATGCATCTGTGTAGTTTTTATTTGAAGATATTCTTTTTCCCAATGTAGGCCTCTTAGCGCTTAGCATGTCCAATTGCAGTTTCTACAGAAAGAGTGTTTCAGAACGGCTCAATCAAAAGTAAGGTTCAACTCTGTTAGTTGAATGCACAGAACAGAAAGAATTTTCACAGAATGCTACTGTGTAGTTTATATTTGAATATATTCCTTTTTCCACTATTACCCTCTTAGCGCTCCGAATGTACACTTGCATTTTCTACAGAAAGAGTGTTCAGAACTGCGCAATCAAAAGTATGGTTTAACTCTGTTAGCTTAATGAACATATCAGAAATATGTTTCACACAATGCTTCTGTGTAGTTTTTATTTGAAGATATTAGTTTTCCCAATAGAGGCCTCTTAGCGCTCAGAATGTCCAATTGCAGTTTCTACAGAAAGAGTGTTTCAGAAAGGCTCAATCAAAAGTAAGGTTCAACTCTGTTAGTTGAATGCACAGAACAGAAAGAAGTTTCATACAATGCTTCTGTGTAGTTTATATCTGAACATACTCTTTTTTCCACTATTACCCACTTAGCGCTACGAATCTCCAGTTGCATTTTCTACAGACAGAGTGTTTCAAAACTGCTCAATCAAAAGTATGGTTTAACACTGTTAGCTGAATGCTCAGATCAGAAAGAAGTTTCACAGAATGCTTCTGTGTAGTTTATATTTGAATATATTCCTTTTTCCACTACTACTCTCTTAGCGCTCCAAATGTCCAGTTGCATTTTCTACAGAAAGAGTGTTCAGATCTGCTCAATCAAAAGTATGGTTTAACTCTGTTAGCTGAATGCACAGATCAGAAAGAAGTTTCACTGAATGATTCTGCGTAGTTTATATTTGGAGACATTCCTTTTTCCACTATTACCCTATTAGCGCTCCGAATCTCCACTTGCATTTTCTACAGAAAGAGTGTTTCAGAACGGCTCAATCAAAACTAAGGTTCAACTCTTTTACTTGAACAAACAGAACAGAAAGTAGTTTCACACAATTCTTCGTTGTAGTTTTTATTTGTAGACATTCTTTTTCCCAATATAGGCCTCTTAGCGCTCAGAATGTCCAATTGCAGTTTCTACAGAAAGAGTGTTTCAGAACGGCTCAATCAAAAGTAAGGTTCAACTCTGTTAGTTGAATGCACAGAACAGAAAGAAGTTTCATACAATGCTTCTTTGTAGTTTATATTTGAACATAATCTTTTTTCCACTATTACCCACTTAGCGCTACGAATGTCCAGTTGCATTTTCTACAGACAGAGTGTTTCAAAACTGCTCAATCAAAAGTATGGTTTAACTCTGTTAGCTGAATGCTCAGATCAGAAAGAAGTTTCACAGAATGCTTCTGTGTAGTTTATATTTGAATATATTCCTTTTTCCACTACTACGCTCTTAGCGCTCCAAATGTCCAGTTGCATTTTCTACAGAAAGAGTGTTCAGATCTGCTCAATCAAAAGTATGGTTTAACTCTGTTAGCTGAATGCACAGATCAGAAAGAAGTTTCACCGAATGATTCTGTGTAGTTTATATTTGAAGACATTCCTTTTTCCACTATTACCCTCTTAGCGCTCCGAATCTCCTCTTGCATTTTCTACAAAAAGAGTCTTTCATAACTGCTCAATCAAAAATATGTTTTATCTCTGTTAACTGAATTTACAGATCAGAAATAAGTTTCACAGAATGCATCTGTGTAGTTTTTATTTGAAGATATTCTTTTTCCCAATGTAGGCCTCTTAGGGCTTAGCATGTCCAATTGCAGTTTCTACAGAAAGAGTGTTTCAGAACGGCTCAATCAAAAGTAAGGTTCAACTCTGATAGTTGAATGCACAGAACAGAAAGAATTTTCACAGAATGCTACTGTGTAGTTTATATTTGAATATATTCCTTTTTCCACTATTACCCTCTTAGCGCTCCGAATGTCCACTTGCATTTTCTACAGAAAGAGTGTTCAGAACTGCGCAATCAAAAGTATGGTTTAACTCTGTTAGCTTAATGAACATATCAGAAATAAGTTTCACACAATGCTTCTGTGTAGTTTTTATTTGAAGATATTATTTTTCCCAATAGAGGCCTCTTAGCGCTCAGAATGTCCAATTGCAGTTTCTACAGAAAGAGTGTTTCAGAAAGGCTCAATCAAAAGTAAGGTTCAACTCTGTTATTTGAATGCACAGAACAGAAAGAAGTTTCATACAATGCTTCTGTGTAGTTTATATTTGAACATATTCTTTTTTCCACTATTACCCACTTAGCGCTACGAATGTCCAGTTGCATTTTCTACAGACAGAGTGTTTCAAAACTGCTCAATCAAAAGTATGGTTTAACTCTGTTAGCTGAATGCTCAGATCAGAAAGAAGTTTCACAGAATGCTTCTGTGTAGTTTATATTTGAATATATTCCTTTTTCCACTACTACTCTCTTAGCGCTCCAAATGTAAAGTTGCATTTTCTACAGAAAGAGAGTTCAGATCTGCTCAATCAAAAGTATGGTTTCATTCTGTTAGCTGAATGCACAGATCAGAAAGAAGTTTCACAGAATGATTCTGTGTAGTTTATATTTGGAGACATTCCTTTTTCCACTATTACCCTCTTAGCGCTCCGAATCTCCAATTGCATTTTCTACAGAAAGAGTGTTTCAGAACGGCTCAATCAAAACTAAGGTTCAACTCTTTTAGTTGAACAAACAGAACAGAAAGAAGTTTCACAAAATTCTTCTGTGTAGTTTTTATTTGTAGACATTCTTTTTCCCAATATAGGCCTCTTAGCGCTCAGAATGTCCAATTGCAGTTTCTACAGAAAGAGTGATTCAGAACGGCTCAATCAAAAGTAAGGTTCAACTCTGTTAGTTGAATGCACAGAACAGAAAGAAGTTTCATACAATGCTTCTGTGTAGTTTATATTTGAACATATTCTTTTTTCCACTATTACCCACTTAGCGCTACGAATGTCCAGTTGCATTTTCTACAGACAGAGTGTTTCAAAACTGCTCAATCAAAAGTATGGTTTAACTCTGTTAGCTGAATGCTCAGATCAGAAAAATGTTTCACAGAATGCTTCTGTGTAGTTTATATTTGAATATATTCCTTTTTCCACTACTACGCTCTTAGCGCTCCAAATGTCCAGTTGCATTTTCTAGAGAAAGAGTGTTCAGATCTGCTCAATCAAAAGTATGGTTTAACTCTGTTAGCTGAATGCACAGATCAGAAAGAAGTTTCACCGAATGATTCTGTGTAGTTTATATTTGAAGACATTCCTTTTTCCACTATTACCCTCTTAGCGCTCCGAATCTCCACTTGCATTTTCTACAAAAAGAATGTTTCATAACTGCTCAATCAAAAATATGTTTTATCTCTGTTAACTGAATTTACAGATCAGAAATAAGTTTCACAGAATGCATCTGTGTAGTTTGTATTTGAAGATATTCTTTTTCCCAATGTAGGCCTCTTAGCGCTTAGCATGTCCAATTGCAGTTTCTACAGAAAGAGTGTTTCAGAACGGCTCAATCAAAAGTAAGGTTCAACTCTGTTAGTTGAATGCACAGAACAGAAAGAATTTTCACAGAATGCTACTGTGTAGTTTATAATTGAATATATTCCTTTTTCCACTATTACCCTCTTAGCGCTCCGAATGTACACTTGCATTTTCTACAGAAAGAGTGTTCAGAACTGCGCAATCAAATGTATGGTTTAACTCTGTTAGCTTAATGAACATATCAGAAATAAGTTTCACACAATGCTTCTGTGTAGTTTTTATTTGAAGATATTATTTTTCCCAATAGAGGCCTCTTAGCGCTCAGAATGTCCAATTGCAGTTTCTACAGAAAGAGTGTTTCAGAAAGGCTCAATCAAAAGTAAGGTTCAACTCTGTTAGTTGAATGCACAGAACAGAAAGAAGTTTCATACAATGCTTCTGTGTAGTTTATATCTGAACATACTCTTTTTTCCACTATTACCCACTTAGCGCTACGAATGTCCAGTTGCATTTTCTACAGACAGAGTGTTTCAAAACTGCTCAATCAAAAGTATGGTTTAACACTGTTAGCTGAATGCTCAGATCAGAAAGAAGTTTCACAGAATGCTTCTGTGTAGTTTATATTTGAATATATTCCTTTTTCCACTACTACTCTCTTAGCGCTCCAAATGTCCAGTTGCATTTTCTACAGAAAGAGTGTTCAGATCTGCTCAATCAAAAGTATGGTTTAACTCTGTTAGCTGAATGCACAGATCAGAAAGAAGTTTCACTGAATGATTCTGTGTAGTTTATATTTGGAGACATTCCTTTTTCCACTATTACCCTATTAGCGCTCCGAATCTCCACTTGCATTTTCTACAGAAAGAGTGTTTCAGAACGGCTCAATCAAAACTAAGGTTCAACTCTTTTACTTGAACAAACAGAACAGAAAGAAGTTTCACACAATTCTTCTGTGTAGTTTTTATTTGTAGACATTCTTTTTCCCAATATAGGCCTCTTAGCGTTCAGAATGTCCAATTGCAGTTTCTACAGAAAGAGTGTTTCAGAACGGCTCAATCAAAAGTAAGGTTCAACTCTGTTAGTTGAATGCACAGAACAGAAAGAAGTTTCATACAATGCTTCTGTGTAGTTTATACTTGAACATATTCTTTTTTCCACTATTACCCACTTAGCGCTACGAATGTCCAGTTGCATTTTCTACAGACAGAGTGTTTCAAAGCTGCTCAATCAAAAGTATGGTTTAACTCTGTTAGCTGAATGCTCAGATCAGAAAGAAGTTTCACAGAATGCTTCTGTGTAGTTTATATTTGAATATAATCCTTTTTCCACTACTACGCTCTTAGCGCTCCAAATGTCCAGTTGCATTTTCTACAGAAAGAGTGTTCAGATCTGCTCAATCAAAAGTATGGTTTAACTCTGTTAGCTGAATGCACAGATCAGAAAGAAGTTTCACCGAATGATTCTGTGTAGTTTATATTTGAAGACATTCCTTTTTCCACTATTACCCTCTTAGCGCTCCGAATCTCCACTTGCATTTTCTACAAAAAGAGTGTTTCATAACTGCTCAATCAAAAATATGTTTTATCTCTGTTAACTGAATTTACAGATCAGAAATAAGTTTCACAGAATGCATCTGTGTAGTTTTTATTTGAAGATATTCTTTTTCCCAATGTAGGCCTCTTAGCGCTTAGCATGTCCAATTGCAGTTTCTACAGAAAGAGTGTTTCAGAACGGCTCAATCAAAAGTAAGGTTCAACTCTGATAGTTGAATGCACAGAACAGAAAGAATTTTCACAGAATGCTACTGTGTAGTTTATATTTGAATATATTCCTTTTTCCACTATTACCCTCTTAGCGCTCCGAATGTCCACTTGCATTTTCTACAGAAAGAGTGTTCAGAACTGCGCAATCAAAGTATGGTTTAACTCTGTTAGCTTAATGAACATATCAGAAATAAGTTTCACACAATGCTTCTGTGTAGTTTTTATTTGAAGATATTATTTTTCCCAATAGAGGCCTCTTAGCGCTCAGAATGTCCAATTGCAGTTTCTACAGAAAGAGTGTTTCAGAAAGGCTCAATCAAAAGTAAGGTTCAACTCTGTTATTTGAATGCACAGAACAGAAAGTAGTTTCATACAATGCTTCTGTGTAGTTTATATTTGAATATATTCCTTTTTCCACTACTACTCTCTTAGCGCTCCAAATGTCCAGTTGCATTTTCTACAGAAAGTGTGTTCAGATCTGCTCAATCAAAAGTATGGTTTAACTCTGTTAGCTGAATACACAGATCAGAAAGAAGTTTCACAGAATGATTCTGTGTAGTTTATATTTGGAGACATTCCTTTTTCCACTATTACCCTATTAGCGCTCCGAATCTCCACTTGCATTTTCTACAGAAAGAGTGTTTCAGAACGGCTCAATCAAAACTAAGGTTCAACTCTTTTACTTGAACAAACAGAACAGAAAGAAGTTTCACACAATTCTTCTGTGTAGTTTTTATTTGTAGACATTCTTTTTCCCAATATAGGCCTCTTAGCGTTCAGAATGTCCAATTGCAGTTTCTACAGAAAGAGTGTTTCAGAACGGCTCAATCAAAAGTAAGGTTCAACTCTGTTAGTTGAATGCACAGAACAGAAAGAAGTTTCATACAATGCTTCTGTGTAGTTTATACTTGAACATATTCTTTTTTCCACTATTACCCACTTAGCGCTACGAATGTCCAGTTGCATTTTCTACAGACAGAGTGTTTCAAAGCTGCTCAATCAAAAGTATGGTTTAACTCTGTTAGCTGAATGCTCAGATCAGAAAGAAGTTTCACAGAATGCTTCTGTGTAGTTTATATTTGAATATAATCCTTTTTCCACTACTACGCTCTTAGCGCTCCAAATGTCCAGTTGCATTTTCTACAGAAAGAGTGTTCAGATCTGCTCAATCAAAAGTATGGTTTAACTCTGTTAGCTGAATGCACAGATCAGAAAGAAGTTTCACCGAATGATTCTGTGTAGTTTATATTTGAAGACATTCCTTTTTCCACTATTACCCTCTTAGCGCTCCGAATCTCCACTTGCATTTTCTACAAAAAGAGTGTTTCATAACTGCTCAATCAAAAATATGTTTTATCTCTGTTAACTGAATTTACAGATCAGAAATAAGTTTCACAGAATGCATCTGTGTAGTTTTTATTTGAAGATATTCTTTTTCCCAATGTAGGCCTCTTAGCGCTTAGCATGTCCAATTGCAGTTTCTACAGAAAGAGTGTTTCAGAACGGCTCAATCAAAAGTAAGGTTCAACTCTGATAGTTGAATGCACAGAACAGAAAGAATTTTCACAGAATGCTACTGTGTAGTTTATATTTGAATATATTCCTTTTTCCACTATTACCCTCTTAGCGCTCCGAATGTCCACTTGCATTTTCTACAGAAAGAGTGTTCAGAACTGCGCAATCAAAGTATGGTTTAACTCTGTTAGCTTAATGAACATATCAGAAATAAGTTTCACACAATGCTTCTGTGTAGTTTTTATTTGAAGATATTATTTTTCCCAATAGAGGCCTCTTAGCGCTCAGAATGTCCAATTGCAGTTTCTACAGAAAGAGTGTTTCAGAAAGGCTCAATCAAAAGTAAGGTTCAACTCTGTTATTTGAATGCACAGAACAGAAAGTAGTTTCATACAATGCTTCTGTGTAGTTTATATTTGAATATATTCCTTTTTCCACTACTACTCTCTTAGCGCTCCAAATGTCCAGTTGCATTTTCTACAGAAAGTGTGTTCAGATCTGCTCAATCAAAAGTATGGTTTAACTCTGTTAGCTGAATACACAGATCAGAAAGAAGTTTCACAGAATGATTCTGTGTAGTTTATATTTGGAGACATTCCTTTTTCCACTATTACCCTATTAGCGCTCCGAATCTCCACTTGCATTTTCTACAGAAAGAGTGTTTCAGAACGGCTCAATCAAAACTAAGGTTCAACTCTTTTACTTGAACAAACAGAACAGAAAGAAGTTTCACACAATTCTTCTGTGTAGTTTTTATTTGTAGACATTCTTTTTCCCAATATAGGCCTCTTAGCGCTCAGAATGTCCAATTGCAGTTTCTACAGACAGAGTGTTTCAAAACTGCTCAATCAAAAGTATGGTTTAACTCTGTTAGCTGAATGCTCAGATCAGAAAGAAGTTTCACAGAATGCTTCTGTGTAGTTTATATCTGAATATATTCCTTTTTCCACTACTACGCTCTTAGCGCTCCAAATGTCCAGTTGCATTTTCTACAGAAAGAGTGTTCAGATCTGCTCAATCAAAAGTATGGTTTAACTCTGTTAGCTGAATGCACAGATCAGAAAGAAGTTTCACCGAATGATTCTGTGTAGTTTATATTTGAAGACATTCCTTTTTCCACTACTACCCCCTTAGCGCTCCGAATCTCCACTTGCATTTTCTACAAAAAGAGTGTTTCATAACTGCTCAATCAAAAATATGTTTTATCTCTGTTAACTGAATTTACAGATCAGAAATAAGTTTCACAGAATGCATCTGTGTAGTTTTTATTTGAAGATATTCTTTTTCCCAATGTAGGCCTCTTAGCGCTTAGCATGTCCAATTGCAGTTTCTACAGAAAGAGAGTTTCAGAACGGCTCAATCAAAAGTAAGGTTCAACTCTGATTGTTGAATGCACAGAACAGAAAGAATTTTCACAGAATGCTACTGTGTAGTTTATATTTGAATATATTCCTTTTTCCACTATTACCCTCTTAGCGCTCCGAATGTCCACTTGCATTTTCTACAGAAAGAGTGTTCAGAACTGCGCAATCAAAAGTATGGTTTAACTCTGTTAGCTTAATGAACGTATCAGAAATAAGTTTCACAAAATGCTTCTGTGTAGTTTTTATTTGAAGATATTATTTTTCCCAATAGAGGCCTCTTAGCGCTCAGAATGTCCAATTGCAGTTTCTACAGAAAGAGTGTTTCAGAAAGGCTCAATCAAAAGTAAGGTTCAACTCTGTTAGTTGAATGCACAGAACAGAAAGAAGTTTCATACAATGCTTCTGTGTAGTTTATATTTGAACATATTCTTTTTTCCACTATTACCCACTTAGCGCTACGAATGTCCAGTTGCATTTTCTACAGACAGAGTGTTTCAAAACTGCTCAATCAAAAGTATGGTTTAACTCTGTTAGCTGAATGCTCAGATCAGAAAGAAGTTTCACAGAATGCTTCTGTGTAGTTTATATTTGAATATATTCCTTTTTCCACTACTACTCTCTTAGCGCTCCAAATGTAAAGTTGCATTTTCTAGAGAAAGAGTGTTCAGATCTGCTCAATCAAAAGTATGGTTTAACTCTGTTAGCTGAATGCACAGATCAGAAAGAAGTTTCACCGAATGATTCTGTGTAGTTTATATTTGAAGACATTCCTTTTTCCACTATTACCCTTTAGCGCTCCGAATCTCCACTTGCATTTTCTACAAAAAGAATGTTTCATAACTGCTCAATCAAAAATATGTTTTATCTCTGTTAACTGAATTTACAGATCAGAAATAAGTTTCACAGAATGCATCTGTGTAGTTTTTATTTGAAGATATTCTTTTTCCCAATGTAGGCCTCTTAGCGCTTAGCATGTCCAATTGCAGTTTCTACAGAAAGAGTGTTTCAGAACGGCTCAATCAAAAGTAAGGTTCAACTCTGTTAGTTGAATGCACAGAACAGAAAGAATTTTCACAGAATGCTACTGTGTAGTTTATATTTGAATATATTCCTTTTTCCACTATTACCCTCTTAGCGCTCCGAATGTCCACTTGCATTTTCTACAGAAAGAGTGTTCAGAACTGCGCAATCAAAAGTATGGTTTAACTCTGTTAGCTTAATGAACATATCAGAAATATGTTTCACACAATGCTTCTGTGTAGTTTTTATTTGAAGATATTATTTTTCCCAATAGAGGCCTCTTAGCGCTCAGAATGTCCAATTGCAGTTTCTAAAGAAAGAGTGTTTCAGAAAGGCTCAATCAAAAGTAAGGTTCAACTCTGTTAGTTGAATGCACAGAAGAGAAAGAAGTTTCATACAATGCTTCTGTGTAGTTTATATCTGAACATACTCTTTTTTCCACTATTACCCACTTAGCGCTACGAATGTCCAGTTGCATTTTCTACAGACAGAGTGTTTCAAAACTGCTCAATCAAAAGTATGGTTTAACACTGTTAGCTGAATGCTCAGATCAGAAAGAAGTTTCACAGAATGCTTCTGTGTAGTTTATATTTGAATATATTCCTTTTTCCACTACTACTCTCTTAGCGCTCCAAATGTCCAGTTGCATTTTCTACAGAAAGACTGTTCAGATCTGCTCAATCAAAAGTATGGTTTAACTCTGTTAGCTGAATGCACAGATCAGAAAGAAGTTTCACTGAATGATTCTGCGTAGTTTATATTTGGAGACATTCCTTTTTCCACTATTACCCTATTAGCGCTCCGAATCTCCACTTGCATTTTCTACAGAAAGAGTGTTTCAGAACAGCTCAATCAAAACTAAGGTTCAACTCTTTTACTTGAACAAACAGAACAGAAAGAAGTTTCACACAATTCTTCTGTGTAGTTTTTATTTGTAGACATTCTTTTTCCCAATATAGGCCTCTTAGCGCTCAGAATGTCCAATTGCAGTTTCTACAGAAAGAGTGTTTCAGAACGGCTCAATCAAAAGTAAGGTTCAACTCTGTTAGTTGAATGCACAGAACAGAAAGAAGTTTCATACAATGCTTCTGTGTAGTTTATATTTGAACATAATCTTTTTTCCACTATTACCCACTTAGCGCTACGAATGTCCAGTTGCATTTTCTACAGACAGAGTGTTTCAAAACTGCTCAATCAAAAGTATGGTTTAACTCTGTTAGCTGAATACTCAGATCAGAAAGAAGTTTCACAGAATGCTTCTGTGTAGTTTATATTTGAATATATTCCTTTTTCCACTACTACGCTCTTAGCGCTCCAAATGTCCAGTTGCATTTTCTACAGAAAGAGTGTTCAGATCTGCTCAATCAAAAGTATGGTTTAACTCTGTTAGCTGAATGCACAGATCAGAAAGAAGTTTCACCGAATGATTCTGTGTAGTTTATATTTGAAGACATTCCTTTTTCCACTATTACCCTCTTAGCGCTCCGAATCTCCACTTGCATTTTCTACAAAAAGAGTGTTTCATAACTGCTCAATCAAAAATATGTTTTATCTCTGTTAACTGAATTTACAGATCAGAAATAAGTTTCACAGAATGCATCTGTGTAGTTTTTATTTGAAGATATTCTTTTTCCCAATGTAGGCCTCTTAGCGCTTAGCATGTCCAATTGCAGTTTCTACAGAAAGAGTGTTTCAGAACGGCTCAATCAAAAGTAAGGTTCAACTCTGATAGTTGAATGCACAGAACAGAAAGAATTTTCACAGAATGCTACTGTGTAGTTTATATTTGAATATATTCCTTTTTCCACTATTACCCTCTTAGCGCTCCGAATGTCCACTTGCATTTTCTACAGAAAGAGTGTTCAGAACTGCGCAATCAAAGTATGGTTTAACTCTGTTAGCTTAATGAACATATCAGAAATAAGTTTCACACAATGCTTCTGTGTAGTTTTTATTTGAAGATATTATTTTTCCCAATAGAGGCCTCTTAGCGCTCAGAATGTCCAATTGCAGTTTCTACAGAAAGAGTGTTTCAGAAAGGCTCAATCAAAAGTAAGGTTCAACTCTGTTAGTTGAATGCACAGAATAGAAAGAAGTTTCATACAATGCTTCTGTGTAGTTTATATTTGAACATATTCTTTTTTCCACTATTACCCAGTTAGCGCTACGAATGTCCAGTTGCATTTTCTACAGACAGAGTGTTTCAAAACTGCTCAATCAAAAGTATGGTTTAACTCTGTTAGCTGAATGCTCAGATCAGAAAGAAGTTTCACAGAATGCTTCTGTGTAGTTTATATTTGAATATATTCCTTTTTCCACTACTACTCTCTTAGCGCTCCAAATGTAAAGTTGCATTTTCTACAGAAAGAGAGTTCAGATCTGCTCAATCAAAAGTATGGTTTCACTCTGTTAGCTGAATGCACAGATCAGAAAGAAGTTTCACAGAATGATTCTGTGTAGTTTATATTTGGAGACATTCCTTTTTCCACTATTACCCTCTTAGCGCTCCGAATCTCCACTTGCATTTTCTACAGAAAGAGTGTTTCAGAACAGCTCAATCAAAACTAAGGTTCAACTCTTTTAGTTGAACAAACAGAACAGAAAGAAGTTTCACAAAATTCTTCTGTGTAGTTTTTATTTGTAGACATTCTTTTTCCCAATATAGGCCTCTTAGCGCTCAGAATGTCCAATTGCAGTTTCTACAGAAAGAGTGATTCAGAACGGCTCAATCAAAAGTAAGGTTCAACTCTGTTAGTTGAATGCACAGAACAGAAAGAAGTTTCATACAATGCTTCTGTGTAGTTTATATTTGAACATATTCTTTTTTCCACTATTACCCACTTAGCGCTACGAATGTCCAGTTGCATTTTCTACAGACAGAGTGTTTCAAAACTGCTCAATCAAAAGTATGGTTTAACTCTGTTAGCTGAATGCTCAGATCAGAAAAAAGTTTCACAGAATGCTTCTGTGTAGTTTATATTTGAATATATTCCTTTTTCCACTACTACGCTCTTAGCGCTCCAAATGTCCAGTTGCATTTTCTAGAGAAAGAGTGTTCAGATCTGCTCAATCAAAAGTATTTTTTAACTCTGTTAGCTGAATGCACAGATCAGAAAGAAGTTTCACCGAATGATTCTGTGTAGTTTATATTTGAAGACATTCCTTTTTCCACTATTACCCTTTAGCGCTCCGAATCTCCACTTGCATTTTCTACAAAAAGAATGTTTCATAACTGCTCAATCAAAAATATGTTTTATCTCTGTTAACTGAATTTACAGATCAGAAATAAGTTTCACAGAATGCATCTGTGTAGTTTTTATTTGAAGATATTCTTTTTCCCAATGTAGGCCTCTTAGCGCTTAGCATGTCCAATTGCAGTTTCTACAGAAAGAGTGTTTCAGAACGGCTCAATCAAAAGTAAGGTTCAACTCTGTTAGTTGAATGCACAGAACAGAAAGAATTTTCACAGAATGCTACTGTGTAGTTTATATTTGAATATATTCCTTTTTCCACTATTACCCTCTTAGCGCTCCGAATGTCCACTTGCATTTTCTACAGAAAGAGTGTTCAGAACTGCGCAATCAAAAGTATGGTTTAACTCTGTTAGCTTAATGAACATATCAGAAATATGTTTCACACAATGCTTCTGTGTAGTTTTTATTTGAAGATATTATTTTTCCCAATAGAGGCCTCTTAGCGCTCAGAATGTCCAATTGCAGTTTCTACAGAAAGAGTGTTTCAGAAAGGCTCAATCAAAAGTAAGGTTCAACTCTGTTATTTGAATGCACAGAACAGAAAGAAGTTTCATACAATGCTTCTGTGTAGTTTATATCTGAACATACTCTTTTTTCCACTATTACCCACTTAGCGCTACGAATGTCCAGCTGCATTTTCTACAGACAGAGTGTTTCAAAACTGCTCAATCAAAAGTATGGTTTAACACTGTTAGCTGAATGCTCAGATCAGAAAGAAGTTTCACAGAATGCTTCTGTGTAGTTTATATTTGAATATATTCCTTTTTCCACTACTACTCTCTTAGCGCTCCAAATGTCCAGTTGCATTTTCTACAGAAAGAGTGTTCAGATCTGCTCAATCAAAAGTATGGTTTAACTCTGTTAGCTGAATGCACAGATCAGAAAGAAGTTCACTGAATGATTCTGCGTAGTTTATATTTGGAGACATTCCTTTTTCCACTATTACCCTATTAGCGCTCCGAATCTCCACTTGCATTTTCTACAGAAAGAGTGTTTCAGAACAGCTCAATCAAAACTAAGGTTCAACTCTTTTACTTGAACAAACAGAACAGAAAGAAGTTTCACACAATTCTTCTGTGTAGTTTTTATTTGTAGACATTCTTTTTCCCAATATAGGCCTCTTAGCGCTCAGAATGTCCAATTGCAGTTTCTACAGAAAGAGTGTTTCAGAACGGCTCAATCAAAAGTAAGGTTCAACTCTGTTAGTTGAATGCACAGAACAG
This sequence comes from Symphalangus syndactylus, assembly GCF_028878055.3. NCBI lineage: Eukaryota > Metazoa > Chordata > Mammalia > Primates > Hylobatidae > Symphalangus > Symphalangus syndactylus. The sequence continues at coordinate 157,508,595 of NC_072425.2, read as the reverse complement.
AAAGAAGTTTCATACAATGCTTCTGTGTAGTTTATATTTGAACATAATCTTTTTTCCACTATTACCCACTTAGCGCTACGAATGTCCAGTTGCATTTTCTACAGACAGAGTGTTTCAAAACTGCTCAATCAAAAGTATGGTTTAACTCTGTTAGCTGAATGCTCAGATCAGAAAGAAGTTTCACAGAATGCTTCTGTGTAGTTTATATTTGAATATATTCCTTTTTCCACTACTACGCTCTTAGCGCTCCAAATGTCCAGTTGCATTTTCTACAGAAAGAGTGTTCAGATCTGCTCAATCAAAAGTATGGTTTAACTCTGTTAGCTGAATGCACAGATCAGAAAGAAGTTTCACCGAATGATTCTGTGTAGTTTATATTTGAAGACATTCCTTTTTCCACTATTACCCTCTTAGCGCTCCGAATCTCCACTTGCATTTTCTACAAAAAGAGTGTTTCATAACTGCTCAATCAAAAATATGTTTTATCTCTGTTAACTGAATTTACAGATCAGAAATAAGTTTCACAGAATGCATCTGTGTAGTTTTTATTTGAAGATATTCTTTTTCCCAATGTAGGCCTCTTAGCGCTTAGCATGTCCAATTGCAGTTTCTACAGAAAGAGTGTTTCAGAACGGCTCAATCAAAAGTAAGGTTCAACTCTGATAGTTGAATGCACAGAACAGAAAGAATTTTCACAGAATGCTACTGTGTAGTTTATATTTGAATATATTCCTTTTTCCACTATTACCCTCTTAGCGCTCCGAATGTCCACTTGCATTTTCTACAGAAAGAGTGTTCAGAACTGCGCAATCAAAGTATGGTTTAACTCTGTTAGCTTAATGAACATATCAGAAATAAGTTTCACACAATGCTTCTGTGTAGTTTTTATTTGAAGATATTATTTTTCCCAATAGAGGCCTCTTAGCGCTCAGAATGTCCAATTGCAGTTTCTACAGAAAGAGTGTTTCAGAAAGGCTCAATCAAAAGTAAGGTTCAACTCTGTTATTTGAATGCACAGAACAGAAAGAAGTTTCATACAATGCTTCTGTGTAGTTTATATTTGAACATATTCTTTTTTCCACTATTACCCACTTAGCGCTACGAATGTCCAGTTGCATTTTCTACAGACAGAGTGTTTCAAAACTGCTCAATCAAAAGTATGGTTTAACTCTGTTAGCTGAATGCTCAGATCAGAAAGAAGTTTCACAGAATGCTTCTGTGTAGTTTATATTTGAATATATTCCTTTTTCCACTACTACTCTCTTAGCGCTCCAAATGTCCAGTTGCATTTTCTACAGAAAGAGTGTTCAGATCTGCTCAATCAAAAGTATGGTTTAACTCTGTTAGCTGAATGCACAGATCAGAAAGAAGTTTCACAGAATGATTCTGTGTAGTTTATATTTGGAGACATTCCTTTTTCCACTATTACCCACTTAGCGCTCCGAATCTCCACTTGCATTTTCTATAGAAAGTGTGTTTCAGAACGGCTCAATCAAAACTAAGGTTCAACTCTTTTAGTTGAACAAACAGAACAGAAAGAAGTTTCACACAATTCTTCTGTGTAGTTTTTATTTGTAGACATTCTTTTCCCAATATAGGCCTCTTAGCGCTCAGAAGGTCCAATTGCAGTTTCTACAGAAAGAGTGTTTCAGAACGGCTCAATCAAAAGTAAGGTTCAACTCTGTTAGTTGAATGCACAGAACAGAAAGAAGTTTCATACAATGCTTCTGTGTAGTTTATATTTGAACATATTCTTTTTTCCACTATTACCCACTTAGCGCTACGAATGTCCAGTTGCATTTTCTACAGACAGAGTGTTTCAATACTGCTCAATCAAAATTATGGTTTAACTCTGTTAGCTGAATGCTCAGATCAGAAAGAAGTTTCACAGAATGCTTCTGTGTAGTTTATATTTGAATATATTCCTTTTTCCACTACTAAGCTCTTAGCGCTCCAAATGTCCAGTTGCATTTTCTACAGAAAGAGTGTTCAGATCTGCTCAATCAAAAGTATGGTTTAAATCTGTTAGCTGAATGCACAGATCAGGAAGAAGTTTCACCAAATGATTCTGTGTAGTTTATATTTGAAGACATTCCTTTTTCCACTATTACCCTCTTAGCGCTCCGAATCTCCACTTGCATTTTCTAAAAAAAGAGTTTTTCATAAATGCTCAATCAAAAATGTGTTTTATCTCTGTTAAATGAATTTACAGATCAGAAATAAGTTCCACAGAATGCATCTGTGTAGTTTTTATTTGAAGATATTCTTTTACCCAATGTAGGCCTCTTAGCGCTTAGCATGTCCAATTGCAGTTTCTACAGAAAGAGTGTTTCAGAACGGCTCAATCAAAAGTAAGGTTCAACTCTGTTAGTTGAATGCACAGAACAGAAAGAATTTTCACAGAATGCTACTGTGTAGTTTATATTTGAATATATTCCTTTTTCCACTATTACCCTCTTAGCGCACCGAATGTCCACTTGCATTTTCTACAGAAAGAGTGTTCAGAACTGCGCAATCAAAATATGGTTTAACTCTGTTAGCTTAATGAACATATCAGAAATAAGCTTCACACAATGCTTCCGTGTAGTTTTTATTTGAAGATATTATTTTTCCCAATAGAGGCCTCTTAGCGCTCAGAATGTCCAATTGCAGTTTCTACAGAAAGAGTGTTTCAGAAAGGCTCAATCAAAAGTAAGGTTCAACTCTGTTAGTTGAATGCACAGAACAGAAAGAAGTTTCATACAATGCTTCTGTGTAGTTTATATTTGAACATATTCTTTTTTCCACTATTACCCACTTAGCGCTACGAATGTCCAGTTGCATTTTCTACAGACAGAGTGTTTCAAAACTGCTCAATCAAAAGTATGGTTTAACTCTGTTAGCTGAATGCTCAGATCAGAAAGAAGTTTCACAGAATGCTTCTGTGTAGTTTATATTTGAATATATTCCTTTTTCCACTACTACTCTCTTAGCGCTCCAAATGTCCAGTTGCATTTTCTACAGAAAGAGTGTTCAGATCTGCTCAATCAAAAGTATGGTTTAACTCTGTTAGCTGAATGCACAGATCAGAAAGAAGTTTCACAGAATGATTCTGTGTAGTTTATATTTGGAGACATTCCTTTTTCCACTATTACCCTCTTAGCGCTCCGAATCTCCACTTGCATTTTCTACAGAAAGAGTGTTTCAGAACGGCTCAATCAAAACTAAGGTTCAACTCTTTTAGTTGAACAAACAGAACAGAAAGAAGTTTCACACAATTCTTCTGTGTAGTTTTTATTTGTAGACATTCTTTTTCCCAATATAGGCCTCTTAGCGCTCAGAATGTCCAATTGCAGTTTCTACAGAAAGAGTGTTTCAGAACGGCTCAATCAAAAGTAAGGTTCAACTCTGTTAGTTGAATGCACAGAACAGAAAGAATTTTCACAGAATGCTACTGTGTAGTTTATATTTGAATATATTCCTTTTTCCACTATTACCCTCTTAGCGCTCCGAATGTCCACTTGCATTTTCTACAGAAAGAGTGTTCAGAACTGCGCAATCAAAAGTATGGTTTAACTCTGTTAGCTTAATGAACATATCAGAAATAAGTTTCACACAATGCTTCTGTGTAGTTTTTATTTGAAGATATTATTTTTCCCAATAGAGGCCTCTTAGCGCTCAGAATGTCCAATTGCAGTTTCTACAGAAAGAGTGTTTCAGAAAGGCTCAATCAAAAGTAAGGTTCAACTCTGTTAGTTGAATGCACAGAACAGAAAGAAGTTTCATACAATGCTTCTGTGTAGTTTATATTTGAACATATTCTTTTTTCCACTATTACCCACTTAGCGCTACGAATGTCCAGTTGCATTTTGTACAGACAGAATGTTTCAAAACTGCTCAATCAAAAGTATGGTTTAACTCTGTTAGCTGAATGCTCAGATCAGAAAGAAGTTTCACAGAATGCTTCTGTGTAGTTTATATTTGAATATATTCCTTTTTCCACTACTACTCTCTTAGCGCTCCAAATGTCCAGTTGCATTTTCTACAGAAAGAGTGTTCAGATCTGCTCAATCAAAAGTATGGTTTAACTCTGTTAGCTGAATGCACAGATCAGAAAGAAGTTTCACAGAATGATTCTGTGTAGTTTATATTTGGAGACATTCCTTTTTCCACTATTACCCCTTTAGCGCTCCGAATCTCCACTTGCATTATCTATAGAAAGTGTGTTTCAGAACGGCTCAATCAAAACTAAGGTTCAACTCTTTTAGTTGAACAAACAGAACAGAAAGAAGTTTCACACAATTCTTCTGTGTAGTTTTTATTTGTAGACATTCTTTTCCCAATATAGGCCTCTTAGCGCTCAGAAGGTCCAATTGCAGTTTCTACAGAAAGAGTGTTTCAGAACGGCTCAATCAAAAGTAAGGTTCAACTCTGTTAGTTGAATGCACAGAACAGAAAGAAGTTTCATACAATGCTTCGGTGTAGTTTATATTTGAACATATTCTTTTTTCCACTATTACCCACTTAGCGCTACGAATGTCCAGTTTCATTTTCTACAGACAGAGTGTTTCAAAACTGCTCAATCAAAAGTATGGTTTAACTCTGTTAGCTGAATGCACAGATCAGAAAGAAGTTTCACAGAATGATTCTGTGTAGTTTATATTTGAAGACATTCCTTTTTCCACTATTACCCTCTTAGCGTTCCGAATCTCCACTTGCATTTTCTACAAAAAGAGTGTTTCATAACTGCTCAATCAAAAATATGTTTTATCTCTGTTAACTGAATTTACAGATCAGAAATAAGTTTCACAGAATGCATCTGTGTAGTTTTTATTTGAAGATATTCTTTTTCCCAATGTAGGCCTCTTAGCGCTTAGCATGTCCAATTGCAGTTTCTACAGAAAGAGTGTTTCAGAACGGCTCAATCAAAAGTAAGGTTCAACTCTGTTAGTTGAATGCACAGAACAGAAAGTATTTTCACAGAATGCTACTGTGTAGTTTATATTTGAATATATTCCTTTTTCCACTATTACCCTCTTAGCGCTCCGAATGTCCACTTGCATTTTCTACAGAAAGAGTGTTCAGAACTGCGCAATCAAAAGTATGGTTTAACTCTGTTAGCTTAATGAACATATCAGAAATAAGTTTCACACAATGCTTCTGTGTAGTTTTTATTTGAAGATATTATTTTTCCCAATAGAGGCCTCTTAGCGCTCAGAATGTCCAATTGCAGTTTCTACAGAAAGAGTGTTTCAGAAAGGCTCAATCAAAAGTAAGGTTCAACTCTGTTAGTTGAATGCACAGAACAGAAAGAAGTTTCATACAATGCTTCTGTGTAGTTTATATTTGAGCATATTCTTTTTTCCACTATTACCCACTTAGCGCTACGAATGTCCAGTTGCATTTTCTACAGACAGAGTGTTTCAAAACTGCTCAATCAAAAGTATGGTTTAACTCTGTTAGCTGAATGCTCAGATCAGAAAGAAGTTTCACAGAATGCTTCTGTGTAGTTTATATTTGAATATATTCCTTTTTCCACTACTACGCTCTTAGCGCTCAAATTGTCCAGTTGCATTTCCAACAGAAAGAGTGTTCAGATCTGCTCAATCAAAAGTATGGTTTAACTCTGTTAGCTGAATGCACAGATCAGAAAGAAGTTTCACCGAATGATTCTGTGTAGTTTATATTTGAAGACATTCCTTTTTCCACTATTACCCTCTTAGCGCTCCGAATCTCCACTTGCATTTTCTACAAAAAGAGTGTTTCATAAATGCTCAATCAAAAATATGTTTTATCTCTGTTAAATGAATTTACAGATCAGAAATAAGTTCCACAGAATGCATCTGTGTAGTTTTTATTTGAAGATATTCTTTTACCCAATGTAGGCCTCTTAGCGCTTAGCATGTCCAATTGCAGTTTCTACAGAAAGAGAGTTTCAGAACGGCTCAATCAAAAGTATGGTTCAAATCTGTTAGTTGAATGCACAGAACAGAAAGAATTTTCACAGAATGCTACTGTGTAGTTTATATTTGAATATATTCCTTTTTCCACTATTACCCTCTTAGCGCTGCGAATGTCCACTTGCATTTTCTACAGAAAGATTGTTCAGAACTGCGCAATCAAAAGTATGGTTTAACTCTGTTAGCTTAATGAACATATCAGAAATAAGTTTCACACAATGCTTCTGTGTAGTTTTTATTTGAAGATATAACTTTTCCCAATATAGGCCTCTTAGCGCTCAGAATGTCCAATTGCAGTTTCTACAGAAAGAGTGTTTCAGAAAGGCTCAATCAAAATTAAGGTTCAACTCTGTTAGTTGAATGCACAGAACAGAAAGAAGTTTCATACGATGCTTCTGTGTAGTTTATATTTGAACATATTCTTTTTTCCACTATTACCCACTTAGCGCTACGAATGTCCAGTTTCATTTTCTACAGACAGAGTGTTTCAAAACTGCTCAATCAAAAGTATGGTTTAACTCTGTTAGCTGAATGCACAGATCAGAAAGAAGTTTCACAGAATGATTCTGTGTAGTTCATATTTGGAGTCATTCCTTTTTCCACTATTACCCCCTTAGCGCTCCGAATCTCCACTTGCATTTTCTACAGAAAGAGTGTTTCAGAACGGCTCAATCAAAACTAAGGTTCAACTCTTTTAGTTGAACAAACAGAACAGAAAGAAGTTTCACACAATTCTTCTGTGTAGTTTTTATTTGTAGACATTCTTTTTCCCAATATAGGCCTCTTAGCGCTCAGAATGTCCAATTGCAGTTTCTACAGAAAGAGTGTTTCAGAACGGCTCAATCAAAAGTAAGGTTCAACTCTGTTAGTTGAATGCACAGAACAGAAAGAAGTTTCATACAATGCTTCTGTGTAGTTTATATTTGAACATATTCTTTTTTCCACTATTACCCACTTAGCGCTACGAAAGTCCAGTTGCATTTTCTACAGACAGAGTGTTTCAAAACTGCTCAATCAAAAGTATGGTTTAACTCTGTTAGCTGAATGCTCAGATCAGAAAGAAGTTTCACAGAATGATTCTGTGTAGTTTATATTTGAATATATTCCTTTTTCCACTACTACGCTCTTAGCGCTCCAAATGTCCAGTTGCATTTTCAACAGAAAGAGTGTTCAGATCTGCTCAATCAAAAGTATTGTTTAACTCTGTTAGCTGAATGCACAGATCAGAAAGAAGTTTCACCGAATGATTCTGTGTAGTTTATATTTGAAGACATTCCTTTTTCCACTATTACCCTCTTAGCGCTCCGAATCTCCACTTGCATTTTCTACAAAAAGAGTGTTTCATAACTGCTCACTCAAAAATATGTTTTATCTCTGTTAACTGAATTTACAGATCAGAAATAAGTTTCACAGAATGCATCTGTGTAGTTTTTATTTGAAGATATTCTTTTTCCCAATGTAGGCCTCTTAGCGCTTAGCATGTCCAATTGCAGTTTCTACAGAAAGAGTGTTTCAGAACGGCTCAATCAAAAGTAAGGTTCAACTCTGTTAGTTGAATGCACAGAACAGAAAGAATTTTCACAGAATGCTACTGTGTAGTTTATATTTGAATATATTCCTTTTTCCACTATTACCCTCTTAGCGCTCCGAATGTCCACTTGCATTTTCTACAGAAAGAGTGTTCAGAACTGCGCAATCAAAACTATGGTTTAACTCTGTTAGCTTAATGAACATATCAGAAATAAGTTTCACACAATGCTTCTGTGTAGTTTTTATTTGAAGATATTATTTTTCCCAATAGAGGCCTCTTAGTGCTCAGAATGTCCAATTGCAGTTTCTACAGAAAGAGTGTTTCAGAAAGGCTCAATCAAAAGTAAGTTTCAACTCTGTTAGTTGAATGCACAGAACAGAAAGAAGTTTCATACAATGCTTCTGTGTAGTTTATATTTGAACATATTCTTTTTTCCACTATTACCCACTTAGCGCTACGAATGTCCAGTTGCATTTTCTCCAGACAGAGTGTTTCAAAACTGCTCAATCAAAAGTATGGTTTAACTCTGTTAGCTGAATGCTCAGATCAGAAAGAAGTTTCACAGAATGCTTCTGTGTAGTTTATATTTGAATATATTCCTTTTTCCACTACTACTCTCTTAGCGCTCCAAATGTCCAGTTGCATTTTCTACAGAAAGAGTGTTCAGATCTGCTCAATCAAAAGTATGGTTTAACTCTGTTAGCTGAATGCATAGATCAGAAAGAAGTTTCACAGAATGATTCTGTGTAGTTTATATTTGGAGACATTCCTTTTTCCACTATTACCCCCTTAGCGCTCCGAATCTCCACTTGCATTTTCTACAGAAAGACTGTTACAGAACGGCTCAATCAAAACTAAGGTTCAACACTTTTAGTTGAACAAACAGAACAGAAAGAAGTTTCACACAATTCTTCTGTGTAGTTTTTATTTGTAGACATTCTTTTTCCCAATATAGGCCTCTTAGCGCTCAGAATGTCCAATTGCAGTTTCTACAGAAAGTGTGTTTCAGAACGGCTCAATCAAAAGTAAGGTTCAATTCTGTTAGTTGAATGCACAGAACAGAAAGAAGTTTCATACAATGTTTCTGTGTAGTTAATATTTGAACATATTCTTTTTTCCACTATTACCCACTTAGCGCTACGAATGTCCAGTTGCATTTTCTCCAGACAGAGTGTTTCAAAACTGCTCAATCAAAAGTATGGTTTAACTCTGTTAGCTGAATGCTCAGATCAGAAAGAAGTTTCACAGAATGCTTCTGTGTAGTTTATATTTGAATATATTCCTTTATCCACTACTACTCTCTTAGCGCTCAAAATGTCCAGTTGCATTTTCAACAGAAAGAGTGTTCACATCTGCTCAATCAAAAGTATGGTTTAACTCTGTTAGCTGAATGCACAGATCAGAAAGAAGTTTCACAGAATGATTCTGTGTAGTTCATATTTGGAGACATTCTTATTTCCACTATTTCCCCCTTAGCGCTCCGAATCTCCACTTGCATTTTCTACAGAAAGACTGTTTCAGAACGGCTCAATCAAAACTAAGGTTCAACTCTTTTAGTTGAACAAACAGAACAGAAAGAAGTTTCACACAATTCTTCTGTGTAGTTTTTATTTGTAGACATTCTTTTTCCCAATATAGGCCTCTTAGCGCTCAGAATGTCCAATTGCAGTTTCTACAGAAAGCGTGTTTCAGAACGGCTCAATCAAAAGTAAGGTTCATTTCTGTTAGTTGAATGCACAGAACAGAAAGAAGTTTCATACAATGCTTCTGTGTAGTTTATATTTGAACATATTCTTTTTTCCACTATTACCCACTTAGCGCTACGAATGTCCAGTTGCATTTTCTACAGACAGATTGTTTCAAAACTGCTCAATCAAAAGTATGGTTTAACTCTGTTAGCTGAATGCTCAGATCAGAAAGAAGTTTCACAGAATGCTTCTGTGTAGTTTATATTTGAATATATTCCTTTTTCCACTACTACGCTCTTAGCGCTCCAATTGTCCAGTTGCATTTTCAACAGAAAGAGTGTTCAGATCTGCTCAATCAAAAGTATGTTTTAACTCTGTTAGCTGAATGCACAGATCAGAAATAAGTTTCACCGAATGATTCTGTGTAGTTTATATTTGAAGACATTCCTTTTTCCACTATTACCCTCTTAGCGCTCCGAATCTCCACTTGCATTTTCTACAAAAAGAGTGTTTCATAAATGCTCAATCAAAAATATGTTTTATCTCTGTTAAATGAATTTACAGATCAGAAATAAGTTCCACTGAATGCATCTGTGTAGTTTTTATTTGAAGATATTCTTTTTCCCAATGTAGGCCTCTTAGCGCTTAGCATGTCCAATTGCAGTTTCTACAGAAAGAGTGTTTCAGAACGGCTCAATCAAAAGTAAGGTTCAACTCTGTTAGTTGAATGCACAGAACAGAAAGAATTTTCACAGAATGCTACTGTGTAGTTTATATTTGAATATATTCCTTTTTCCACTATTACCCTCTTAGCGCTCCGAATGTCCACTTGCATTTTCTACAGAAAGAGTGTTCAGAACTGCGCAATCAAAAGTATGGTTTAACTCTGTTAGCTTAATGAACATATCAGAAATAAGTTTCACACAATGCTTCTGTGTAGTTTTTATTTGAAGATATTATTTTTCCCAATAGAGGCCTCTTAGCGCTCAGAATGTCCAATTGCAGTTTCTACAGAAAGAGTGTTTCAGAAAGGCTCAATCAAAAGTAAGGTTCAACACTGTTAGTTGAATGCACAGAACAGAAAGAAGTTTCATACAATGCTTCTGTGTAGTTTATATTTGAACATATTCTTTTTTCCACTATTACCCACTTAGCGCTACGAATGTCCAGTTGCATTTTCTACAGACAGAGTGTTTCAAAACTGCTCAATCAAAAGTATGGTTTAACTCTGTTAGCTGAATGCTCAGATCAGAAAGAAGTTTCACAGAATGCTTCTGTGTAGTTTATATTTGAATATATTCCTTTTTCCACTACTACTCTCTTAGCGCTCCAAATGTCCAGTTGCATTTTCTACAGAAAGAGTGTTCAGATCTGCTCAATCAAAAGTATGGTTTAAATCTGTTAGCTGAATGCACAGATCAGAAAGAAGTTTCACAGAATGATTCTGTGTAGTTTATATTTGGAGACATTCCTTTTTCTACTATTACCCTCTTAGCGCTCCGAATCTCCACTTGCATTTTCTACAGAAAGAGTGTTTCAGAACGGCTCAATCAAAACTAAGGTTCAACTCTTTTAGTTGAACAAACAGAACAGAAAGAAGTTTCACAAAATTCTTCTGTGTAGTTTTTATTTGTAGACATTCTTTTTCCCAATATAGGCCTCTTAGCGCTCAGAATGTCCAATTGCAGTTTCTACAGAGTGTTTCAGAATGGCTCAATCAAAAGTAAGGTTCAACACTGTTAGTTGAATGCACAGAACAGAAAGTATTTTCACAGAATGCTACTGTGTAGTTTATATTTGAATATATTCCTTTTTCCACTATTACCCTCTTAGCGCTCCGAATGTCCACTTGCATTTTCTACAGAAAGAGTGTTCAGAACTGCGCAATCAAAAGTATGGTTTAACTCTGTTAGCTTAATGAACATATCAGAAATAAGTTTCACACAATGCTTCTGTGTAGTTTTTATTTGAAGATATTACTTTTCCCAATATAGGCCTCTTAGCGCTCAGAATGTCCAATTGCAGTTTCTACAGAAAGAGTGTTTCAGAAAGGCTCAATCAAAATTAAGGTTCAACTCTGTTAGTTGAATGCACAGAACAGAAAGAAGTTTCATACGATGCTTCTGTGTAGTTTATATTTGAACATATTCTTTTTTCCACTATTACCCACTTAGCGCTACGAATGTCCAGTTTCATTTTCTACAGACAGAGTGTTTCAAAACTGCTCAATCAAAAGTATGGTTTAACTCTGTTAGCTGAATGCACAGATCAGAAAGAAGTTTCACAGAATGATTCTGTGTAGTTCATATTTGGAGTCATTCCTTTTTCCACTATTACCCCCTTAGCGCTCCGAATCTCCACTTGCATTTTCTACAGAAAGAGTGTTTCAGAACGGCTCAATCAAAACTAAGGTTCAACTCTTTTAGTTGAACAAACAGAACAGAAAGAAGTTTCACACAATTCTTCTGTGTAGTTTTTATTTGTAGACATTCTTTTTCCCAATATAGGCCTCTTAGCGCTCAGAATGTCCAATTGCAGTTTCTACAGAAAGAGTGTTTCAGAACGGCTCAATCAAAAGTAAGGTTCAACTCTGTTAGTTGAATGCACAGAACAGAAAGAAGTTTCATACAATGCTTCTGTGTAGTTTATATTTGAACATATTCTTTTTTGCACTATTACCCACTTAGCGCTACGAATGTCCAGTTGCATTTTCTACCGACAGAGTGTTTCAAAACTGCTCAATCAAAAGTATGGTTTAACTCTGTTAGCTGAATGCTCAGATCAGAAAGAAGTTTCACAGAATGCTTCTGTGTAGTTTATATTTGAATATATTCCTTTTTCCACTACTACGCTCTTAGCGCTCCAAATGTCCAGTTGCATTTTCAACAGAAAGAGTGTTCAGATCTGCTCAATCAAAAGTATGGTTTAACTCTGTTAGCTGAATGCACAGATCAGAAAGAAGTTTCACCGAATGATTCTGTGTAGTTTATATTTGAAGACATTCCTTTTTCCACTATTACCCTCTTAGCGTTCCGAATCTCCACTTGCATTTTCTACAAAAAGAGTGTTTCATAACTGCTCAATCAAAAATATGTTTTATCTCTGTTAACTGAATTTACAGATCAGAAATAAGTTTCACAGAATGCATCTGTGTAGTTTTTATTTGAAGATATTCTTTTTCCCAATGTAGGCCTCTTAGCGCTTAGCATGTCCAATTGCAGTTTCTACAGAAAGAGTGTTTCAGAACGGCTCAATCAAAAGTAAGGTTCAACTCTGTTAGTTGAATGCACAGAACAGAAAGTATTTTCACAGAATGCTACTGTGTAGTTTATATTTGAATATATTCCTTTTTCCACTATTACCCTCTTAGCGCTCCGAATGTCCACTTGCATTTTCTACAGAAAGAGTGTTCAGAACTGCGCAATCAAAAGTATGGTTTAACTCTGTTAGCTTAATGAACATATCAGAAATAAGTTTCACACAATGCTTCTGTGTAGTTTTTATTTGAAGATATTATTTTTCCCAATAGAGGCCTCTTAGCGCTCAGAATGTCCAATTGCAGTTTCTACAGAAAGAGTGTTTCAGAAAGGCTCAATCAAAAGTAAGTTTCAACTCTGTTAGTTGAATGCACAGAACAGAAAGAAGTTTCATACAATGCTTCTGTGTAGTTTATATTTGAACATATTCTTTTTTCCACTATTACCCACTTAGCGCTACGAATGTCCAGTTGCATTTTCTCCAGACAGAGTGTTTCAAAACTGCTCAATCAAAAGTATGGTTTAACTCTGTTAGCTGAATGCTCAGATCAGAAAGAAGTTTCACAGAATGCTTCTGTGTAGTTTATATTTGAATATATTCCTTTTTCCACTACTACTCTCTTAGCGCTCCAAATGTCCAGTTGCATTTTCTACAGAAAGAGTGTTCAGATCTGCTCAATCAAAAGTATGGTTTAACTCTGTTAGCTGAATGCACAGATCAGAAAGAAGTTTCACAGAATGATTCTGTGTAGTTCATATTTGGAGACATTCCTTTTTCCACTATTACCCCCTTAGCGCTCCGAATCTCCACTTGCATTTTCTACAGAAAGAGTGTTTCAGAACGGCTCAATCAAAACTAAGGTTCAACTCTTTTAGTTGAACAAACAGAACAGAAAGAAGTTTCACACAATTCTTCTGTGTAGTTTTTATTTGTAGACATTCTTTTTCCCAATATAGGCCTCTTAGCGCTCAGAATGTCCAATTGCAGTTTCTACAGAAAGAGTGTTTCAGAACGGCTCAATCAAAAGTAAGGTTCAACTCTGTTAGTTGAATGCACAGAACAGAAAGATGTTTCATACAATGCTTCTGTGTAGTTTATATTTGAACATATTCTTTTTTCCACTATTACCCACTTAGCGCTACGAAAGTCCAGTTGCATTTTCTACAGACAGAGTGTTTCAAAACTGCTCAATCAAAAGTATGGTTTAACTCTGTTAGCTGAATGCTCAGATCAGAAAGAAGTTTCACAGAATGATTCTGTGTAGTTTATATTTGAATATATTCCTTTTTCCACTACTACGCTCTTAGCGCTCCAAATGTCCAGTTGCATTTTCAACAGAAAGAGTGTTCAGATCTGCTCAATCAAAAGTATTGTTTAACTCTGTTAGCTGAATGCACAGATCAGAAAGAAGTTTCACCGAATGATTCTGTGTAGTTTATATTTGAAGACATTCCTTTTTCCACTATTACCCTCTTAGCGCTCCGAATCTCCACTTGCATTTTCTACAAAAAGAGTGTTTCATAACTGCTCAATCAAAAATATGTTTTATCTCTGTTAACTGAATTTACAGATCAGAAATAAGTTTCACAGAATGCATCTGTGTAGTTTTTATTTGAAGATATTCTTTTTCCCAATGTAGGCCTCTTAGCGCTTAGCATGTCCAATTGCAGTTTCTACAGAAAGAGTGTTTCAGAACGGCTCAATCAAAAGTAAGGTTCAACTCTGTTAGTTGAATGCACAGAACAGAAAGAATTTTCACAGAATGCTACTGTGTAGTTTATATTTGAATATATTCCTTTTTCCACTATTACCCTCTTAGCGCTCCGAATGTCCACTTGCATTTTCTACAGAAAGAGTGTTCAGAACTGCGCAATCAAAACTATGGTTTAACTCTGTTAGCTTAATGAACATATCAGAAATAAGTTTCACACAATGCTTCTGTGTAGTTTTTATTTGAAGATATTATTTTTCCCAATAGAGGCCTCTTAGTGCTCAGAATGTCCAATTGCAGTTTCTACAGAAAGAGTGTTTCAGAAAGGCTCAATCAAAAGTAAGTTTCAACTCTGTTAGTTGAATGCACAGAACAGAAAGAAGTTTCATACAATGCTTCTGTGTAGTTTATATTTGAACATATTCTTTTTTCCACTATTACCCACTTAGCGCTACGAATGTCCAGTTGCATTTTCTCCAGACAGAGTGTTTCAAAACTGCTCAATCAAAAGTATGGTTTAACTCTGTTAGCTGAATGCTCAGATCAGAAAGAAGTTTCACAGAATGCTTCTGTGTAGTTTATATTTGAATATATTCCTTTTTCCACTACTACTCTCTTAGCGCTCCAAATGTCCAGTTGCATTTTCTACAGAAAGAGTGTTCAGATCTGCTCAATCAAAAGTATGGTTTAACTCTGTTAGCTGAATGCATAGATCAGAAAGAAGTTTCACAGAATGATTCTGTGTAGTTTATATTTGGAGACATTCCTTTTTCCACTATTACCCCCTTAGCGCTCCGAATCTCCACTTGCATTTTCTACAGAAAGACTGTTACAGAACGGCTCAATCAAAACTAAGGTTCAACACTTTTAGTTGAACAAACAGAACAGAAAGAAGTTTCACACAATTCTTCTGTGTAGTTTTTATTTGTAGACATTCTTTTTCCCAATATAGGCCTCTTAGCGCTCAGAATGTCCAATTGCAGTTTCTACAGAAAGTGTGTTTCAGAACGGCTCAATCAAAAGTAAGGTTCAATTCTGTTAGTTGAATGCACAGAACAGAAAGAAGTTTCATACAATGTTTCTGTGTAGTTAATATTTGAACATATTCTTTTTTCCACTATTACCCACTTAGCGCTACGAATGTCCAGTTGCATTTTCTCCAGACAGAGTGTTTCAAAACTGCTCAATCAAAAGTATGGTTTAACTCTGTTAGCTGAATGCTCAGATCAGAAAGAAGTTTCACAGAATGCTTCTGTGTAGTTTATATTTGAATATATTCCTTTATCCACTACTACTCTCTTAGCGCTCAAAATGTCCAGTTGCATTTTCAACAGAAAGAGTGTTCACATCTGCTCAATCAAAAGTATGGTTTAACTCTGTTAGCTGAATGCACAGATCAGAAAGAAGTTTCACAGAATGATTCTGTGTAGTTCATATTTGGAGACATTCTTATTTCCACTATTTCCCCCTTAGCGCTCCGAATCTCCACTTGCATTTTCTACAGAAAGACTGTTTCAGAACGGCTCAATCAAAACTAAGGTTCAACTCTTTTAGTTGAACAAACAGAACAGAAAGAAGTTTCACACAATTCTTCTGTGTAGTTTTTATTTGTAGACATTCTTTTTCCCAATATAGGCCTCTTAGCGCTCAGAATGTCCAATTGCAGTTTCTACAGAAAGTGTGTTTCAGAACGGCTCAATCAAAAGTAAGGTTCAATTCTGTTAGTTGAATGCACAGAACAGAAAGAAGTTTCATACAATGCTTCTGTGTAGTTTATATTTGAACATATTCTTTTTTCCACTATTACCCACTTAGCGCTACGAATGTCCAGTTGCATTTTCTACAGACAGATTGTTTCAAAACTGCTCAATCAAAAGTATGGTTTAACTCTGTTAGCTGAATGCTCAGATCAGAAAGAAGTTTCACAGAATGCTTCTGTGTAGTTTATATTTGAATATATTCCTTTTTCCACTACTACGCTCTTAGCGCTCCAATTGTCCAGTTGCATTTTCAACAGAAAGAGTGTTCAGATCTGCTCAATCAAAAGTATGTTTTAACTCTGTTAGCTGAATGCACAGATCAGAAATAAGTTTCACCGAATGATTCTGTGTAGTTTATATTTGAAGACATTCCTTTTTCCACTATTACCCTCTTAGCGCTCCGAATCTCCACTTGCATTTTCTACAAAAAGAGTGTTTCATAAATGCTCAATCAAAAATATGTTTTATCTCTGTTAAATGAATTTACAGATCAGAAATAAGTTCCACTGAATGCATCTGTGTAGTTTTTATTTGAAGATATTCTTTTTCCCAATGTAGGCCTCTTAGCGCTTAGCATGTCCAATTGCAGTTTCTACAGAAAGAGTGTTTCAGAACGGCTCAATCAAAAGTAAGGTTCAACTCTGTTAGTTGAATGCACAGAACAGAAAGAATTTTCACAGAATGCTACTGTGTAGTTTATATTTGAATATATTCCTTTTTCCACTATTACCCTCTTAGCGCTCCGAATGTCCACTTGCATTTTCTACAGAAAGAGTGTTCAGAACTGCGCAATCAAAAGTATGGTTTAACTCTGTTAGCTTAATGAACATATCAGAAATAAGTTTCACACAATGCTTCTGTGTAGTTTTTATTTGAAGATATTATTTTTCCCAATAGAGGCCTCTTAGCGCTCAGAATGTCCAATTGCAGTTTCTACAGAAAGAGTGTTTCAGAAAGGCTCAATCAAAAGTAAGGTTCAACACTGTTAGTTGAATGCACAGAACAGAAAGAAGTTTCATACAATGCTTCTGTGTAGTTTATATTTGAACATATTCTTTTTTCCACTATTACCCACTTAGCGCTACGAATGTCCAGTTGCATTTTCTACAGACAGAGTGTTTCAAAACTGCTCAATCAAAAGTATGGTTTAACTCTGTTAGCTGAATGCTCAGATCAGAAAGAAGTTTCACAGAATGCTTCTGTGTAGTTTATATTTGAATATATTCCTTTTTCCACTACTACTCTCTTAGCGCTCCAAATGTCCAGTTGCATTTTCTACAGAAAGAGTGTTCAGATCTGCTCAATCAAAAGTATGGTTTAAATCTGTTAGCTGAATGCACAGATCAGAAAGAAGTTTCACAGAATGATTCTGTGTAGTTTATATTTGGAGACATTCCTTTTTCTACTATTACCCTCTTAGCGCTCCGAATCTCCACTTGCATTTTCTACAGAAAGAGTGTTTCAGAACGGCTCAATCAAAACTAAGGTTCAACTCTTTTAGTTGAACAAACAGAACAGAAAGAAGTTTCACACAATTCTTCTGTGTAGTTTTTATTTGTAGACATTCTTTTTCCCAATATAGGCCTCTTAGCGCTCAGAATGTCCAATTGCAGTTTCTACAGAGTGTTTAAGAACGGCTCAATCAAAAGTAAGGTTCAACACTGTTAGTTGAATGCACAGAACAGAAAGTATTTTCACAGAATGCTACTGTGTAGTTTATATTTGAATATATTCCTTTTTCCACTATTACCCTCTTAGCGCTCCGAATGTCCACTTGCATTTTCTACAGAAATAGTGTTCAGAACTGCGCAATCAAAAGTATGGTTTAACTCTGTTAGCTTAATGAACATATCAGAAATAAGTTTCACGCAATGCTTCTGTGTAGTTTTTATTTGAAGATATTACTTTTCCCAATAGAGGCCTCTTAGCGCTCAGAATGTCCAATTGCAGTTTCTACAGAAAGAGTGTTTCAGAAAGGCTCAATCAAAAGTAAGGTTCAACTCTGTTAGTTGAATGCACAGAACAGAAAGAAGTTTCATACGATGCTTCTGTGTAGTTTATATTTGAACATATTCTTTTTTCCACTATTACCCACTTAGCGCTACGAATGTCCAGTTTCATTTTCTACAGACAGAGTGTTTCAAAACTGCTCAATCAAAAGTATGGTTTAACTCTGTTAGCTGAATGCACAGATCAGAAAGAAGTTTCACAGAATGATTCTGTGTAGTTCATATTTGGAGACATTCCTTTTTCCACTATTACCCCCTTAGCGCTCCGAATCTCCACTTGCATTTTCTACAGAAAGAGTGTTTCAGAACGGCTCAATCAAAACTAAGGTTCAACTCTTTTAGTTGAACAAACAGAACAGAAAGAAGTTTCACACAATTCTTCTGTGTAGTTTTTATTTGTAGACATTCTTTTTCCCAATATAGGCCTCTTAGCGCTCAGAATGTCCAATTGCAGTTTCTACAGAAAGAGTGTTTCAGAACGGCTCAATCAAAAGTAAGGTTCAACTCTGTTAGTTGAATGCACAGAACAGAAAGAAGTTTCATACAATGCTTCTGTGTAGTTTATATTTGAACATATTCTTTTTTCCACTATTACCCAGTTAGCGCTACGAAAGTCCAGTTGCATTTTCTACAGACAGAGTGTTTCAAAACTGCTCAATCAAAAGTATGGTTTAACTCTGTTAGCTGAATGCTCAGATCAGAAAGAAGTTTCACAGAATGCTTCTGTGTAGTTTATATTTGAATATATTCCTTTTTCCACTACTACGCTCTTAGCGCTCCAAATGTCCAGTTGCATTTTCAACAGAAAGAGTGTTCAGATCTGCTCAATCAAAAGTATGGTTTAACTCTGTTAGCTGAATGCACAGATCAGAAAGAAGTTTCACAGAATGATTCTGTGTAGTTTATATTTGGAGACATTCCTTTTTCCACTATTACCCTCTTAGCGCTCCGAATCTCCACTTGCATTTTCTACAGAAAGAGTGTTTCAGAACGGCTCAATCAAAACTAAGGTTCAACTCTTTTAGTTGAACAAACAGAACAGAAAGAAGTTTCACACAATTCTTCTGTGTAGTTTTTATTTGTAGACATTCTTTTTCCCAATATAGGCCTCTTAGCGCTCAGAATGTCCAATTGCAGTTTCTACAGAAAGAGTGTTTCAGAACGGCTCAATCAAAAGTAAGGTTCAACTCTGTTAGTTGAATGCACAGAACAGAAAGAATTTTCACAGAATGCTACTGTGTAGTTTATATTTGAATATATTCCTTTTTCCACTATTACCCTCTTAGCGTTCCGAATCTCCACTTGCATTTTCTACAAAAAGAGTGTTTCATAACTGCTCAATCAAAAATATGTTTTATCTCTGTTAACTGAATTTACAGATCAGAAATAAGTTTCACAGAATGCATCTGTGTAGTTTTTATTTGAAGATATTCTTTTTCCCAATGTAGGCCTCTTAGCGCTTAGCATGTCCAATTGCAGTTTCTACAGAAAGAGTGTTTCAGAACGGCTCAATCAAAAGTAAGGTTCAACTCTGTTAGTTGAATGCACAGAACAGAAAGTATTTTCACAGAATGCTACTGTGTAGTTTATATTTGAATATATTCCTTTTTCCACTATTACCCTCTTAGCGCTCCGAATGTCCACTTGCATTTTCTACAGAAAGAGTGTTCAGAACTGCGCAATCAAAAGTATGGTTTAACTCTGTTAGCTTAATGAACATATCAGAAATAAGTTTCACACAATGCTTCTGTGTAGTTTTTATTTGAAGATATTATTTTTCCCAATAGAGGCCTCTTAGCGCTCAGAATGTCCAATTGCAGTTTCTACAGAAAGAGTGTTTCAGAAAGGCTCAATCAAAAGTAAGGTTCAACTCTGTTAGTTGAATGCACAGAACAGAAAGAAGTTTCATACAATGCTTCTGTGTAGTTTATATTTGAGCATATTCTTTTTTCCACTATTACCCACTTAGCGCTACGAATGTCCAGTTGCATTTTCTACAGACAGAGTGTTTCAAAACTGCTCAATCAAAAGTATGGTTTAACTCTGTTAGCTGAATGCTCAGATCAGAAAGAAGTTTCACAGAATGCTTCTGTGTAGTTTATATTTGAATATATTCCTTTTTCCACTACTACGCTCTTAGCGCTCCAATTGTCCAGTTGCATTTCCAACAGAAAGAGTGTTCAGATCTGCTCAATCAAAAGTATGGTTTAACTCTGTTAGCTGAATGCACAGATCAGAAAGAAGTTTCACCGAATGATTCTGTGTAGTTTATATTTGAAGACATTCCTTTTTCCACTATTACCCTCTTAGCGCTCCGAATCTCCACTTGCATTTTCTACAAAAAGAGTGTTTCATAAATGCTCAATCAAAAATATGTTTTATCTCTGTTAAATGAATTTACAGATCAGAAATAAGTTCCACAGAATGCATCTGTGTAGTTTTTATTTGAAGATATTCTTTTACCCAATGTAGGCCTCTTAGCGCTTAGCATGTCCAATTGCAGTTTCTACAGAAAGAGAGTTTCAGAACGGCTCAATCAAAAGTATGGTTCAAATCTGTTAGTTGAATGCACAGAACAGAAAGAATTTTCACAGAATGCTACTGTGTAGTTTATATTTGAATATATTCCTTTTTCCACTATTACCCTCTTAGCGCTCCGAATGTCCACTTGCATTTTCTACAGAAAGAGTGTTCAGAACTGCGCAATCAAAAGTATGGTTTAACTCTGTTAGCTTAATGAACATATCAGAAATAAGTTTCACACAATGCTTCTGTGTAGTTTTTATTTGAAGATATTACTTTTCCCAATAGAGGCCTCTTAGCGCTCAGAATGTCCAATTGCAGTTTCTACAGAAAGAGTGTTTCAGAAAGGCTCAATCAAAATTAAGGTTCAACTCTGTTAGTTGAATGCACAGAACAGAAAGAAGTTTCATACGATGCTTCTGTGTAGTTTATATTTGAACATATTCTTTTTTCCACTATTACCCACTTAGCGCTACGAATGTCCAGTTTCATTTTCTACAGACAGAGTGTTTCAAAACTGCTCAATCAAAAGTATGGTTTAACTCTGTTAGCTGAATGCACAGATCAGAAAGAAGTTTCACAGAATGATTCTGTGTAGTTCATATTTGGAGTCATTCCTTTTTCCACTATTACCCCCTTAGCGCTCCAAATCTCCACTTGCATTTTCTACAGAAAGAGTGTTTCAGAACGGCTCAATCAAAACTAAGGTTCAACTCTTTTAGTTGAACAAACAGAACAGAAAGAAGTTTCACACAATTCTTCTGTGTAGTTTTTATTTGTAGACATTCTTTTTCCCAATATAGGCCTCTTAGCGCTCAGAATGTCCAATTGCAGTTTCTACAGAAAGAGTGTTTCAGAACGGCTCAATCAAAAGTAAGGTTCAACTCTGTTAGTTGAATGCACAGAACAGAAAGAAGTTTCATACAATGCTTCTGTGTAGTTTATATTTGAACATATTCTTTTTTGCACTATTACCCACTTAGCGCTACGAATGTCCAGTTGCATTTTCTACCGACAGAGTGTTTCAAAACTGCTCAATCAAAAGTATGGTTTAACTCTGTTAGCTGAATGCTCAGATCAGAAAGAAGTTTCACAGAATGCTTCTGTGTAGTTTATATTTGAATATATTCCTTTTTCCACTACTACGCTCTTAGCGCTCCAATTGTCCAGTTGCATTTCCAACAGAAAGAGTGTTCAGATCTGCTCAATCAAAAGTATGGTTTAACTCTGTTAGCTGAATGCACAGATCAGAAAGAAGTTTCACCGAATGATTCTGTGTAGTTTATATTTGAAGACATTCCTTTTTCCACTATTACCCTCTTAGCGCTCCGAATCTCCACTTGCATTTTCTACAAAAAGAGTGTTTCATAAATGCTCAATCAAAAATATGTTTTATCTCTGTTAAATGAATTTACAGATCAGAAATAAGTTCCACAGAATGCATCTGTGTAGTTTTTATTTGAAGATATTCTTTTACCCAATGTAGGCCTCTTAGCGCTTAGCATGTCCAATTGCAGTTTCTACAGAAAGAGAGTTTCAGAACGGCTCAATCAAAAGTATGGTTCAAATCTGTTAGTTGAATGCACAGAACAGAAAGAATTTTCACAGAATGCTACTGTGTAGTTTATATTTGAATATATTCCTTTTTCCACTATTACCCTCTTAGCGCTCCGAATGTCCACTTGCATTTTCTACAGAAAGAGTGTTCAGAACTGCGCAATCAAAAGTATGGTTTAACTCTGTTAGCTTAATGAACATATCAGAAATAAGTTTCACACAATGCTTCTGTGTAGTTTTTATTTGAAGATATTACTTTTCCCAATAGAGGCCTCTTAGCGCTCAGAATGTCCAATTGCAGTTTCTACAGAAAGAGTGTTTCAGAAAGGCTCAATCAAAATTAAGGTTCAACTCTGTTAGTTGAATGCACAGAACAGAAAGAAGTTTCATACGATGCTTCTGTGTAGTTTATATTTGAACATATTCTTTTTTCCACTATTACCCACTTAGCGCTACGAATGTCCAGTTTCATTTTCTACAGACAGAGTGTTTCAAAACTGCTCAATCAAAAGTATGGTTTAACTCTGTTAGCTGAATGCACAGATCAGAAAGAAGTTTCACAGAATGATTCTGTGTAGTTCATATTTGGAGTCATTCCTTTTTCCACTATTACCCCCTTAGCGCTCCAAATCTCCACTTGCATTTTCTACAGAAAGAGTGTTTCAGAACGGCTCAATCAAAACTAAGGTTCAACTCTTTTAGTTGAACAAACAGAACAGAAAGAAGTTTCACACAATTCTTCTGTGTAGTTTTTATTTGTAGACATTCTTTTTCCCAATATAGGCCTCTTAGCGCTCAGAATGTCCAATTGCAGTTTCTACAGAAAGAGTGTTTCAGAACGGCTCAATCAAAAGTAAGGTTCAACTCTGTTAGTTGAATGCACAGAACAGAAAGAAGTTTCATACAATGCTTCTGTGTAGTTTATATTTGAACATATTCTTTTTTCCACTATTACCCAGTTAGCGCTACGAAAGTCCAGTTGCATTTTCTACAGACAGAGTGTTTCAAAACTGCTCAATCAAAAGTATGGTTTAACTCTGTTAGCTGAATGCTCAGATCAGAAAGAAGTTTCACAGAATGCTTCTGTGTAGTTTATATTTGAATATATTCCTTTTTCCACTACTACGCTCTTAGCGCTCCAAATGTCCAGTTGCATTTTCAACAGAAAGAGTGTTCAGATCTGCTCAATCAAAAGTATGGTTTAACTCTGTTAGCTGAATGCACAGATCAGAAAGAAGTTTCACAGAATGATTCTGTGTAGTTTATATTTGGAGACATTCCTTTTTCCACTATTACCCTCTTAGCGCTCCGAATCTCCACTTGCATTTTCTACAGAAAGAGTGTTTCAGAACGGCTCAATCAAAACTAAGGTTCAACTCTTTTAGTTGAACAAACAGAACAGAAAGAAGTTTCACACAATTCTTCTGTGTAGTTTTTATTTGTAGACATTCTTTTTCCCAATATAGGCCTCTTAGCGCTCAGAATGTCCAATTGCAGTTTCTACAGAAAGAGTGTTTCAGAACGGCTCAATCAAAAGTAAGGTTCAACTCTGTTAGTTGAATGCACAGAACAGAAAGAATTTTCACAGAATGCTACTGTGTAGTTTATATTTGAATATATTCCTTTTTCCACTATTACCCTCTTAGCGTTCCGAATCTCCACTTGCATTTTCTACAAAAAGAGTGTTTCATAACTGCTCAATCAAAAATATGTTTTATCTCTGTTAACTGAATTTACAGATCAGAAATAAGTTTCACAGAATGCATCTGTGTAGTTTTTATTTGAAGATATTCTTTTTCCCAATGTAGGCCTCTTAGCGCTTAGCATGTCCAATTGCAGTTTCTACAGAAAGAGTGTTTCAGAACGGCTCAATCAAAAGTAAGGTTCAACTCTGTTAGTTGAATGCACAGAACAGAAAGTATTTTCACAGAATGCTACTGTGTAGTTTATATTTGAATATATTCCTTTTTCCACTATTACCCTCTTAGCGCTCCGAATGTCCACTTGCATTTTCTACAGAAAGAGTGTTCAGAACTGCGCAATCAAAAGTATGGTTTAACTCTGTTAGCTTAATGAACATATCAGAAATAAGTTTCACACAATGCTTCTGTGTAGTTTTTATTTGAAGATATTATTTTTCCCAATAGAGGCCTCTTAGCGCTCAGAATGTCCAATTGCAGTTTCTACAGAAAGAGTGTTTCAGAAAGGCTCAATCAAAAGTAAGGTTCAACTCTGTTAGTTGAATGCACAGAACAGAAAGAAGTTTCATACAATGCTTCTGTGTAGTTTATATTTGAGCATATTCTTTTTTCCACTATTACCCACTTAGCGCTACGAATGTCCAGTTGCATTTTCTACAGACAGAGTGTTTCAAAACTGCTCAATCAAAAGTATGGTTTAACTCTGTTAGCTGAATGCTCAGATCAGAAAGAAGTTTCACAGAATGCTTCTGTGTAGTTTATATTTGAATATATTCCTTTTTCCACTACTACGCTCTTAGCGCTCCAATTGTCCAGTTGCATTTCCAACAGAAAGAGTGTTCAGATCTGCTCAATCAAAAGTATGGTTTAACTCTGTTAGCTGAATGCACAGATCAGAAAGAAGTTTCACCGAATGATTCTGTGTAGTTTATATTTGAAGACATTCCTTTTTCCACTATTACCCTCTTAGCGCTCCGAATCTCCACTTGCATTTTCTACAAAAAGAGTGTTTCATAAATGCTCAATCAAAAATATGTTTTATCTCTGTTAAATGAATTTACAGATCAGAAATAAGTTCCACAGAATGCATCTGTGTAGTTTTTATTTGAAGATATTCTTTTACCCAATGTAGGCCTCTTAGCGCTTAGCATGTCCAATTGCAGTTTCTACAGAAAGAGAGTTTCAGAACGGCTCAATCAAAAGTATGGTTCAAATCTGTTAGTTGAATGCACAGAACAGAAAGAATTTTCACAGAATGCTACTGTGTAGTTTATATTTGAATATATTCCTTTTTCCACTATTACCCTCTTAGCGCTCCGAATGTCCACTTGCATTTTCTACAGAAAGAGTGTTCAGAACTGCGCAATCAAAAGTATGGTTTAACTCTGTTAGCTTAATGAACATATCAGAAATAAGTTTCACACAATGCTTCTGTGTAGTTTTTATTTGAAGATATTACTTTTCCCAATAGAGGCCTCTTAGCGCTCAGAATGTCCAATTGCAGTTTCTACAGAAAGAGTGTTTCAGAAAGGCTCAATCAAAATTAAGGTTCAACTCTGTTAGTTGAATGCACAGAACAGAAAGAAGTTTCATACGATGCTTCTGTGTAGTTTATATTTGAACATATTCTTTTTTCCACTATTACCCACTTAGCGCTACGAATGTCCAGTTTCATTTTCTACAGACAGAGTGTTTCAAAACTGCTCAATCAAAAGTATGGTTTAACTCTGTTAGCTGAATGCACAGATCAGAAAGAAGTTTCACAGAATGATTCTGTGTAGTTCATATTTGGAGTCATTCCTTTTTCCACTATTACCCCCTTAGCGCTCCAAATCTCCACTTGCATTTTCTACAGAAAGAGTGTTTCAGAACGGCTCAATCAAAACTAAGGTTCAACTCTTTTAGTTGAACAAACAGAACAGAAAGAAGTTTCACACAATTCTTCTGTGTAGTTTTTATTTGTAGACATTCTTTTTCCCAATATAGGCCTCTTAGCGCTCAGAATGTCCAATTGCAGTTTCTACAGAAAGAGTGTTTCAGAACGGCTCAATCAAAAGTAAGGTTCAACTCTGTTAGTTGAATGCACAGAACAGAAAGAAGTTTCATACAATGCTTCTGTGTAGTTTATATTTGAACATATTCTTTTTTGCACTATTACCCACTTAGCGCTACGAATGTCCAGTTGCATTTTCTACCGACAGAGTGTTTCAAAACTGCTCAATCAAAAGTATGGTTTAACTCTGTTAGCTGAATGCTCAGATCAGAAAGAAGTTTCACAGAATGCTTCTGTGTAGTTTATATTTGAATATATTCCTTTTTCCACTACTACGCTCTTAGCGCTCCAATTGTCCAGTTGCATTTCCAACAGAAAGAGTGTTCAGATCTGCTCAATCAAAAGTATGGTTTAACTCTGTTAGCTGAATGCACAGATCAGAAAGAAGTTTCACCGAATGATTCTGTGTAGTTTATATTTGAAGACATTCCTTTTTCCACTATTACCCTCTTAGCGCTCCGAATCTCCACTTGCATTTTCTACAAAAAGAGTGTTTCATAAATGCTCAATCAAAAATATGTTTTATCTCTGTTAAATGAATTTACAGATCAGAAATAAGTTCCACAGAATGCATCTGTGTAGTTTTTATTTGAAGATATTCTTTTACCCAATGTAGGCCTCTTAGCGCTTAGCATGTCCAATTGCAGTTTCTACAGAAAGAGAGTTTCAGAACGGCTCAATCAAAAGTATGGTTCAAATCTGTTAGTTGAATGCACAGAACAGAAAGAATTTTCACAGAATGCTACTGTGTAGTTTATATTTGAATATATTCCTTTTTCCACTATTACCCTCTTAGCGCTCCGAATGTCCACTTGCATTTTCTACAGAAAGAGTGTTCAGAACTGCGCAATCAAAAGTATGGTTTAACTCTGTTAGCTTAATGAACATATCAGAAATAAGTTTCACACAATGCTTCTGTGTAGTTTTTATTTGAAGATATTACTTTTCCCAATAGAGGCCTCTTAGCGCTCAGAATGTCCAATTGCAGTTTCTACAGAAAGAGTGTTTCAGAAAGGCTCAATCAAAATTAAGGTTCAACTCTGTTAGTTGAATGCACAGAACAGAAAGAAGTTTCATACGATGCTTCTGTGTAGTTTATATTTGAACATATTCTTTTTTCCACTATTACCCACTTAGCGCTACGAATGTCCAGTTTCATTTTCTACAGACAGAGTGTTTCAAAACTGCTCAATCAAAAGTATGGTTTAACTCTGTTAGCTGAATGCACAGATCAGAAAGAAGTTTCACAGAATGATTCTGTGTAGTTCATATTTGGAGTCATTCCTTTTTCCACTATTACCCCCTTAGCGCTCCAAATCTCCACTTGCATTTTCTACAGAAAGAGTGTTTCAGAACGGCTCAATCAAAACTAAGGTTCAACTCTTTTAGTTGAACAAACAGAACAGAAAGAAGTTTCACACAATTCTTCTGTGTAGTTTTTATTTGTAGACATTCTTTTTCCCAATATAGGCCTCTTAGCGCTCAGAATGTCCAATTGCAGTTTCTACAGAAAGAGTGTTTCAGAACGGCTCAATCAAAAGTAAGGTTCAACTCTGTTAGTTGAATGCACAGAACAGAAAGAAGTTTCATACAATGCTTCTGTGTAGTTTATATTTGAACATATTCTTTTTTGCACTATTACCCACTTAGCGCTACGAATGTCCAGTTGCATTTTCTACCGACAGAGTGTTTCAAAACTGCTCAATCAAAAGTATGGTTTAACTCTGTTAGCTGAATGCTCAGATCAGAAAGAAGTTTCACAGAATGCTTCTGTGTAGTTTATATTTGAATATATTCCTTTTTCCACTACTACGCTCTTAGCGCTCCAAATGTCCAGTTGCATTTTCAACAGAAAGAGTGTTCAGATCTGCTCAATCAAAAGTATGGTTTAACTCTGTTAGCTGAATGCACAGATCAGAAAGAAGTTTCACCGAATGATTCTGTGTAGTTTATATTTGAAGACATTCCTTTTTCCACTATTACCCTCTTAGCGTTCCGAATCTCCACTTGCATTTTCTACAAAAAGAGTGTTTCATAACTGCTCAATCAAAAATATGTTTTATCTCTGTTAACTGAATTTACAGATCAGAAATAAGTTTCACAGAATGCATCTGTGTAATTTTTATTTGAAGATATTCTTTTTCCCAATGTAGGCCTCTTAGCGCTTAGCATGTCCAATTGCAGTTTCTACAGAAAGAGTGTTTCAGAACGGCTCAATCAAAAGTAAGGTTCAACTCTGTTAGTTGAATGCACAGAACAGAAAGTATTTTCACAGAATGCTACTGTGTAGTTTATATTTGAATATATTCCTTTTTCCACTATTACCCTCTTAGCGCTCCGAATGTCCACTTGCATTTTCTACAGAAAGAGTGTTCAGAACTGCGCAATCAAAAGTATGGTTTAACTCTGTTAGCTTAATGAACATATCAGAAATAAGTTTCACACAATGCTTCTGTGTAGTTTTTATTTGAAGATATTATTTTTCCCAATAGAGGCCTCTTAGCGCTCAGAATGTCCAATTGCAGTTTCTACAGAAAGAGTGTTTCAGAAAGGCTCAATCAAAAGTAAGGTTCAACTCTGTTAGTTGAATGCACAGAACAGAAAGAAGTTTCATACAATGCTTCTGTGTAGTTTATATTTGAGCATATTCTTTTTTCCACTATTACCCACTTAGCGCTACGAATGTCCAGTTGCATTTTCTACAGACAGAGTGTTTCAAAACTGCTCAATCAAAAGTATGGTTTAACTCTGTTAGCTGAATGCTCAGATCAGAAAGAAGTTTCACAGAATGCTTCTGTGTAGTTTATATTTGAATATATTCCTTTTTCCACTACTACGCTCTTAGCGCTCCAATTGTCCAGTTGCATTTCCAACAGAAAGAGTGTTCAGATCTGCTCAATCAAAAGTATGGTTTAACTCTGTTAGCTGAATGCACAGATCAGAAAGAAGTTTCACCGAATGATTCTGTGTAGTTTATATTTGAAGACATTCCTTTTTCCACTATTACCCTCTTAGCGCTCCGAATCTCCACTTGCATTTTCTACAAAAAGAGTGTTTCATAAATGCTCAATCAAAAATATGTTTTATCTCTGTTAAATGAATTTACAGATCAGAAATAAGTTCCACAGAATGCATCTGTGTAGTTTTTATTTGAAGATATTCTTTTACCCAATGTAGGCCTCTTAGCGCTTAGCATGTCCAATTGCAGTTTCTACAGAAAGAGAGTTTCAGAACGGCTCAATCAAAAGTATGGTTCAAATCTGTTAGTTGAATGCACAGAACAGAAAGAATTTTCACAGAATGCTACTGTGTAGTTTATATTTGAATATATTCCTTTTTCCACTATTACCCTCTTAGCGCTCCGAATGTCCACTTGCATTTTCTACAGAAAGAGTGTTCAGAACTGCGCAATCAAAAGTATGGTTTAACTCTGTTAGCTTAATGAACATATCAGAAATAAGTTTCACACAATGCTTCTGTGTAGTTTTTATTTGAAGATATTACTTTTCCCAATAGAGGCCTCTTAGCGCTCAGAATGTCCAATTGCAGTTTCTACAGAAAGAGTGTTTCAGAAAGGCTCAATCAAAATTAAGGTTCAACTCTGTTAGATGAATGCACAGAACAGAAAGAAGTTTCATACGATGCTTCTGTGTAGTTTATATTTGAACATATTCTTTTTTCCACTATTACCCACTTAGCGCTACGAATGTCCAGTTTCATTTTCTACAGACAGAGTGTTTCAAAACTGCTCAATCAAAAGTATGGTTTAACTCTGTTAGCTGAATGCACAGATCAGAAAGAAGTTTCACAGAATGATTCTGTGTAGTTCATATTTGGAGTCATTCCTTTTTCCACTATTACCCCCTTAGCGCTCCAAATCTCCACTTGCATTTTCTACAGAAAGAGTGTTTCAGAACGGCTCAATCAAAACTAAGGTTCAACTCTTTTAGTTGAACAAACAGAACAGAAAGAAGTTTCACACAATTCTTCTGTGTAGTTTTTATTTGTAGACATTCTTTTTCCCAATATAGGCCTCTTAGCGCTCAGAATGTCCAATTGCAGTTTCTACAGAAAGAGTGTTTCAGAACGGCTCAATCAAAAGTAAGGTTCAACTCTGTTAGTTGAATGCACAGAACAGAAAGAAGTTTCATACAATGCTTCTGTGTAGTTTATATTTGAACATATTCTTTTTTGCACTATTACCCACTTAGCGCTACGAATGTCCAGTTGCATTTTCTACCGACAGAGTGTTTCAAAACTGCTCAATCAAAAGTATGGTTTAACTCTGTTAGCTGAATGCTCAGATCAGAAAGAAGTTTCACAGAATGCTTCTGTGTAGTTTATATTTGAATATATTCCTTTTTCCACTACTACGCTCTTAGCGCTCCAAATGTCCAGTTGCATTTTCAACAGAAAGAGTGTTCAGATCTGCTCAATCAAAAGTATGGTTTAACTCTGTTAGCTGAATGCACAGATCAGAAAGAAGTTTCACCGAATGATTCTGTGTAGTTTATATTTGAAGACATTCCTTTTTCCACTATTACCCTCTTAGCGTTCCGAATCTCCACTTGCATTTTCTACAAAAAGAGTGTTTCATAACTGCTCAATCAAAAATATGTTTTATCTCTGTTAACTGAATTTACAGATCAGAAATAAGTTTCACAGAATGCATCTGTGTAGTTTTTATTTGAAGATATTCTTTTTCCCAATGTAGGCCTCTTAGCGCTTAGCATGTCCAATTGCAGTTTCTACAGAAAGAGTGTATCAGAACGGCTCAATCAAAAGTAAGGTTCAACTCTGTTAGTTGAATGCACAGAACAGAAAGTATTTTCACAGAATGCTACTGTGTAGTTTATATTTGAATATATTCCTTTTTCCACTATTACCCTCTTAGCGCTCCGAATGTCCACTTGCATTTTCTACAGAAAGAGTGTTCAGAACTGCGCAATCAAAAGTATGGTTTAACTCTGTTAGCTTAATGAACATATCAGAAATAAGTTTCACACAATGCTTCTGTGTAGTTTTTATTTGAAGGTATTATTTTTCCCAATAGAGGCCTCTTAGCGCTCAGAATGTCCAATTGCAGTTTCTACAGAAAGAGTGTTTCAGAAAGGCTCAATCAAAAGTAAGGTTCAACTCTGTTAGTTGAATGCACAGAACAGAAAGAAATTTCATACAATGCTTCTGTGTAGTTTATATTTGAACATATTCTTTTTTCCACTATTACCCACTTAGCGCTACGAATGTCCAGTTGCATTTTCTACAGACAGAGTGTTTCAAAACTGCTCAATCAAAAGTATGGTTTAACTCTGTTAGCTGAATGCTCAGATCAGAAAGAAGTTTCACAGAATGCTTCTGTGTAGTTTATATTTGAATATATTCCTTTCTCCACTACTACTCTCTTAGCGCTCCAAATGTCCAGTTGCATTTTCTACAGAAAGAGTGTTCAGATCTGCTCAATCAAAAGTATGGTTTAACTCTGTTAGCTGAATGCACAGATCAGAAAGAAGTTTCACAGAATGATTCTGTGTAGTTTATATTTGGAGACATTCCTTTTTCCACTATTACCCCCTTAGCGCTCCGAATCTCCACTTGCATTTTCTACAGAAAGACTGTTACAGAACGGCTCAATCAAAACTAAGGTTCAACACTTTTAGTTGAACAAACAGAACAGAAAGAAGTTTCACACAATTCTTCTGTGTAGTTTTTATTTGTAGACATTCTTTTTCCCAATATAGGCCTCTTAGCGCTCAGAATGTCCAATTGCAGTTTCTACAGAAAGTGTGTTTCAGAACGGCTCAATCAAAAGTAAGGTTCAATTCTGTTAGTTGAATGCACAGAACAGAAAGAAGTTTCATACAATGCTTCTGTGTAGTTTATATTTGAACATATTCTTTTTTCCACTATTACCCACTTAGCGCTACGAATGTAAAGTTGCATTTTCTACAGACAGAGTGTTTCAAAACTGCTCAATCAAAAGTATGGTTTAACTCTGTTAGCTGAATGCTCAGATCAGAAAGAAGTTTCACAGAATGCTTCTGTGTAGTTTATATTTGAATATATTCCTTTTTCCACTACTACGCTCTTAGCGCTCCAATTGTCCAGTTGCATTTTCAACAGAAAGAGTGTTCAGATCTGCTCAATCAATAGTATGGTTTAACTCTGTTAGCTGAATGCACAGATCAGAAAGAAGTTTCACCGAATGATTCTGTGTAGTTTATATTTGAAGACATTCCTTTTTCCACTATTACCCTCTTAGCGCTCCGAATCTCCACTTGCATTTTCTACAAAAAGAGTGTTTCATAAATGCTCAATCAAAAATATGTTTTATCTCTGTTAAATGAATTTACAGATCAGAAATAA
This sequence comes from Symphalangus syndactylus, assembly GCF_028878055.3. Taxonomy (NCBI): domain Eukaryota; kingdom Metazoa; phylum Chordata; class Mammalia; order Primates; family Hylobatidae; genus Symphalangus; species Symphalangus syndactylus. The sequence continues at coordinate 157,476,503 of NC_072425.2, read as the reverse complement.
GTTCCACAGAATGCATCTGTGTAGTTTTTATTTGAAGATATTCTTTTACCCAATGTAGGCCTCTTAGCGCTTAGCATGTCCAATTGCAGTTTCTACAGAAAGAGAGTTTCAGAACGGCTCAATCAAAAGTATGGTTCAAATCTGTTAGTTGAATGCACAGAACAGAAAGAATTTTCACAGAATGCTACTGTGTAGTTTATATTTGAATATATTCCTTTTTCCACTATTACCCTCTTAGCGCTCCGAATGTCCACTTGCATTTTCTACAGAAAGAGTGTTCAGAACTGCGCAATCAAAAGTATGGTTTAACTCTGTTAGCTTAATGAACATATCAGAAATAAGTTTCACACAATGCTTCTGTGTAGTTTTTATTTGAAGATATTATTTTTCCCAATAGAGGCCTCTTAGCGCTCAGAATGTCCAATTGCAGTTTCTACAGAAAGAGTGTTTCAGAAATGCTCAATCAAAAGTAAGGTTCAACTCTGTTAGTTGAATGCACAGAAGAGAAAGAAGTTTCATACAATGCTTCTGTGTAGTTTATATTTGAACATATTCTTTTTTCCACTATTACCCATTTAGCGCTACGAATGTCCAGTTGCATTTTCTACAGACAGAGGGTTTCAAAACTGCTCAATCAAAAGTATGGTTTAACTCTGATAGCTGAATGCTCAGATCAGAAAGAAGTTTCACAGAATGCTTCTGTGTAGTTTATATTTGAATATATTCCTTTTTCCACTACTACTCTCTTAGCGCTCCAAATGTCCAGTTGCATTTTCTACAGAAAGAGTGTTCAGATCTGCTCAATCAAAAGTATGGTTTAACTCTGTTAGCTGAATGCACAGATCAGAAAGAAGTTTCACAGAATGATTCTGTGTAGTTTATATTTGGAGACATTCCTTTTTCCACTATTACCCTCTTAGCGCTCCGAATCTCCACTTGCATTTTCTACAGAAAGAGTGTTTCAGAACGGCTCAATCAAAACTAAGGTTCAAATCTTTTAGTTGAACAAAGAGAACAGAAAGTAGTTTCACACAATTCTTCTGTGTAGTTTTTATTTGTAGACATTCTTTTTCCCAATATAGGCCTCTTAGCGCTCAGAATGTCCAATTGCAGTTTCTACAGAAAGAGTGTTTCAGAACGGCTCAATCAAAAGTAAGGTTCAACTCTGTTAGTTGAATGCACAGAACAGAAAGAATTTTCATACAATGCTTCTGTGTAGTTTATATTTGAACATATTCTTTTTTCCACTATTACCCACTTAGCGCTACGAATGTCCAGTTGCATTTTCTACAGACAGAGTGTTTCAAAACTGCTCAATCAAAGTATGGTTTAACTCTGTTAGCTGAATGCTCACATCAGAAAGAAGTTTCACAGAATGCTTCTGTGTAGTTTATATTTGAATATATTCCTTTTTCCACTACTACGCTCTTAGCGCTCCAAATGTCCAGTTGCATTTTCTACAGAAAGAGTGTTCAGATCTGCTCAATCAAAAGTATGGTTTAACTCTGTTAGCTGAATGCACATATCAGAAAGAAGTTTCACCGAATGATTCTGTGTAGTTTATATTTGAAGACATTCCTTTTTCCACTATTACCCTCTTAGCGTTCCGAATCTCCACTTGCATTTTCTACAAAAAGAGTGTTTCATAACTGCTCAATCAAAAATATGTTTTATCTCTGTTAACTGAATTTACAGATCAGAAATAAGTTTCACAGAATGCATCTGTGTAGTTTTTATTTGAAGATATTATTTTTCCCAATGTAGGCCTCTTAGCGCTTAGCATGTCCAATTGCAGTTTCTACAGAAAGAGTGTTTCAGAACGGCTCAATCAAAAGTAAGGTTCAACTCTGTTAGTTGAATGCACAGAACAGAAAGTATTTTCACAGAATGCTACTGTGTAGTTTATATTTGAATATATTCCTTTTTCCACTATTACCCTCTTAGCGCTCCGAATGTCCACTTGCATTTTCTACAGAAAGAGTGTTCAGAACTGCGCAATCAAAAGTATGGTTTAACTCTGTTAGCTTAATGAACATATCAGAAATAAGTTTCACACAATGCTTCTGTGTAGTTTTTATTTGAAGATATTATTTTTCCCAATAGAGGCCTCTTAGCGCTCAGAATGTCCAATTGCAGTTTCTACAGAAAGAGTGTTTCAGAAAGGCTCAATCAAAAGTAAGGTTCAACTCTGTTAGTTGAATGCACAGAACAGAAAGAAATTTCATACAATGCTTCTGTGTAGTTTATATTTGAACATATTCTTTTTTCCACTATTACCCACTTAGCGCTACGAATGTCCAGTTGCATTTTCTACAGACAGAGTGTTTCAAAACTGCTCAATCAAAAGTATGGTTTAACTCTGTTAGCTGAATGCTCAGATCAGAAAGAAGTTTCACAGAATGCTTCTGTGTAGTTTATATTTGAATATATTCCTTTCTCCACTACTACTCTCTTAGCGCTCCAAATGTCCAGTTGCATTTTCTACAGAAAGAGTGTTCAGATCTGCTCAATCAAAAGTATGGTTTAACTCTGTTAGCTGAATGCACAGATCAGAAAGAAGTTTCACAGAATGATTCTGTGTAGTTTATATTTGGAGACATTCCTTTTTCCACTATTACCCCCTTAGCGCTCCGAATCTCCACTTGCATTTTCTACAGAAAGACTGTTACAGAACGGCTCAATCAAAACTAAGGTTCAACACTTTTAGTTGAACAAACAGAACAGAAAGAAGTTTCACACAATTCTTCTGTGTAGTTTTTATTTGTAGACATTCTTTTTCCCAATATAGGCCTCTTAGCGCTCAGAATGTCCAATTGCAGTTTCTACAGAAAGTGTGTTTCAGAACGGCTCAATCAAAAGTAAGGTTCAATTCTGTTAGTTGAATGCACAGAACAGAAAGAAGTTTCATACAATGCTTCTGTGTAGTTTATATTTGAACATATTCTTTTTTCCACTATTACCCACTTAGCGCTACGAATGTAAAGTTGCATTTTCTACAGACAGAGTGTTTCAAAACTGCTCAATCAAAAGTATGGTTTAACTCTGTTAGCTGAATGCTCAGATCAGAAAGAAGTTTCACAGAATGCTTCTGTGTAGTTTATATTTGAATATATTCCTTTTTCCACTACTACGCTCTTAGCGCTCCAATTGTCCAGTTGCATTTTCAACAGAAAGAGTGTTCAGATCTGCTCAATCAATAGTATGGTTTAACTCTGTTAGCTGAATGCACAGATCAGAAAGAAGTTTCACCGAATGATTCTGTGTAGTTTATATTTGAAGACATTCCTTTTTCCACTATTACCCTCTTAGCGCTCCGAATCTCCACTTGCATTTTCTACAAAAAGAGTGTTTCATAAATGCTCAATCAAAAATATGTTTTATCTCTGTTAAATGAATTTACAGATCAGAAATAAGTTCCACAGAATGCATCTGTGTAGTTTTTATTTGAAGATATTCTTTTACCCAATGTAGGCCTCTTAGCGCTTAGCATGTCCAATTGCAGTTTCTACAGAAAGAGAGTTTCAGAACGGCTCAATCAAAAGTATGGTTCAAATCTGTTAGTTGAATGCACAGAACAGAAAGAATTTTCACAGAATGCTACTGTGTAGTTTATATTTGAATATATTCCTTTTTCCACTATTACCCTCTTAGCGCTCCGAATGTCCACTTGCATTTTCTACAGAAAGAGTGTTCAGAACTGCGCAATCAAAAGTATGGTTTAACTCTGTTAGCTTAATGAACATATCAGAAATAAGTTTCACACAATGCTTCTGTGTAGTTTTTATTTGAAGATATTATTTTTCCCAATAGAGGACTCTTAGCGCTCAGAATGTCCAATTGCAGTTTCTACAGAAAGAGTGTTTCAGAAATGCTCAATCAAAAGTAAGGTTCAACTCTGTTAGTTGAATGCACAGAAGAGAAAGAAGTTTCATACAATGCTTCTGTGTAGTTTATATTTGAACATATTCTTTTTTCCACTATTACCCATTTAGCGCTACGAATGTCCAGTTGCATTTTCTACAGACAGAGGGTTTCAAAACTGCTCAATCAAAAGTATGGTTTAACTCTGTTAGCTGAATGCTCAGATCAGAAAGAAGTTTCACAGAATGCTTCTGTGTAGTTTATATTTGAATATATTCCTTTTTCCACTACTACTCTCTTAGCGCTCCAAATGTCCAGTTGCATTTTCTACAGAAAGAGTGTTCAGATCTGCTCAATCAAAAGTATGGTTTAACTCTGTTAGCTGAATGCACAGATCAGAAAGAAGTTTCACAGAATGATTCTGTGTAGTTTATATTTGGAGACATTCCTTTTTCCACTATTACCCTCTTAGCGCTCCGAATCTCCACTTGCATTTTCTACAGAAAGAGTGTTTCAGAACGGCTCAATCAAAACTAAGGTTCAAATCTTTTAGTTGAACAAACAGAACAGAAAGTAGTTTCACACAATTCTTCTGTGTAGTTTTTATTTGTAGACATTCTTTTTCCCAATATAGGCCTCTTAGCGCTCAGAATGTCCAATTGCAGTTTCTACAGAAAGAGTGTTTCAGAACGGCTCAATCAAAAGTAAGGTTCAACTCTGTTAGTTGAATGCACAGAACAGAAAGAATTTTCATACAATGCTTCTGTGTAGTTTATATTTGAACATATTCTTTTTTCCACTATTACCCACTTAGCGCTACGAATGTCCAGTTGCATTTTCTACAGACAGAGTGTTTCAAAACTGCTCAATCAAAGTATGGTTTAACTCTGTTAGCTGAATGCTCAGATCAGAAAGAAGTTTCACAGAATGCTTCTGTGTAGTTTATATTTGAATATATTCCTTTTTCCACTACTACGCTCTTAGCGCTCCAAATGTCCAGTTGCATTTTCTACAGAAAGAGTGTTCAGATCTGCTCAATCAAAACTATGGTTTAACTCTGTTAGCTGAATGCACAGATCAGAAAGAAGTTTCACCGAATGATTCTGTGTAGTTTATATTTGAAGACATTCTTTTATCCACTATTACCCTCTTAGCGCTCCGAATCTCCACTTGCATTTTCTACAAAAAGAGTGTTTCATAACTGCTCAATCAAAAATATGTTTTATCTCTGTTAAATGAATTTACAGATCAGAAATAAGTTCCACAGAATGCATCTGTGTAGTTTTTATTTGAAGATATTCTTTTACCCAATGTAGGCCTCTTAGCGCTTAGCATGTCCAATTGCAGTTTCTACAGAAAGAGTGTTTCAGAACGGCTCAATCAAAAGTAAGGTTCAACTCTGTTAGTTGAATGCACAGAACAGAAAGAATTTTCACAGAATGCTACTGTGAAGTTTATATTTGAATATATTCCTTTTTCCACTATTACCCTCTTAGCGCTCCGAATGTCCACTTGCATTTTCTAAAGAAAGAGTGTTCAGAACTGCGCAATCAAAAGTATGGTTTAACTCTGTTAGCTTAATGAACATATCAGAAATAAGTTTCACACAATGCTTCTGTGTAGTTTTTATTTGAAGATATTATTTTTCCCAATAGAGGTGTCTTAGCGCTCAGAATGTCCAATTGCAGTTTCTACAGAAAGAGAGTTTCAGAAAGGCTCAATCAAAAGTAAGGTTCAACTCTGTTAGTTGAATGCACAGAACAGAAAGAAGTTTCATACGATGCTTCTGTGTAGTTTATATTTGAACATATTCTTTTTTCCACTATTACCCACTTAGCGCTACGAATGTCCAGTTGCATTTTCTACAGACAGAGTGTTTCAAAACTGCTCAATCAAAAGTATGGTTTAACTCTGTTAGCTGAATGCTCAGATCAGAAAGAAGTTTCACAGAATGCTTCTGTGTAGTTTATATTTGAATATATTCCTTTTTCCACTACTACTCTCTTAGCGCTCCAAATGTCCAGTTGCATTTTCTACAGAGTGTTCAGATCTGCTCAATCAAAAGTATGGTTTAACTCTGTTAGCTGAATGCACAGATCAGAAAGAAGTTTCACAGAATGATTCTGTGTAGTTCATATTTGGAGACATTCCTTTTTCCACTATTACCCCCTTAGCGCTCCGAATCTCCACTTGCATTTTCTACAGAAAGAGTGTTTCAGAACGGCTCAATCAAAACTAAGGTTCAACTCTTTTAGTTGAACAAACAGAACAGAAAGAAGTTTCACACAATTCTTCTGTGTAGTTTTTATTTGTAGACATTCTTTTTCCCAATATAGGCCTCTTAGCGCTCAGAATGTCCAATTGCAGTTTCTACAGAAAGAGTGTTTCAGAACGGCTCAATCAAAAGTAAGGTTCAACTCTGTTAGTTGAATGCACAGAACAGAAAGTTGTTTCATACAATGCTTCTGTGTAGTTTATATTTGAACATATTCTTTTTTCCACTATTACCCACTTTGCGCTACGAAAGTCCAGTTGCATTTTCTACAGACAGAGTGTTTCAAAACTGCTCAATCAAAAGTATGGTTTAACTCTGTTAGCTGAATGCTCAGATCAGAAAGAAGTTTCACAGAATGATTCTGTGTCGTTTATATTTGAATATATTCCTTTTTCCACTACTACGCTCTTAGCGCTCCAAATGTCCAGTTGCATTTTCAACAGAAAGAGTGTTCAGATCTGCTCAATCAAAAGTATTGTTTAACTCTGTTAGCTGAATGCACAGATCAGAAAGAAGTTTCACCGAATGATTCTGTGTAGTTTATATTTGAAGACATTCCTTTTTCCACTATTACCCTCTTAGCGCTCCGAATCTCCACTTGCATTTTCTACAAAAAGAGTGTTTCATAACTGCTCAATCAAAAATATGTTTTATCTCTGTTAACTAAATTTACAGATCAGAAATAAGTTTCACAGAATGCATCTGTGTAGTTTTTATTTGAAGATATTCTTTTTCCCAATGTAGGCCTCTTAGCGCTTAGCATGTCCAATTGCAGTTTCTACAGAAAGAGTGTTTCAGAACGGCTCAATCAAAAGTAAGGTTCAACTCTGTTAGTTGAATGCACAGAACAGAAAGAATTTTCACAGAATGCTACTGTGTAGTTTATATTTGAATATATTCCTTTTTCCACTATTACCCTCTTAGCGCTCCGAATGTCCACTTGCATTTTCTACAGAAAGAGTGTTCAGAACTGCGCAATCAAAAGTATGGTTTAACTCTGTTAGCTTAATGAACATATCAGAAATAAGTTTCACACAATGCTTCTGTGTAGTTTTTATTTGAAGATATTATTTTTCCCAATAGAGGCCTCTTAGCGCTCAGAATGTCCAATTGCAGTTTCTACAGAAAGAGTGTTTCAGAAAGGCTCAATCAAAAGTAAGGTTCAACTCTGTTAGTTGAATGCACAGAACAGAAAGAAGTTTCATACAATGCTTCTGTGTAGTTTATATTTGAACATATTCTTTTTTCCACTATTACCCACTTAGCGCTACGAATGTCCAGTTGCATTTTGTACAGACAGAGTGTTTCAAAACTGCTCAATCAAAAGTATGGTTTAACTCTGTTAGCTGAATGCTCAGATCAGAAAAAAGTTTCACAGAATGCTTCTGTGTAGTTTATATTTGAATATATTCCTTTTTCCACTACTACTCTCTTAGCGCTCCAAATGTCCAGTTGCATTTTCTACAGAAAGAGTGTTCAGATCTGCTCAATCAAAAGTATGGTTTAACTCTGTTAGCTGAATGCACAGATCAGAAAGAAGTTTCACAGAATTATTCTGTGTAGTTTATATTTGGAGACATTCCTTTTTCCACTATTACCCCCTTAGCGCTCATAATCTCCACTTGCATTTTCTACAGAAAGACTGTTACAGAACGGCTCAATCAAAACTAAGGTTCAACACTTTTAGTTGAACAAACAGAACAGAAAGAAGTTTCACACAATTCTTCTGTGTAGTTTTTATTTGTAGACATTCTTTTTCCCAATATAGGCCTCTTAGCGCTCAGAATGTCCAATTGCAGTTTCTACAGAAAGTGTGTTTCAGAACGGCTCAATCAAAAGTAAGGTTCAATTCTGTTAGTTGAATGCACAGAACAGAAAGAAGTTTCATACAATGTTTCTGTGTAGTTAATATTTGAACATATTCTTTTTTCCACTATTACCCACTTAGCGCTACGAATGTCCAGTTGCATTTTCTACAGACAGAGTGTTTCAAAACTGCTCAATCAAAAGTATGGTTTAACTCTGTTAGCTGAATGCTCAGATCAGAAAGAAGTTTCACAGAATGCTTCTGTGTAGTTTATATTTGAATATATTCCTTTATCCACTACTACTCTCTTAGCGCTCAAAATGCCCAGTTGCATTTTCAACAAAAAGAGTGTTCAGATCTGCTCAATCAAAAGTATGGTTTAACTCTGTTAGCTGAATGCACAGATCAGAAAGAAGTTTCACCGAATGATTCTGTGTAGTTTATATTTGAAGACATTCCTTTTTCCACTATTACCCTCTTAGCGCTCCGAATCTCCACTTGCATTTTCTACAAAAAGAGTGTTTCATAACTGCTCAATCAAAAATATGTTTTATCTCTGTTAACTGAATTTACAGATCAGAAATAAGTTTCACAGAATGCATCTGTGTAGTTTTTATTTGAAGATATTCTTTTTCCCAATGTAGGCCTCTTAGCGCTTAGCATGTCCAATTGCAGTTTCTACAGAAAGAGTGTTTCAGAACGGCTCAATCAAAAGTAAGGTTCAACTCTGTTAGTTGAATGCACAGAACAGAAAGAATTTTCACAGAATGCTACTGTGTAGTTTATATTTGAATATATTCCTTTTTCCACTATTACCCTCTTAGCGCTCCGAATGTCCACTTTCATTTTCTACAGAAAGAGTGTTCAGAACTGCGCAATCAAAAGTATGGTTTAACTCTGTTAGCTTAATGAACATATCAGAAATAAGTTTCACACAATGCTTCTGTGTAGTTTTTATTTGAAGATATTATTTTTCCCAATAGAAGCCTCTTAGCGCTCAGAATGTCCAATTGCAGTTTCTACAGAAAGAGTGTTTCAGAAAGGCTCAATCAAAAGTAAGGTTCAACTCTGTTAGTTGAATGCACAGAACAGAAAGAAGTTTCATACAACGCTTCTGTGTAGTTTATATTTGAACATATTCTTTTTTCCACTATTACCCACTTAGCGCTACGAATGTCCAGTTGCATTTTCTACAGACAGAGTGTTTCAAAACTGCTCAATCAAAAGTATGGTTTAACTCTGTTAGCTGAATGCTCAGATCAGAAAGAAGTTCCACAGAATGCTTCTGTGTAGTTTATATTTGGATATATTCCTTTTTCCACTACTACTCTCTTAGCGCTCCAAATGTCCAGTTGCATATTCTACAGAAAGAGTGTTCAGATCTGCTCAATCAAAAGTATGGTTTAACTCTGTTAGCTGAATGCACAGATCAGAAAGAAGTTTCACAGAATGATTCTGTGTAGTTTATATTTGGAGACATTCCTTTTTCCACTATTACCCCCTTAGCGCTCCGAATCTCCACTTGCATTTTCTACAGAAAGACTGTTACAGAACGGCTCAATCAAAACTAAGGTTCAACACTTTTAGTTGAACAAACAGAACAGAAAGAAGTTTCACACAATTCTTCTGTGTAGTTTTTATTTGTAGACATTCTTTTTCCCAATGTAGGCCTCTTAGCGCTCAGAATGTCCAATTGCAGTTTCTACAGAAAGTGTGTTTCAGAACGGCTCAATCAAAAGTAAGGTTCAATTCTGTTAGTTGAATGCACAGAACAGAAAGAAGTTTCATACAATGTTTCTGTGTAGTTAATATTTGAACATATTCTTTTTTCCACTATTACCCACTTAGCGCTACGAATGTCCAGTTGCATTTTCTACAGACAGAGTGTTTCAAAACTGCTCAATCAAAAGTATGGTTTAACTCTGTTAGCTGAATGCTCAGATCAGAAAGAAGTTTCACAGAATGCTTCTGTGTAGTTTATATATGAATATATTCCTTTTTCCACTACTACGCTCTTAGCGCTCCAAATGTCCAGTTGCATTTTCAACAGAAAGAGTGTTCAGATCTGCTCAATCAAAAGTATGGTTTAACTCTGTTAGCTGAATGCACAGATCAGAAAGAAGTTTCACCGAATGATTCTGTGTAGTTTATATTTGAAGACATTCCTTTTTCCACTATTACCCTCTTAGCGCTCCGAATCTCCACTTGTATTTTCTACAAAAAGAGTGTTTCATAACTGCTCAATCAAAAATATGTTTTATCTCTGTTAACTGAATTTACAGATCAGAAATAAGTTTCACAGAATGCATCTGTGTAGTTTTTATTTGAAGATATTCTTTTTCCCAATGTAGGCCTCTTAGCGCTTAGCATGTCCAATTGCAGTTTCTACAGAAAGAGTGTTTCAGAACGGCTCAATCAAAAGTAAGGTTCAACTCTGTTAGTTGAATGCACAGAACAGAAAGAATTTTCACAGAATGCTACTGTGTAGTTTATATTTGAATATATTCCTTTTTCCACTATTACCCTCTTAACGCTCCGAATGTCCACTTGCATTTTCTACAGAAAGAGTGTTCAGAACTGCGCAATCAAAAGTATGGTTTAACTCTGTTAGCTTAATGAACATATCAGAAAAAAGTTTCACACAATGCTTCTGTGTAGTTTTTATTTGAAGATATTATTTTTCCCAATATAGGCCTCTTCGCGCTCAGAATGTCCAATTGCAGTTTCTACAGAAAGAGTGTTTCAGAAAGGCTCAATCAAATTAAGGTTCAACTCTGTTAGTTGAATGCACAGAACAGAAAGAAGTTTCACACAATTCTTCTGTGTAGTTTTTATTTGTAGACATTCTTTTTCCCAATATAGGCCTCTTAGCGCTCATAATGTCCAATTGCAGTTTCTACAGAAAGAGTGTTTCAGAACGGCTCAATCAAAAGTAAGGTTCAACTCTGTTAGTTGAATGCACAGAATAGAAAGAAGTTTCATACAATGCTTCTGTGTAGTTTATATTTGAACATATTCTTTTTTCCACTATTACCCACTTAGCGCTACGAATGTCCAGTTGCATTTTCTACAGACAGAGTGTTTCAAAACTGCTCAATCAAAAGTATGGTTTAACTCTGTTAGCTGAATGCTCAGATCAGAAAGAAGTTTCACAGAATGCTTCTGTGTAGTTTATATTTGAATATATTCCTTTTTCCACTACTACGCTCTTAGCGCTCCAAATGTCCAGTTGCATTTTCTACAGAAAGAGTGTTCAGATCTGCTCAATCAAAAGTATGGTTTAACTCTGTTAGCTGAATGCACAGATCAGAAAGAAGTTTCACCGAATGATTCTGTGTAGTTTATATTTGAAGACATTCCTTTTTCCACTATTACCCTCTTAGCGCTCCGAATCTCCACTTGCATTTTCTACAAAAAGAGTGTTTCATAACTGCTCAATCAAAAATATGTTTTATCTCTGTTAACTGAATTTACAGATCAGAAATAAGTTTCACAGAATGCATCTGTGTAGTTTTTATTTGAAGATATTCTTTTTCCCAATGTAGGCCTCTTAGCGCTTAGCATGTCCAATTGCAGTTTCTACAGAAAGAGTGTTTCAGAACGGCTCAATCAAAAGTAAGGTTCAACTCTGTTAGTTGAATGCACAGAACAGAAAGAATTTTCACAGAATGCTACTGTGTAGTTTATATTTGAATATATTCCTTTCTCCACTATTACCCTCTTAGCGCTCCGAATGTCCACTTGCATTTCCTACAGAAAGAGTGTTCAGAACTGCGCCATCAAAAGTATGGTTTAACTCATTTAGCTTAATGAACATATCAGAAATAAGTTTCACACAATGCTTCTGTGTAGTTTTTATTTGAAGATATTATTTTTCCCAATAGAGGCCTCTTAGCGCTCAGAATGTCCAATTGCAGTTTCTACAGAAAGAGTGTTTCAGAAAGGCTCAATCAAAAGTAAGTTTCAACTCTGTTAGTTGAATGCACAGAACAGAAAGAAGTTTCATACAATGCTTCTGTGTAGTTTATATTTGAACATATTCTTTTTTCCACTATTACCCACTTAGCGCTACGAATGTCCAGTTGCATTTTCTACAGACAGAGTGTTTCAAAACTGCTCAATCAAAAGTATGGTTTAACTCTGTTAGCTGAATGCTCAGATCAGAAAGAAGTTTCACAGAATGCTTCTGTGTAGTTTATATTTGAATATATTCCTTTTTCCACTACTACTCTCTTAGCGCTCCAAATATCCAGTTGCATTTTCTACAGAAAGAGTGTTCAGATCTGCTCAATCAAAAGTATGGTTTAACTCTGTTAGCTGAATGCACAGGTCAGAAAGAAGTTTCACAGAATGATTCTGTGTAGTTTATATTTGGAGACATTCCGTTTTCCACTATTACCCTCTTAGCGCTCCGAATCTCCACTTGCATTTTCTACAGAAAGAGTGTTTCAGAACGGCTCAATCAAAACTAAGGTTCAACTCTTTTAGTTGAACAAACAGAGCAGAAATAAGTTTCACACAATTCTTCTGTGTAGCTTTTAATTGTAGACATCCTTTTTCCCAATATAGGCCTCTTAGCGCTCAGAATGTCCAATTGCAGTTTCTACAGAAAGAGTGTTTCAGAACGGCTCAATCAAAAGTAAGGTTCAACTCTGTTAGTAGAATGCACAGAACAGAAAGAAGTTTCATACTATGCTTCTGTGTAGTTCATATTGGAAAATATTCTTTTTTCCACTATTACCCACTTAGCGCAACGAATGTCCAGTTGCATTTTCTACAGACAGAGTGTTTCAAAACTGCTCAATCAAAAGTATGGTTTAACTCTGTTAGCTGAATGCTCAGATCAGAAAGAAGTTTCACAGAATGCTTCTGTGTAGTTTATATTTGAATATATTCCTTTTTCCACTACTACGCTCTTAGCGCTCCAAATGTCCAGTTGCATTTTCTACAGAAAGAGTGGTCAGATCTGCTCAATCAAAAGTATGGTTTAACTCTGTTAGCTGAATGCACAGATCAGAAAGAAGTTTCACCGAATGATTCTGTGTAGTTTATATTTGAAGACATTCCTTTTTCCACTATTACCCTCTTAGCGCTCCGAATCTCCACTTGCATTTTCTACAAAAAGAGTGTTTCATAACTGCTCAATCAAAAATATGTTTTATCTCTGTTAACTGAATTTACAGATCAGAAATAAGATTCACAGAATGCATCTGTGTAGTTTTTATTTGAAGATATTCTTTTTCCCAATGTAGGCCTCTTAGCGCTTAGCATGTCCAATTGCAGTTTCTACAGAAAGAGTGTTTCAGAACGGCTCAATCAAAAGTAAGGTTCAACTCTGTTAGTTGAATGCACAGAACAGAAAGAAGTTTCATACAATGCTTCTGTGTAGTTCATATTTGAACATATTCTTTTTTCCACTATTACCCACTTAGCGCTACGAATGTCCAGTTGCATTTTCTACAGACAGAGTGTTTCAAAACTGCTCAATCAAAAGTATGGTTTAACTCTGTTAGCTGAATGCTCAGATCAGAAAGTAGTTTCACAGAATGCTTCTGTGTAGTTTATATTTGAATATATTCCTTTTTCCACTACTTCGCTCTTAGCGCTCCAAATGTCCAGTTGCATTTTCTACAGAAAGAGTGTTCAGATCTGCTCAATCAAAAGTATGGTTTAACTCTGTTAGCTGAATGCACAGATCAGAAAGAAGTTTCACCGAATGATTCTGTGTAGTTTATATTTGAAGACATTCCTTTTTCCACTATTACCCTCTTAGCGCTCCGAATCTCCACTTGCATTTTCTTCAAAAAGAGTGTTTAATAACTGCACAATCAAAAATATGTTTTATCTCTGTTAACTGAATTTACAGATCAGAAATAAGTTTCACAGAATGCATCTGTGTAGTTTTTATTTGAAGATATTCTTTTTCCCAATGTAGGCCTCTTAGCGCTTAGCATGTCCAATTGCAGTTTCTACAGAAAGAGTGTTTCAGAACGGCTCAATCAAAAGTAAGGTTCAAATCTGTTAGTTGAATGCACAGAACAGAAAGAATTTTCACAGAATGCTACTGTGTAGTTTATATTTGAATATATTCCTTTTTCCACTATTACCCTCTTAGCGCTCCGAATGTCCACTTGCATTTTCTACAGAAAGAGTGTTCAGAACTGCGCAATCCAAAGTATGGTTTAACTCTGTTAGCATAATGAACATATCAGAAATAAGTTTCACACAATGCTTCTGTGTAGTTTTTATTTGAAGGTATTATTTTTCCCAATAGAGGCCTCTTAGCGCTCAGAATGTCCAATTGCAGTTTCTACAGAAAGAGTGTTTCAGAAAGGCTCAATCAAAAGTAAGGTTCAATTCTGTTAGTTGAATGCACAAAACAGAAAGTATTTTCACAGAATGCTACTGTGTAGTTTATATTTGAACATATTCTTTTTTCCACTATTACCCACTTAGCGCTACGAATGTCCAGTTGCATTTTCTACAGACAGAGTGTTTCAAAACTGCTCAATCAAAAGTATGGTTTAACTCTGTTAGCTGAATGCTCAGATCAGAAAGAAGTTTCACAGAATGCTTCTGTGTAGTTTATATTTGAATATATTCCTTTTTCCACTACTACTCTCTTAGCGCTCCAAATGTCCAGTTGCATTTTCTACAGAAAGAGTGTTCAGATCTGCTCAATCAAAAGTATGGTTTAACTCTGTTAGCTGAATGCACAGATCAGAAAGAAGTTTCACCGAATGATTCTGTGTAGTTTATATTTGAAGACATTCCTTTTTCCACTATTACCCTCTTAGCGCTCCGAATCTCCACTTGCATTTTCTTCAAAAAGAGTGTTTAATAACTGCACAATCAAAAATATGTTTTATCTCTGTTAACTGAATTTACAGATCAGAAATAAGTTTCACAGAATGCATCTGTGTAGTTTTTATTTGAAGATATTCTTTTTCCCAATGTAGGCCTCTTAGCGCTTAGCATGTCCAATTGCAGTTTCTACAGAAAGAGTGTTTCAGAACGGCTCAATCAAAAGTAAGGTTCAACTCTGTTAGTTGAATGCACAGAACAGAAAGAATTTTCACAGAATGCTACTGTGTAGTTTATATTTGAATATATTACTTTTTCCACTATTACCCTCTTAGCGCTCCGAATGTCCACTTGCATTTTCTACAGAAAGAGTGTTCAGAACTGCGCAATCAAAAGTATGGTTTAACTCTGTTAGCTTAATGAACATATCAGAAATAAGTTTCACACAATACTTCTGTGTAGTTTTTATTTGTAGACATTCTTTTTCCCAATATAGGCCTCTTAGCGCTCAGAATGTCCAATTGCAGTTTCTACAGAAAGAGTGATTCAGAACGGCTCAATCAAACGTAAGGTTCAACTCTGTTAGTTAAATGCACAGAACAGAAAGAAGTTTCATACAATGCTTCTGTGTAGTTTATATTTGAACATATTCTTTTTTCCACTATTACCCACTTAGCGCTACGAATGTCCAGTTGCATTTTCTACAGACAGAGTGTTTCAAAACTGCTCAATCAAAAGTATGGTTTAACTCTGTTAGCTGAATGCTCAGATCAGAAAGAAGTTTCACAGAATGCTTCTGTGTAGTTTATATTTGAATATATTCCTTTTTCCACTACTACGCTCTTAGCGCTCCAAATGTCCAGTTGCATTTTCTACAGAAAGAGTGTTCAGATCTGCTCAATCAAAAGTATGGTTTAACTCTGTTAGCTGAATGCACAGATCAGAAAGAAGTTTCACCGAATGATTCTGTGTAGTTTATATTTGAAGACATTCCTTTTTCCACTATTACCCTCTTAGCGCTCCGAATCTCCACTTGCATTTTCTTCAAAAAGAGTGTTTCATAACTGCTCAATCAAAAATATGTTTTATCTCTGTTAACTCAATTTACAGATCAGAAATAAGTTTCACAGAATGCATCTGTGTAGTTTTTATTTGAAGATATTCTTTTTCCCATTGTAGGCCTCTTAGCGCTTAGCATGTCCAATTGCAGTTTCTACAGAAAGAGTGTTTCAGAACGGCTCAATCAAAAGTAAGGTTCAACTCTGTTAGTTGAATGCACAGAACAGGAAGAATTTTCACAGAATGCTACTGTGTAGTTTATATTTGAATATATTCCTTTTTCCACTATTACATTCTTAGCGCTCCGAATGTCCACTTGCATTTTCTACAGAAAGAGTGTTCAGAACTGCGCAATCAAAACTAAGGTTCAACTCTTTTAGTTGAACAAACAGAACAGAAAGAAGTTTCACACAATGCTTCTGTGTAGTTTTTATTTGAAGATATTATTTTTCCCAATAGAGGCCTCTTAGCGCTCAGAATGTCCAATTGCAGTTTCTACAGAAAGAGTGTTTCAGAAAGGCTCAATCAAAAGTAAGGTTCAACTCTGTTAGTTGAATGCCCAGAACAGAAAGGAGTTTCATACAATCTTTCTGTGTAGTTTATATTTGAACATATTCTTTTTTCCACTATTACCCACTTAGCGCTATGAATGTCCAGTTGCATTTTCTACAGACAGAGTGTTTCAAAACTGCTCAATCAAAAGTATGGTTTAACTCTGTTAGCTGAATGCTCAGATCAGAAAGAAGTTTCACAGAATGCTTCTGTGTAGTTTATATTTGAATATATTCCTTTTTCCACTACTACTCTCTTAGCGCTCCAAATGTCCAGTTGCATTTTCTACAGAAAGAGTGTTCAGATCTGCTCAATCAAAAGTATGGTTTAACTCTGTTAGCTGAATGCACAGATCAGAAAGAAGTTTCACGGAATGATTCTTTGTAGTTTATATTTGGAGACATTCCTTTTTCCACTATTACCCTCTTAGCGCTCCGAATCTCCACTTGCATTTTCTACAGAAAGAGTGTTTCAGAACGGCTCAATCAAAACTAAGGTTCAACTCTTTTATTTGAACAAACAGAACAGAAAGGAGTTTCACACAATTCTTCTGTGTAGTTTTTATTTGTAGACATTCTTTTTCCCAATATAGGCCTCTTAGCGCTCAGAATGTCCAATTGCAGTTTCTACAGAAAGAGTGTTTCAGAACGGCTCAATCAAAAGTAAGGTTCAACTCTGTTAGTTGAATGCACAGAACAGAAAGAAGTTTCATACAATGCTTCTGTGTAGTTTATATTGGAACATATTCTTTTTCCACTATTACCCACTTAGCGCTACGAATGTCCAGTTGCATTTTCTACAGACAGAGTGTTTCAAAACTGCTCAATCAAAAGTATGGTTTAACTCTGTTAGCTGAATGCTCAGATCAGAAAGAAGTTTCACAGAATGCTTCTGTGTAGTTTATATTTGAATATATTCCTTTTTCCACTACTACGCTCCTAGAGCTCCAAATGTCCAGTTGCATTTTCTACAGAAAGAGTGATCAGATCTGCTCAATCAAAAGTATGGTTTAACTCTGTTACCTGAATGCACAGATCAG
This sequence comes from Symphalangus syndactylus, assembly GCF_028878055.3. NCBI lineage: Eukaryota > Metazoa > Chordata > Mammalia > Primates > Hylobatidae > Symphalangus > Symphalangus syndactylus. The sequence continues at coordinate 157,459,106 of NC_072425.2, read as the reverse complement.
AAAGAAGTTTCACTGAATGATTCTGTGTAGTTTATATTTGAAGACATTCCTTTTTCCACTATTACCCTCTTAGCGCTCCGAATCTCCACTTGCATTTTCTACAAAAAGTGTGTTTCATAACTGCTCAATCAAAAATATGTTTTATCTCTGTTAACTGAATTTACAGATCAGAAATAAGTTTCACAGAATTCATCTGTGTAGTTTTTATTTGAAGATATTCTTTTTCCCAATGTAGGCCTCTTAGCGCTTAGCATGTCCAATTGCAGTTTCTACAGAAAGAGTGTTTCAGAACGGCTCAATCAAAAGTAAGGTTCAAATCTGTTAGTTGAATGCACAGAACAGAAAGAATTTTCACAGAATGCTACTGTGTAGTTTATATTTGAATATATTCCTTTTTCCACTATTACCCTCTTAGCGCTCCGAATGTCCACTTGCATTTTCTACAGAAAGAGTGTTCAGAACTGCGCAATCAAAAGTATTTTTTACCTCTGTTAGCTTAAAGAACATATCAGAAATAAGTTTCACACAATGCTTCTTTGTAGTTTTTATTTGAAGATATTATTTTTCCCAATACAGGCCTCTTAGCGCTCAGAATGTCCAATTGCAGTTTCTACAGAAAGAGTGTTTCAGAAAGGCTCAATCAAAAGTAAGGTTCAACTCTGTTAGTTGAATGCACAGAACAGAAAGAAGTTTCATACAATGCTTCTGTGTAGTTTATATTTGAACATATTCTTTTTTCCACTATTACCCACTTAGCGCTACGAATGTCCAGTTGCATTTTCTACAGACAGAGTGTTTCAAAACTGCTCCATCAAAAGTATGGTTTAACTCTGTTAGCTGAATGCTCAGATCAGAAAGAAGTTTCACAGAATGCTTCAGTGTAGTTTATATTTGAATATATTCCTTTTTCCACTACTACTCTCTTAGCGCTCCAAATGTCCAGTTGCATTTTCTACAGAAAGAGTGTTCAGATCTGCTCAATCAAAGTATGGTTTAACTCTGTTAGCTGAATGCACAGATCAGAAAGAAGTTTCACAGAATGATTCTGTGTAGTTTATATTTGGAGACATTAATTTTTCCACTATTACCCTCTTAGCGCTCCGAATCTCCACTTGCATGTTCTACAGAAAGAGTGTTTCAGAACGGCTCAATCAAAACTAAGGTTCAACTCTTTTAGTTGAACAAACAGAACAGAAAGGAGTTTCACACAATTCTTCTGTGTAGTTTTTATTTGTAGACATTCTTTTTCCCAATATAGGCCTCTTAGCGCTCAGAATTTCCAATTGCAGTTTCTACAGAAAGAGTGTTTCAGAACGGCTCAATCATAAGTAAGGTTCAACTCTGTTAGTTGAATGCACAGAACAGAAAGAAGTTTCATACAATGCTTCTGTGTAGTTTATATTGGAACATATTCTTTTTTCCACTATTACCCACTTAGCGCTACGAATGTCCAGTTGCATTTTCTACAGACAGAGTGTTTCAAAACTGCTCAATCAAAAGTATGGTTTAACTCTGTTAGCTGAATGCTCAGATCAGAAAGAAGTTTCACAGAATGCTTCTGTGTAGTTTATATTTGAATATATTCCTTTTTCCACTACTACGCTCCTAGAGCTCCAAATGTCCAGTTGCATTTTCTACAGAAAGAGTGATCAGATCTGCTCAATCAAAAGTATGGTTTAACTCTGTTACCTGAATGCACAGATCAGAAAGAAGTTTCACCGAATGATTCTGTGTAGTTTATATTTGAAGACATTCCTTTTTCCACTATTACCCTCTTAGCGCTCCGAATCTCCACTTGCATTTTCTACAAAAAGTGTGTTTCATAACTGCTCAATCAAAAATATGTTTTATCTCTGTTAACTGAATTTACAGATCAGAAATAAGTTTCACAGAATTCATCTGTGTAGTTTTTATTTGAAGATATTCTTTTTCCCAATGTAGGCCTCTTAGCGCTTAGCATGTCCAATTGCAGTTTCTAAAGAAAGAGTGTTTCAGAACGGCTCAATCAAAAGTAAGGTTCAAATCTGTTAGTTGAATGCACAGAACAGAAAGAATTTTCACAGAATGCTACTGTGTAGTTTATATTTGAATATATTCCTTTTTCCACTATTACCATCTTAGCGCACCGAATGTCCACTTGCATTTTCTACAGAAAGAGTGTTCAGAACTGCGCAATCAAAAGTATTTTTTACCTCTGTTAGCTTAAAGAACATATCAGAAATAAGTTTCACACAATGCTTCTGTGTAGTTTTTATTTGAAGATATTATTTTTCCCAATACAGGCCTCTTAGCGCTCAGAATGTCCAATTGCAGTTTCTACAGAAAGAGTGTTTCAGAAAGGCTCAATCAAAAGTAAGGTTCAACTCTGTTAGTTGAATGCACAGAACAGAAAGAAGTTTCATACAATGCTTCTGTGTAGTTTATATTTGAACATATTCTTTTTTCCACTATTACCCACTTAGCGCTACGAATGTCCAGTTGCATTTTCTACAGACAGAGTGTTTCAAAACTGCTCCATCAAAAGTATGGTTTAACTCTGTTAGCTGAATGCTCAGATCAGAAAGAAGTTTCACAGAATGCTTCAGTGTAGTTTATATTTGAATATATTCCTTTTTCCACTACTACTCTCTTAGCGCTCCAAATGTCCAGTTGCATTTTCTACAGAAAGAGTGTTCAGATCTGCCCAATCAAAGTATGGTTTAACTCTGTTAGCTGAATGCACAGATCAGAAAGAAGTTTCACAGAATGATTCTGTGTAGTTTATATTTGGAGACATTCCTTTTTCCACTATTACCCCCTTAGCGCTCCGAATCTCCACTTGCATTTTCTACAGAAAGACTGTTACAGAACGGCTCAATCAAAACTAAGGTTCAACACTTTTAGTTGAACAAACAGAACAGAAAGAAGTTTCACACAATTCTTCTGTGTAGTTTTTATTTGTAGACATTCTTTTTCCCAATATAGGCCTCTTAGCGCTCAGAATGTCCAATTGCAGTTTCTACAGAAAGTGTGTTTCAGAACGGCTCAATCAAAAGTAAGGTTCAATTCTGTTAGTTGAATGCACAGAACAGAAAGAAGTTTCACACAATGCTTCTGTGTAGTTTATATTTGAACATATTATTTTTTCCACTATTACCCACTTAGCGCTACGAATGTCCAGTTGCATTTTCTACAGACAGAGTGTTTCAAAACTGCTCAAACAAAAGTATGGTTTAACTCTGTTAGCTGAATGCTCAGATCAGAAAGAAGTTTCACAGAATGCTTCTGTGTAGTTTATATTTGAATATATTCCTTTTTCCACTACTACGCTCTTAGCGCTCCAAATGTCCAGTTGCATTTTCTACAGAAAGAGTGTTCAGATCTGCTCAATCAAAAGTATGGTTTAACTCTGTTAGCTGAATGCACAGATCAGAAAGAAGTTTCACCGAATGATTCTGTGTAGTTTATATTTGAAGACATTCCTTTTTCCACTATTACCCTCTTAGCGCTCCGAATCTCCACTTGCATTTTCTACAAAAAGAGTGTTTCATAACTGCTCAATCAAAAATATGTTTTATCTCTGTTAACTGAATTTACAGATCAGAAATAAGTTTCACAGAATGCATCTGTGTAGTTTTTATTTGAAGATATTCTTTTTCCCAATGTAGGCCTCTTAGCGCTTAGCATGTCCAATTGCAGTTTCTACAGAAAGAGTGTTTCAGAACGGCTCAATCAAAAGTAAGGTTCAACTCTGTTAGTTGAATGCACAGAACAGAAAGAATTTTCACAGAATGCTACTGTGTAGTTTATATTTGAATATATTCCTTTCTCCACTATTACCCTCTTAGCGCTCCGAATGTCCACTTGCATTTCCTACAGAAAGAGTGTTCAGAACTGCGCAATCAAAAGTATGGTTTAACTCATTTAGCTTAATGAACATATCAGAAATAAGTTTCACACAATGCTTCTGTGTAGTTTTTATTTGAAGATATTATTTTTCCCAATAGAGGCCTCTTAGCGCTCAGAATGTCCAATTGCAGTTTCTACAGAAAGAGTGTTTCAGAAAGGCTCAATCAAAAGTAAGGTTCAACTCTGTTAGTTGAATGCACAGAACAGAAAGAAGTTTCATACAATGCTTCTGTGTAGTTTATATTTGAACATATTCTTTTTTCCACTATTACCCACTTAGCGCTACGAATGTCCAGTTGCATTTTCTACAGACACAGTGTTTCAAAACTGCTCAATCAAAAGTATGGTTTAACTCTGTTAGCTGAATGCTCAGATCAGAAAGAAGTTTCACAGAATGCTTCTGTGTAGTTTATATTTGAATATATTCCTTTTTCCACTACTACTCTCTTAGCGCTCCAAATATCCAGTTGCATTTTCTACAGAAAGAGTGTTCAGATCTGCTCAATCAAAAGTATGGTTTAACTCTGTTAGCTGAATGCACAGATCAGAAAGAAGTTTCACAGAATGATTCTGTGTAGTTTATATTTGGAGACATTCCTTTTTCCACTATTACCCTCTTAGCGCTCCGAATCTCCACTTGCATTTTCTACAGAAAGAGTGTTTCAGAACGGCTCAATCAAAACTAAGTTTCAACTCTTTTAGTTGAACAAACAGAGCAGAAATAAGTTTCACACAATTCTTCTGTGTAGCTTTTAATTGTAGACATTCTTTTTCCCAATATAGGCCTCTTAGCGCTCAGAATGTCCAATTGCAGTTTCTACAGAAAGAGTTTTTCAGAACGGCTCAATCAAAAGTAAGGTTCAACTCTGTTAGTAGAATGCACAGAACAGAAAGAAGTTTCATACAATGCTTCTGTGTAGTTCATATTGGAAAATATTCTTTTTTCCACTATTACCCACTTAGCGCAACGTATGTCCAGTTGCATTTTCTACAGACAGAGTGTTTCAAAACTGCTCAATCAAAAGTATGGTTTAACTCTGTTAGCTGAATGCTCAGATCAGAAAGAAGTTTCACAGAATGCTTCTGTGTAGTTTATATTTGAATATATTCCTTTTTCCACTACTACGCTCTTAGCGCTCCAAATGTCCAGTTGCATTTTCTACAGAAAGAGTGGTCAGATCTGCTCAATCAAAAGTATGGTTTAACTCTGTTAGCTGAATGCACAGATCAGAAAGAAGTTTCACCGAATGATTCTGTGTAGTTTATATTTGAAGACATTCCTTTTTCCACTATTACCCTCTTAGCGCTCCGAATCTCCACTTGCATTTTCTACAAAAAGAGTGTTTCATAACTGCACAATCAAAAATATGTTTTATCTCTGTTAACTGAATTTACAGATCAGAAATAAGTTTCACAGAATGCATCTGTGTAGTTTTTATTTGAAGATAATCTTTTTCCCAATGTAGGCCTCTTAGCGCTTAGCATGTCCAATTGCAGTTTCTACAGAAAGAGTGTTTCAGAACGGCTCAATCAAAAGTAAGGTTCAAATCTGTTAGTTGAATGCACAGAACAGAAAGAATTTTCACAGAATGCTACTGTGTAGTTTATATTTGAATATATTCCTTTTTCCACTATTACCCTCTTAGCGCTCCGAATGTCCACTTGCATTTTCTACAGAAAGAGTGTTCAGAACTGCGCAATCCATAGTATGGTTTAACTCTGTTAGCTTAATGAGTATATCAGAAATAAGTTTCACACAATGCTTCTGTGTAGTTTTTATTTGAAGGTATTATTTTTCCCAATAGAGGCCTCTTAGCGCTCAGAATGTCCAATTGCAGTTTCTACAGAAAGAGTGTTTCAGAAAGGCTCAATCAAAAGTAAGGTTCAACTCTGTTAGTTGAATGCACAAAACAGAAAGGATTTTCACAGAATGCTACTGTGTAGTTTATATTTGAACATATTCTTTTTTCCACTATTACCCACTTAGCGCTACGAATGTCCAGTTGCATTTTCTACAGACAGAGTGTTTCAAAACTGCTCAATCAAAAGTATGGTTTAACTCTGTTAGCTGAATGCTCAGATCAGAAAGAAGTTTCACAGAATGCTTCTGTGTAGTTTATATTTGAATATATTCCTTTTTCCACTACTACTCTCTTAGCGCTCCAAATGTCCAGTTGCATTTTATACAGAAAGAGTGTTCAGATCTGCTCAATCAAAGTATGGTTTAACTCTGTTAGCTGAATTCACAGATCAGAAAGAAGTTTCACAGAATGATTCTGTGTAGTTTATATTTGGAGACATTCCTTTTTCCACTATTACCCTCTTAGCGCTCCGAATCTCCACTTGCATTTTCTACAGAAAGAGTGTTTCAGAACGGCTCAATCAAAACTAAGGTTCAACTCTTTTAGTTGAACAAACAGAACAGAAAGAAGTTTCACACAATTCTTCTGTGTAGTTTTTATTTGTAGACATTCTTTTTCCCAATATAGGCCTCTTAGCGCTCAGAATGTCTAATTGCATTTTCTACAGAAAGAGTGTTTCAGAACGGCTCAATCAAAAGTAAGGTTCAACTCTGTTAGTTGAATGCACAGAACAGAAAGAAGTTTCATACAATGCTTCTGTGTAGTTTATATTTGAACATATTCTTTTTTCCACTATTACCCACTTAGCGCTACGAATGTCCAGTTGCATTTTCTACAGACAGAGTGTTTCAAAACTGCTCAATCAAAAGTATGGTTTAACTCTGTTAGCTGAATGCTCAGATCAGAAAGAAGTTTCACAGAATGCTTCTGTGTAGTTTATATTTGAATATATTCCTTTTTCCACTACTACGCTCTTAGCGCTCAAAATGTCCAGTTGCATTTTCTACAGAAATAGTGTTCAGATCTGCTCAATCAAAAGTATGGTTTAACTCTGTTAGCTGAATGCACAGATCAGAAAGAAGTTTCACCGAATGATTCTGTGTAGTTTATATTTGAAGACATTCCTTTTTCCACTATTACCCTCTTAGCGCTCCGAATCTCCACTTGCATTTTCTACAAAAAGAGTGTTTCAAAACTGCTCAATCAAAAATATGTTTTATCTCTGTTAACTGAATTTACAGATCAGAAATAAGTTTCACAGAATGCATCTGTGTAGTTTTTATTTGAAGATATTCTTTTTCCCAATGTAGGCCTCTTAGCGCTTAGCATGTCCAATTGCAGTTTCTACAGAAAGAGTGTTTCAGAACGGCTCAATCAAAAGTAAGGTTCAACTCTGTTAGTTGAATGCACAGAACAGAAAGAATTTTCACAGAATGCTACTGTGTAGTTTATATTTGAATATATTCCTTTCTCCACTATTACCCTCTTAGCGCTCCGAATGTCCACTTGCATTTTCTACAGAAAGAGAGTTCAGAACTGCGCAATCAAAAGTATGGTTTAACGCTGTTAGCTTAATGAACATATCAGAAATAAGTTTCACACAATGCTTCTGTGTAGTTTTTATTTGAAGATATTATTTTTCCCAATAGAGGCCTCTTAGCGCTCAGAATGTCCAATTGCAGTTTCTACAGAAAGAGTGTTTCAGAAAGGCTCAATCAAAAGGAAGGTTCAACTCTGTTAGTTGAATGCACAGAACAGAAAGAAATTTCATACAATGCTTCTGTGTAGTTTATATTTGAACATATTCTTTTTTCCAGTATTACCCACTTGGCGCTACGAATGTCCAGTTGCATTTCCTACAGACAGAGTGTTTCAAAACTGCTCAATCAAAAGTATGGTTTAACTCTGTTAGCTGAATGCTCAGATCAGAAAGAAGTTTCACAGAATGCTTCTGTGTAGTTTATATTTGAATATATTCCTTTTTCCACTACTACTCTCCTAGCGCTCCAAATGTCCAGTTGCATTTTCTACAGAAAGAGTGTTCAGATCTGCTCAATCAAAAGTATGGTTTAACTCTGTTAGCTGAATGCACAGATCAGAAAGAAGTTTCACCGAATGATTCTGTGTAGTTTATATTTGAAGACATTCCTTTTTCCACTATTACCCTCTTAGCGCTCCGAATCTCCACTTGATTTTCTACAGAAAGAGTGTTTCAGAACGGCTCAATCAAAACTAAAGTTGAACTCTTTTAGTTGAACAAACAGAACAGAAACAAGTTTCACACAATTCTTCTGTGTAGTTTTTATTTGTAGACATTCTTTTTTCCAATATAGGCCTCTTAGCGCTCAGAATGTCCAATTGCAGTTTCTACAGAAAGAGTGTTTCAGAACGGCTCAATCAAAAGTATGGTTCAACTCTGTTAGTTGAATGCACAGAACAGAAAGAAGTTTCATACAATGCTTCTGTGTAGTTTATATTTGAACATATTCTTTTTTCCACTATTACCCACTTTGCGCTACGAATGTCCAGTTGCATTTTCTACAGACAGAGTGTTTCAAAACTGCTCAATCAAAAGTATGGTTTAACTCTGTTAGCTGAATGCTCAGATCAGAAAGAAGTTTCACAGAATGCTTCTGTGTAGTTTATATTTCAATATATTCCTTTTTCCACTACTACGCTCTTAGCGCTCCAAATGTCCAGTTGCATTTTCTACACAAAGAGTGTTCAGATCTGCTCAATCAAAAGTATGGTTTAACTCTGTTAGCTGAATGCACAGATCAGAAAGAAGTTTCACCGAATGATTCTGTGTAGTTTATATTTGAAGACATTCCTTTTTCCACTATTACCCTCTTAGCGCTCCGAATCTCCACTTGCATTTTCTACAAAAAGAGTGTTTCATAACTGCTCAATCAAAAATATGTTTTATCTCTGTTAACTGAATTTACAGATCAGAAATAAGTTTCACAGAATGCATCTGTGTAGTTTTTATTTGAAGATATTCTTTTTCCCAATGTAGGCCTCTTAGCGCTTAGCATGTCCAATTGCAGTTTCCACAGAAAGAGTGTTTCAGAACGGCTCAATTAAAAGTAAGGTTCAACTCTGTTAGTTGAATGCACAGAACAGAAATAATTTTCACAGAATGCTACTGTGTAGTTTATATTTGAATATATTCCTTTCTCCACTATTACCCTCTTAGCGCTCCGAATGTCCACTTGCATTTTCTACAGAAAGAGTGTTCAGAACTGCGCAATCAAAATTATGGTTTAACTCTGATAGCTTAATGAACATATCAGAAATAAGTTTCACACAATTCTTCTGTGTAGTTTTTATTTGTAGACATTCTTTTTCCCAATATAGGCCTCTTAGCGCTTAGAATGTCCAATTGCAATTTCTACAGAAAGAGTGTTTCAGAACGGCTCAATCAAAAGTAAGGTTCAACTCTGTTAGTTGAATGCACAGAACAGAAAGAAGTTTGATACAATGCTTCTGTGTAGTTTATATTTGAACATATTCTTTTTTCCACTGTTACCCACTTTGCGCTACGAATGTCCAGTTGCATTTTCTACAGACAGAGTGTTTCAAAACTGCTCAATCAAAAGTATGGTTTAACTCTGTTAGCTGAATGCACAGATCAGAAAGAAGTTTCACAGAATGATTCTGTGTAGTTTATATTTGGAGACATTCCTTTTTCCACTATTACCCTCTTAGCGCTCCGAATCTCCACTTGCATTTTCTACCTAAAGAGTGTTTCAGAACGGCTCAATCAAAACTAAAGTTCAACTCTTTTAGTTGAACAAACAGAACAGAAAGAAGTTTCACACAATTCTTCTGTGTAGTTTTTATTTGTAGACATTCTTTTCCCAATATAGGCCTCTTAGCGCTCACAATGTCCAATTGCAGTTTCTACATAAAGAGTGTTTCAGAACGGCTCAATCAAAAGTAAGGTTCATCTCCGTTAGTTGAATGCACAGAACAGAAAGAAATTTCATACAATGCTTCTCTGTAGTTTATATTTGAAGATATTCTTTTTTCCACTATTACCCACTTGGCGCTACGAATGTCCAGTTGCATTTCCTACAGACAGAGTGTTTCCAAACTGCTCAATCAAAAGTATGGTTTAACTCTGTTAGCTGAATGCTCAGATCAGAAAGAAGTTTCACAGAATGCTTCTGTGTAGTTTATATTTGAATATATTCCTTTTTCCACTACTACTCTCCTAGCGCACCAAATGTCCAGTTGCATTTTCTACAGAAAGAGTGTTCAGATCTGCTCAATCAAAAGTATGGTTTAACTCTGTTAGCTGAATGCACAGATCAGAAAGAACTTTCACAGAATGATTCTGTGTAGTTTATATTTGGAGACATTCCTTTTTCCACTATTACCCTCTTAGCGCTCCGAATCTCCACTTGTATTTTCTACAGAAAGAGTGTTTCAGAACGGCTCAATCAAAACTAAGGTTCAACTCTTTTAGTTGAACAAACAGAACAGAAAGAAGTTTCACACAATTCTTCTGTGTAGTTTTTATTTGTAGACATTCTTTTTCCCAATATAGGCCTCTTAGCGCTCAGAATGTCCAATTGCAGTTTCTACAGAAAGAGTGTTTCAGAACGGCTCAATCAAAAGTAAGGTTCAACTCTGTTAGTTGAATGCACAGAACAGAAAGAAGTTTCATACAATGCTTCTGTGTAGTTTATATTTGAACATATTCTTTTTTCCACTATTACCCACTTAGCGCTACGAATGTCCAGTTGCATTTTCTACAGACAGAGTGTTTCAAAACTGCTCAATCAAAAGTATGGTTTAAGTCTGTTAGCTGAATGCTCAGATAAGAAAGAAGTTTCACAGAATGCTTCTGTGTAGTTTATATTTGAATATATTCCTTTTTCCACTACTACTCTCCTAGCGCACCAAATGTCCAGTTGCATTTTCTACAGAAAGAGTGTTCAGATCTGCTCAATCAAAAGTATGGTTTAACTCTGTTAGCTGAATGCACAGATCAGAAAGAAGTTTCACAGAATGATTCTGTGTAGTTTATATTTGGAGACATTCCTTTTTCCACTATTACCCTCTTAGCGCTCCGAATCTCCACTTGTATTTTCTACAGAAAGAGTGTTTCAGAACGGCTCAATCAAAACTAAGGTTCAACTCTTTTAGTTGAACAAACAGAACAGAAAGAAGTTTCACACAATTCTTCTGTGTAGTTTTTATTTGTAGACATTCTTTTTCCCAATATAGGCCTCTTAGCGCTCAGAATGTCCAATTGCAGTTTCTACAGAAAGAGTGTTTCAGAACGGCTCAATCAAAAGTAAGGTTCAACTCTGTTAGTTGAATGCACAGAACAGAAAGAAGTTTCATACAATGCTTCTGTGTAGTTTATATTTGAACATATTCTTTTTTCCACTATAACCCACTTAGCGCTACGAATGTCCAGTTGCATTTTCTACAGACAGAGTGTTTCAAAACTGCTCAATCAAAAGTATGGTTTAACTCTGTTAGCTGAATGCTCAGATCAGAAAGAAGTTTCACAGAATGCTTCTGTGTAGTTTATATTTGAATATATTACTTTTTCCACTACTACGCTCTTAGCGCTCCAAATGTCCAGTTGCATTTTCTACAGAAAGAGTGTTCAGATCTGCTCAATCAAAAGTATGGTTTAACTCTGTTAGCTGAATGCACAGATCAGAAAGAAGTTTCACCGAATGATTCTGTGTAGTTTATATTTGAAGACATTCCTTTTTCCACTATTACCCTCTTAGCGCTCCGAATCTCCACTTGCATTTTCTACAAAAAGAGTGTTTCATAACTGCTCAATCAAAAATATGTTTTATCTCTGTTAACTGAATTTACAGATCAGAAATAAGTTTCACAGAATGCATCTGTGTAGTTTTTATTTGAAGATATTCTTTTTCCCAATGTAGGCCTCTTAGCGCTTAGCATGTCCAATTGCAGTTTCTACAGAAAGAGTGTTTCAGAACGGCTCAATCAAAAGTAAGGTTCAACTCTGTTAGTTGAATGCACAGAACAGAAAGAATTTTCACAGAATGCTACTGTGTAGTTTATATTTGAATATATTCCTTTCTCCACTATTACCCTCTTAGCGCTCCGAATGTCCACTTGCATTTTCTACAGAAAGAGTGTTCAGAACTGCGCAATCAAAAGTATGGTTTAACTCTGTTAGCTTAATGAACATATCAGAAATAAGTTTCACACAATGCTTCTGTGTAGTTTTTATTTGAAGATATTATTTTTCCCAATATAGGCCTCTTAGTGCTCAGAATGTCCAATTGCAGTTTCTACAGAAAGAGTGTTTCAGAAAGGCTCAATCAAAATTAAGGTTCATCTCTGTTAGTTGAATGCACAGAACAGAAAGAAATTTCATACAATGCTTCTGTGTAGTTTATATTTGAAGATATTCTTTTTTCCACTATTACCCACTTGGCGCTACGAATGTCCAGTTGCATTTCCTACAGACAGAGTGTTTCAAAACTGCTCAATCAAAAGTATGGTTTAACTCTGTTAGCTGAATGCTCAGATCAGAAAGAAGTTTCACAGAATGCTTCTGTGTAGTTTATATTTGAATATATTCCTTTTTCCACTACTACTCTCCTAGCGCACCAAATGTCCAGTTGCATTTTCTACAGAAAGAGTGTTCAGATCTGCTCAATCAAAAGTATGGTTTAACTCTGTTAGCTGAATGCACAGATCAGAAAGAAGTTTCACAGAATGATTCTGTGTAGTTTATATTTGGAGACATTCCTTTTTCCACTATTACCCTCTTAGCGCTCCGAATCTCCACTTGTATTTTCTACAGAAAGAGTGTTTCAGAACGGCTCAATCAAAACTAAGGTTCAACTCTTTTAGTTGAACAAACAGAACAGAAAGTAGTTTCACACAATTCTTCTGTGTAGTTTTTATTTGTAGACATTCTTTTTCCCAATATAAGCCTCTTAGCGCTCAGAATGTCCAATTGCAGTTTCTACAGAAAGAGTGTTTCAGAACGGCTCAATCAAAAGTAAGGTTCAACTCTGTTAGTTGAAAGCACAGAACAGAAAGAAGTTTCATACAATGCTTCTGTGTAGTTTATATTTGAACATATTCTTTTTTCCACTATTACCCACTTAGCGCTACGAATGTCCAGTTGCATTTTCTACAGAAAGAGTGTTCAGATCCGCTCAATCAAAAGTATGGTTTAACTCTGTTAGCTGAATGCACAGATCAGAAAGAAGTTTCACCGAATGATTCTGTGTAGTTTATATTTGAAGACATTCCTTTTTCCACTATTACCCTCTTAGCGCTCCGAATCTCCACTTGCATTTTCTACAGAAAGAGTGTTTCAGAACGGCTCAATCAAAACTAAAGTTGAACTCTTTTAGTTGAACAAACAGAACAGAAAGAAGTCTCACACAATTCTTCTGTGTAGTTTTTATTTGTAGACATTCTTTTTTCCAATATAGGCCTCTTAGGGCTCAGAATGTCCAATTGCAGTTTCTACAAAAAGAGTGTTTCAGAACGGCTCAATCAAAAGTAAGGTTCAACTCTGTTAGTTGAATGCACAGAACAGAAAGAAGTTTCATACAATGCTTCTGTGTAGTTTATATTTGAACATATTCTTTTTTCCACTATTACCCACTTAGCGCTACGAATGTCCAGTTGCATTTTCTACAGACAGAGTGTTTCAAAACTGCTCAATCAAAAGTGTGGTTTAACTCTGTTAGCTGAATGCTCAGATCAGAAAGAAGTTTCACAGAATGCTTCTGTGTAGTTTATATTTGAATATATTCCTTTTTCCACTACTACGCTCTTAGCGCTCCAAATGTCCAGTTGCATTTTCTACAGAAAGAGTGTTCAGATCTGCTCAATCAAAAGTATGGTTTAACTCTGTTAGCTGAATGCACAGATCAGAAAGAAGTTTCACCGAATGATTCTGTGTAGTTTATATTTGAAGACATTCCTTTTTCCACTATTACCCTCTTAGCGCTCCGAATCTCCACTTGCATTTTCTACAAAAAGAGTGTTTCATAACTGCTCAATCAAAAATATGTTTTATCTCTGTTAACTGAATTTACAGATCAGAAATAAGTTTCACAGAATGCATCTGTGTAGTTTTTATTTGAAGATATTCTTTTTCCCAATGTAGGCCTCTTAGCGCTTAGCATGTCCAATTGCAGTTTCTACAGAAAGAGTGTTTCAGAACGGCTCAATCAAAAGTAAGGTTCAACTCTGTTAGTTGAATGCACAGAACAGAAAGAATTTTCACAGAATGCTACTGTGTAGTTTATATTTGAATATATTCCTTTCTCCACTATTACCCTCTTAGCGCTCCGAATGTCCACTTGCATTTTCTACAGAAAGAGTGTTCAGAACTGCGCAATCAAAAGTATGGTTTAACTCTGTTAGCTTAATGAACATATCAGAAATAAGTTTCACACAATGCTTCTGTGTAGTTTTTATTTGAAGATATTATTTTTCCCAATATAGGCCTCTTAGTGCTCAGAATGTCCAATTGCAGTTTCTACAGAAAGAGTGTTTCAGAAAGGCTCAATCAAAATTAAGGTTCATCTCTGTTAGTTGAATGCACAGAACAGAAAGAAATTTCATACAATGCTTCTGTGTAGTTTATATTTGAAGATATTCTTTTTTCCACTATTACCCACTTGGTGCTACGAATGTCCAGTTGCATTTCCTACAGACAGAGTGTTTCAAAACTGCTCAATCAAAAGTATGGTTTAACTCTGTTAGCTGAATGCTCAGATCAGAAAGAAGTTTCACAGAATGCTTCTGTGTAGTTTATATTTGAATATATTCCTTTTTCCACTACTACTCTCCTAGCGCACCAAATGTCCAGTTGCATTTTCTACAGAAAGAGTGTTCAGATCTGCTCAATCAAAAGTATGGTTTAACTCTGTTAGCTGAATGCACAGATCAGAAAGAAGTTTCACAGAATGATTCTGTGTAGTTTATATTTGGAGACATTCCTTTTTCCACTATTACCCTCTTAGCGCTCCGAATCTCCACTTGTATTTTCTACAGAAAGAGTGTTTCAGAACGGCTCAATCAAAACTAAGGTTCAACTCTTTTAGTTGAACAAACAGAACAGAAAGAAGTTTCACACAATTCTTCTGTGTAGTTTTTATTTGTAGACATTCTTTTTCCCAATATAGGCCTCTTAGCGCTCAGAATGTCCAATTGCAGTTTCTACAGAAAGAGTGTTTCAGAACGGCTCAATCAAAAGTAAGGTTCAACTCTGTTAGTTGAATGCACAGAACAGAAAGAAGTTTCATACAATGCTTCTGTGTAGTTTATATTTGAACATATTCTTTTTTCCACTATTACCCACTTAGCGCTACGAATGTCCAGTTGCATTTTCTACAGACAGAGTGTTTCAAAACTGCTCAATCAAAAGTATGGTTTAACTCTGTTAGCTGAATGCTCAGATAAGAAAGAAGTTTCACAGAATGCTTCTGTGTAGTTTATATTTGAATATATTCCTTTTTCCACTACTAGTCTCCTAGCGCACCAAATGTCCAGTTGCATTTTCTACAGAAAGAGTGTTCAGATCTGCTCAATCAAAAGTATGGTTTAACTCTGTTAGCTGAATGCACAGATCAGAAAGAAGTTTCACAGAATGATTCTGTGTAGTTTATATTTGGAGATATTCCTTTTTCCACTATTACCCTCTTAGTGCTCCGAATCTCCACTTGTATTTTCTACAGAAAGAGTGTTTCAGAACGGCTCAATCAAAACTAAGGTTCAACTCTTTTAGTTGAACAAACAGAACAGAAAGAAGTTTCACACAATTCTTCTGTGTAGTTTTTATTTGTAGACATTCTTTTTCCCAATATAGGCCTCTTAGCGCTCAGAATGTCCAATTGCAGTTTCTACAGAAAGAGTGTTTCAGAACGGCTCAATCATAAGTAACGTTCAACTCTGTTAGTTGAATGCACAGAACAGAAAGAATTTTCATACAATGCTTCTGTGTAGTTTATATTTGAACATATTCTTTTTTCCACTATTACCCACTTAGCGCTACGAATGTCCAGTTGCATTTTCTACAGAGTGTTTCAAAACTGCTCAATCAAAAGTATGGTTTAACTCTGTTAGCTGAATGCTCAGATAAGAAAGAAGTTTCACAGAATGCTTCTGTGTAGTTTATATTTGAATATATTCCTTTTTCCACTACTACGCTCTTAGCGCTCCAAATGTCCAGTTGCATTTTCTACAGAAAGAGTGTTCAGATCTGCTCAATCAAAAGTATGGTTTAACTCTGTTAGCTGAATGCACAGATCAGAAAGAAGTTTCACCGAATGATTCTGTGTAGTTTATATTTGAAGACATTCCTTTTTCCACTATTACCCTCTTAGCGCTCCGAATCTCCACTTGCATTTTCTACAAAAAGAGTGTTTCATAACTGCTCAATCAAAAATATGTTTTATCTCTGTTAACTGAATTTACAGATCAGAAATAAGTTTCACAGAATGCATCTGTGTAGTTTTTATTTGAAGATATTCTTTTTCCCAATGTAGGCCTCTTAGCGCTTAGCATGTCCAATTGCAATTTCTACAGAAAGAGTGTTTCAGAACGGCTCAATCAAAAGTAAGGTTCAACTCTGTTAGTTGAATGCACAGAACAGAAAGAATTTTCACAGAATGCTACTGTGTAGTTTATATTTGACTATATTCCTTTCTCCACTATTACCCTCTTAGCGCTCCGAATGTCCTCTTGCATTTTCTACAGAAAGAGTGTTCAGAACTGCGCAATCAAAAGTATGGTTTAACTCTGTTAGCTTAATGAACATATCAGAAATAAGTTTCACATAATTCTTCTGTGTAGTTTTTATTTGAAGATATTTTTTTTCCCAATAGAGGCCTCTTAGCGCTCAGAATGTCCAATTGCAGTTTCTACAGAAAGAGTGTTTCAGAAAGGCACAATCAAAAGGAAGGTTCAACTCTGTTAGTTGAATGCACAGAACAGAAAGAAATTTCATACAATGCTTCTGTGTAGTTTATATTTGAACATATTCTTTTTTCCACTATTACCCACTTGGCGCTACGAATGTCCAGTTGCATTTCCTACAGACAGAGAGTTTCAAAACTGCTCAATCAAAAGTATGGTTTAACTCTGTTAGCTGAATGCTCAGATCAGAAAGAAGTTTCACAGAATGCTTCTGTGTAGTTTATATTTGAATATATTCCTTTTTCCACTACTACTCTCCCAGCGCTCCAAATGTCCAGTTGCATTTTCTACAGAAAGAGTGTTCAGATCTGCTCAATCAAAAGTATGGTTTAACTCTGTTAGCTGAATGCACAGATCAGAAAGAAGTTTCACCGAATGATTCTGTGTAGTTTATATTTGAAGACATTCCTTTTTCCACTATTACCCTCTTAGCGCTCCGAATCTCCACTTGCATTTTCTACAGAAAGAGTGTTTCAGAACGGCTCAATCAAAACTAAAGTTGAACTCTTTTAGTTGAACAAACAGAACAGAAAGAAGTTTCACACAATTCTTCTGTGTAGTTTTTATTTGTAGACATTCTTTTTTCCAATATAGGCCTCTTAGCGCTCAGAATGTCCAATTGCAGTTTCTACAGAAAGAGTGTTTCAGAACGGCTCAATCAAAAGTAAGGTTCAACTCTGTTAGTTGAATGCACAGAACAGAAAGAAGTTTCATACAATGCTTCTGTGTAGTTTATATTTGAACATATTCTTTTTTCCACTATTACCCACTTTGTGCTACGAATGTCCAGTTGCATTTTCTACAGACAGAGTGTTTCAAAACTGCTCAATCAAAAGTATGGTTTAACTCTGTTAGCTGAATGCTCAGATCAGAAAGAAGTTTCACAGAATGCTTCTGTGTAGTTTATATTTCAATATATTCCTTTTTCCACTACTACGCTCTTAGCGCTCCAAATGTCCAGTTGCATTTTCTACACAAAGAGTGTTCAGATCTGCTCAATCAAAAGTATGGTTTAACTCTGTTAGCTGAATGCACAGATCAGAAAGAAGTTTCACCGAATGATTCTGTGTAGTTTATATTTGAAGACATTCCTTTTTCCACTATTACCCTCTTAGCGCTCCGAATCTCCACTTGCATTTTCTACAAAAAGAGTGTTTCATAACTGCTCAATCAAAAATATGTTTTATCTCTGTTAACTGAATTTACAGATCAGAAATAAGTTTCACAGAATGCATCTGTGTAGTTTTTATTTGAAGATATTCTTTTTCCCAATGTAGGCCTCTTAGCGCTTAGCATGTCCAATTGCAATTTCTACAGAAAGAGTGTTTCAGAACGGCTCAATCAAAAGTAAGGTTCAACTCTGTTAGTTGAATGCACAGAACAGAAAGAATTTTCACAGAATGCTACTGTGTAGTTTATATTTGACTATATTCCTTTCTCCACTATTACCCTCTTAGCGCTCCGAATGTCCTCTTGCATTTTCTACAGAAAGAGTGTTCAGAACTGCGCAATCAAAAGTATGGTTTAACTCTGTTAGCTTAATGAACATATCAGAAATAAGTTTCACATAATTCTTCTGTGTAGTTTTTATTTGAAGATATTTTTTTTCCCAATAGAGGCCTCTTAGCGCTCAGAATGTCCAATTGCAGTTTCTACAGAAAGAGTGTTTCAGAAAGGCACAATCAAAAGGAAGGTTCAACTCTGTTAGTTGAATGCACAGAACAGAAAGAAATTTCATACAATGCTTCTGTGTAGTTTATATTTGAACATATTCTTTTTTCCACTATTACCCACTTGGCGCTACGAATGTCCAGTTGCATTTCCTACAGACAGAGTGTTTCAAAACTGCTCAATCAAAAGTATGGTTTAACTCTGTTAGCTGAATGCTCAGATCAGAAAGAAGTTTCACAGAATGCTTCTGTGTAGTTTATATTAGAATATATTCCTTTTTCCACTACTACTCTCCCAGCGCTCCAAATGTCCAGTTGCATTTTCTACAGAAAGAGTGTTCAGATCTGCTCAATCAAAAGTATGGTTTAACTCTGTTAGCTGAATGCACAGATCAGAAAGAAGTTTCACCGAATGATTCTGTGTAGTTTATATTTGAAGACATTCCTTTTTCCACTATTACCCTCTTAGCGCTCCGAATCTCCACTTGCATTTTCTACAGAAAGAGTGTTTCAGAACGGCTCAATCAAAACTAAAGTTGAACTCTTTTAGTTGAACAAACAGAACAGAAAGAAGTTTCACACAATTCTTCTGTGTAGTTTTTATTTGTAGACATTCTTTTTTCCAATATAGGCCTCTTAGCGCTCAGAATGTCCAATTGCAGTTTCTACAGAAAGAGTGTTTCAGAACGGCTCAATCAAAAGTAAGGTTCAACTCTGTTAGTTGAATGCACAGAACAGAAAGAAGTTTCATACAATGCTTCTGTGTAGTTTATATTTGAACATATTCTTTTTTCCACTATTACCCACTTTGTGCTACGAATGTCCAGTTGCATTTTCTACAGACAGAGTGTTTCAAAACTGCTCAATCAAAAGTATGGTTTAACTCTGTTAGCTGAATGCTCAGATCAGAAAGAAGTTTCACAGAATGCTTCTGTGTAGTTTATATTTCAATATATTCCTTTTTCCACTACTACGCTCTTAGCGCTCCAAATGTCCAGTTGCATTTTCTACACAAAGAGTGTTCAGATCTGCTCAATCAAAAGTATGGTTTAACTCTGTTAGCTGAATGCACAGATCAGAAAGAAGTTTCACCGAATGATTCTGTGTAGTTTATATTTGAAGACATTCCTTTTTCCACTATTACCCTCTTAGCGCTCCGAATCTCCACTTGCATTTTCTACAAAAAGAGTGTTTCATAACTGCTCAATCAAAAATATGTTTTATCTCTGTTAACTGAATTTACAGATCAGAAATAAGTTTCACAGAATGCATCTGTGTAGTTTTTATTTGAAGATATTCTTTTTCCCAATGTAGGCCTCTTAGCGCTTAGCATGTCCAATCGCAGTTTCTACAGAAAGAGTGTTTCAGAACGGCTCAATCAAAAGTAAGGTTCAACTCTGTTAGTTGAATGCACAGAACAGAAAGAATTTTCACAGAATGCTACTGTGTAGTTTATATTTGAATATATTCCTTTCTCCACTACTACCCTCTTAGCGCTCCGAATGTCCACTTGCATTTTCTACAGAAAGAGTGTTCAGAACTGCGCAATCAAAAGTATGGTTTAACTCTGTTAGCTTAATGAACATATCAGAAATAAGTTTCACACAATGCTTCTGTGTAGTTTTTATTTGAAGATATTATTTTTCCCAATATAGGCCTCTTAGTGCTCAGAATGTCCAATTGCAGTTTCTACAGAAAGAGTGTTTCAGAAAGGCTCAATCAAAATTAAGGTTCATCTCTGTTAGTTGAATGCACAGAACAGAAAGAAATTTCATACAATGCTTCTGTGTAGTTTATATTTGAAGATATTCTTTTTTCCACTATTACCCACTTGGTGCTACGAATGTCCAGTTGCATTTCCTACAGACAGAGTGTTTCAAAACTGCTCAATCAAAAGTATGGTTTAACTCTGTTAGCTGAATGCTCAGATCAGAAAGAAGTTTCACAGAATGCTTCTGTGTAGTTTATATTTGAATATATTCCTTTTTCCACTACTACTCTCCTAGCGCACCAAATGTCCAGTTGCATTTTCTACAGAAAGAGTGTTCAGATCTGCTCAATCAAAAGTATGGTTTAACTCTGTTAGCTGAATGCACAGATCAGAAAGAAGTTTCACAGAATGATTCTGTGTAGTTTATATTTGGAGACATTCCTTTTTCCACTATTACCCTCTTAGCGCTCCGAATCTCCACTTGTATTTTCTACAGAAAGAGTGTTTCAGAACGGCTCAATCAAAACTAAGGTTCAACTCTTTTAGTTGAACAAACAGAACAGAAAGAAGTTTCACACAATTCTTCTGTGTAGTTTTTATTTGTAGACATTCTTTTTCCCAATATAGGCCTCTTAGCGCTCAGAATGTCCAATTGCAGTTTCTACAGAAAGAGTGTTTCAGAACGGCTCAATCAAAAGTAAGGTTCAACTCTGTTAGTTGAATGCACAGAACAGAAAGAAGTTTCATACAATGCTTCTGTGTAGTTTATATTTGAACATATTCTTTTTTCCACTATTACCCACTTAGCGCTACGAATGTCCAGTTGCATTTTCTACAGACAGAGTGTTTCAAAACTGCTCAATCAAAAGTATGGTTTAACTCTGTTAGCTGAATGCTCAGATAAGAAAGAAGTTTCACAGAATGCTTCTGTGTAGTTTATATTTGAATATATTCCTTTTTCCACTACTACTCTCCTAGCGCACCAAATGTCCAGTTGCATTTTCTACAGAAAGAGTGTTCAGATCTGCTCAATCAAAAGTATGGTTTAACTCTGTTAGCTGAATGCACAGATCAGAAAGAAGTTTCACAGAATGATTCTGTGTAGTTTATATTTGGAGACATTCCTTTTTCCACTATTACCCTCTTAGCGCTCCGAATCTCCACTTGTATTTTCTACAGAAAAAGTGTTTCAGAACGGCTCAATCAAAACTAAGGTTCAACTCTTTTAGTTGAAGAAACAGAACAGAAAGAAGTTTCACACAATTCTTCTGTGTAGTTTTTATTTGTAGACATTCTTT
Source organism: Symphalangus syndactylus (assembly GCF_028878055.3). Classification (NCBI taxonomy): domain Eukaryota; kingdom Metazoa; phylum Chordata; class Mammalia; order Primates; family Hylobatidae; genus Symphalangus; species Symphalangus syndactylus. The sequence goes on along the minus strand of NC_072425.2, from coordinate 157,437,724 downwards.
TTCCCAATATAGGCCTCTTAGCGCTCAGAATGTCCAATTGCAGTTTCTACAGAAAGAGTGTTTCAGAACGGCTCAATCAAAAGTAACGTTCAACTCTGTTAGTTGAATGCACAGAACAGAAAGAATTTTCATACAATGCTTCTGTGTAGTTTATATTTGAACATATTCTTTTTTCCACTATTACCCACTTAGCGCTACGAATGTCCAGTTGCATTTTCTACAGACAGAGTGTTTCAAAACTGCTCAATCAAAAGTATGGTTTAACTCTGTTAGCTGAATGCTCAGATAAGAAAGAAGTTTCACAGAATGCTTCTGTGTAGTTTATATTTGAATATATTCCTTTTTCCACTACTACGCTCTTAGCGCTCCAAATGTCCAGTTGCATTTTCTACAGAAAGAGTGTTCAGATCTGCTCAATCAAAAGTATGGTTTAACTCTGTTAGCTGAATGCACAGATCAGAAAGAAGTTTCACCGAATGATTCTGTGTAGTTTATATTTGAAGACATTCCTTTTTCCACTATTACCCTCTTAGCGCTCCGAATCTCCACTTGCATTTTCTACAAAAAGAGTGTTTCATAACTGCTCAATCAAAAATATGTTTTATCTCTGTTAACTGAATTTACAGATCAGAAATAAGTTTCACAGAATGCATCTGTGTAGTTTTTATTTGAAGATATTCTTTTTACCAATGTAGGCCTCTTAGCGCTTAGCATGTCCAATTGCAATTTCTACAGAAAGAGTGTTTCAGAACGGCTCAATCAAAAGTAAGGTTCAACTCTGTTAGTTGAATGCACAGAACAGAAAGAATTTTCACAGAATGCTACTGTGTAGTTTATATTTGACTATATTCCTTTCTCCACTATTACCCTCTTAGCGCTCCGAATGTCCTCTTGCATTTTCTACAGAAAGAGTGTTCAGAACTGCGCAATCAAAAGTATGGTTTAACTCTGTTAGCTTAATGAACATATCAGAAATAAGTTTCACATAATTCTTCTGTGTAGTTTTTATTTGAAGATATTATTTTTCCCAATAGAGGCCTCTTAGCGCTCAGAATGTCCAATTGCAGTTTCTACAGAAAGAGTGTTTCAGAAAGGCACAATCAAAAGGAAGGTTCAACTCTGTTAGTTGAATGCACAGAACAGAAAGAAATTTCATACAATGCTTCTGTGTAGTTTATATTTGAACATATTCTTTTTTCCACTATTACCCACTTGGCGCTACGAATGTCCAGTTGCATTTCCTACAGACAGAGTGTTTCAAAACTGCTCAATCAAAAGTATGGTTTAACTCTGTTAGCTGAATGCTCAGATCAGAAAGAAGTTTCACAGAATGCTTCTGTGTAGTTTATATTTGAATATATTCCTTTTTCCACTACTACTCTCCCAGCGCTCCAAATGTCCAGTTGCATTTTCTACAGAAAGAGTGTTCAGATCTGCTCAATCAAAAGTATGGTTTAACTCTGTTAGCTGAATGCACAGATCAGAAAGAAGTTTCACCGAATGATTCTGTGTAGTTTATATTTGAAGACATTCCTTTTTCCACTATTACCCTCTTAGCGCTCCGAATCTCCACTTGCATTTTCTACAGAAAGAGTGTTTCAGAACGGCTCAATCAAAACTAAAGTTGAACTCTTTTAGTTGAACAAACAGAACAGAAAGAAGTTTCACACAATTCTTCTGTGTAGTTTTTATTTGTAGACATTCTTTTTTCCAATATAGGCCTCTTAGCGCTCAGAATGTCCAATTGCAGTTTCTACAGAAAGAGTGTTTCAGAACGGCTCAATCAAAAGTAAGGTTCAACTCTGTTAGTTGAATGCACAGAACAGAAAGAAGTTTCATACAATGCTTCTGTGTAGTTTATATTTGAACATATTCTTTTTTCCACTATTACCCACTTTGCGCTACGAATGTCCAGTTGCATTTTCTACAGACAGAGTGTTTCAAAACTGCTCAATCAAAAGTATGGTTTAACTCTGTTAGCTGAATGCTCAGATCAGAAAGAAGTTTCACAGAATGCTTCTGTGTAGTTTATATTTCAATATATTCCTTTTTCCACTACTACGCTCTTAGCGCTCCAAATGTCCAGTTGCATTTTCTACACAAAGAGTGTTCAGATCTGCTCAATCAAAAGTATGGTTTAACTCTGTTAGCTGAATGCACAGATCAGAAAGAAGTTTCACCGAATGATTCTGTGTAGTTTATATTTGAAGACATTCCTTTTTCCACTATTACCCTCTTAGCGCTCCGAATCTCCACTTGCATTTTCTACAAAAAGAGTGTTTCATAACTGCTCAATCAAAAATATGTTTTATCTCTGTTAACTGAATTTACAGATCAGAAATAAGTTTCACAGAATGCATCTGTGTAGTTTTTATTTGAAGATATTCTTTTTCCCAATGTAGGCCTCTTAGCGCTTAGCATGTCCAATCGCAGTTTCTACAGAAAGAGTGTTTCAGAACGGCTCAATCAAAAGTAAGGTTCAACTCTGTTAGTTGAATGCACAGAACAGAAAGAATTTTCACAGAATGCTACTGTGTAGTTTATATTTGAATATATTCCTTTCTCCACTACTACCCTCTTAGCGCTCCGAATGTCCACTTGCATTTTCTACAGAAAGAGTGTTCAGAACTGCGCAATCAAAAGTATGGTTTAACTCTGTTAGCTTAATGAACATATCAGAAATAAGTTTCACACAATGCTTCTGTGTAGTTTTTATTTGAAGATATTATTTTTCCCAATATAGGCCTCTTAGTGCTCAGAATGTCCAATTGCAGTTTCTACAGAAAGAGTGTTTCAGAAAGGCTCAATCAAAATTAAGGTTCATCTCTGTTAGTTGAATGCACAGAACAGAAAGAAATTTCATACAATGCTTCTGTGTAGTTTATATTTGAAGATATTCTTTTTTCCACTATTACCCACTTGGTGCTACGAATGTCCAGTTGCATTTCCTACAGACAGAGTGTTTCAAAACTGCTCAATCAAAAGTATGGTTTAACTCTGTTAGCTGAATGCTCAGATCAGAAAGAAGTTTCACAGAATGCTTCTGTGTAGTTTATATTTGAATATATTCCTTTTTCCACTACTACTCTCCTAGCGCACCAAATGTCCAGTTGCATTTTCTACAGAAAGAGTGTTCAGATCTGCTCAATCAAAAGTATGGTTTAACTCTGTTAGCTGAATGCACAGATCAGAAAGAAGTTTCACAGAATGATTCTGTGTAGTTTATATTTGGAGACATTCCTTTTTCCACTATTACCCTCTTAGCGCTCCGAATCTCCACTTATATTTTCTACAGAAAGAGTGTTTCAGAACGGCTCAATCAAAACTAAGGTTCAACTCTTTTAGTTGAACAAACAGAACAGAAAGAAGTTTCACACAATTCTTCTGTGTAGTTTTTATTTGTAGACATTCTTTTTCCCAATATAGGCCTCTTAGCGCTCAGAATGTCCAATTGCAGTTTCTACAGAAAGAGTGTTTCAGAACGGCTCAATCAAAAGTAAGGTTCAACTCTGTTAGTTGAATGCACAGAACAGAAAGAAGTTTCATACAATGCTTCTGTGTAGTTTATATTTGAACATATTCTTTTTTCCACTATTACCCACTTAGCGCTACGAATGTCCAGTTGCATTTTCTACAGACAGAGTGTTTCAAAACTGCTCAATCAAAAGTATGGTTTAACTCTGTTAGCTGAATGCTCAGATAAGAAAGAAGTTTCATAGAATGCTTCTGTGTAGTTTATATTTGAATATATTCCTTTTTCCACTACTACTCTCCTAGCGCACCAAATGTCCAGTTGCATTTTCTACAGAAAGAGTGTTCAGATCTGCTCAATCAAAAGTATGGTTTAACTCTGTTAGCTGAATGCACAGATCAGAAAGAAGTTTCACAGAATGATTCTGTGTAGTTTATATTTGGAGACATTCCTTTTTCCACTATTACCCTCTTAGCGCTCCGAATCTCCACTTGTATTTTCTACAGAAAAAGTGTTTCAGAACGGCTCAATCAAAACTAAGGTTCAACTCTTTTAGTTGAACAAACAGAACAGAAAGAAGTTTCACACAATTCTTCTGTGTAGTTTTTATTTGTAGACATTCTTTTTCCCAATATAGGCCTCTTAGCGCTCAGAATGTCCAATTGCAGTTTCTACAGAAAGAGTGTTTCAGAACGGCTCAATCAAAAGTAACGTTCAACTCTGTTAGTTGAATGCACAGAACAGAAAGAATTTTCATACAATGCTTCTGTGTAGTTTATATTTGAACATATTCTTTTTTCCACTATTACCCACTTAGCGCTACGAATGTCCAGTTGCATTTTCTACAGACAGAGTGTTTCAAAACTGCTCAATCAAAAGTATGGTTTAACTCTGTTAGCTGAATGCTCAGATAAGAAAGAAGTTTCACAGAATGCTTCTGTGTAGTTTATATTTGAATATATTCCTTTTTCCACTACTACGCTCTTAGCGCTCCAAATGTCCAGTTGCATTTTCTACAGAAAGAGTGTTCAGATCTGCTCAATCAAAAGTATGGTTTAACTCTGTTAGCTGAATGCACAGATCAGAAAGAAGTTTCACCGAATGATTCTGTGTAGTTTATATTTGAAGACATTCCTTTTTCCACTATTACCCTCTTAGCGCTCCGAATCTCCACTTGCATTTTCTACAAAAAGAGTGTTTCATAACTGCTCAATCAAAAATATGTTTTATCTCTGTTAACTGAATTTACAGATCAGAAATAAGTTTCACAGAATGCATCTGTGTAGTTTTTATTTGAAGATATTCTTTTTCCCAATGTAGGCCTCTTAGCGCTTAGCATGTCCAATTGCAATTTCTACAGAAAGAGTGTTTCAGAACGGCTCAATCAAAAGTAAGGTTCAACTCTGTTAGTTGAATGCACAGAACAGAAAGAATTTTCACAGAATGCTACTGTGTAGTTTATATTTGACTATATTCCTTTCTCCACTATTACCCTCTTAGCGCTCCGAATGTCCACTTGCATTTTCTACAGAAAGAGTGTTCAGAACTGCGCAATCAAAAGTATGGTTTAACTCTGTTAGCTTAATGAACATATCAGAAATAAGTTTCACATAATTCTTCTGTGTAGTTTTTATTTGAAGATATTATTTTTCCCAATAGAGGCCTCTTAGCGCTCAGAATGTCCAATTGCAGTTTCTACAGAAAGAGTGTTTCAGAAAGGCACAATCAAAAGGAAGGTTCAACTCTGTTAGTTGAATGCACAGAACAGAAAGAAATTTCATACAATGCTTCTGTGTAGTTTATATTTGAACATATTCTTTTTTCCACTATTACCCACTTGGCGCTACGAATGTCCAGTTGCATTTCCTACAGACAGAGTGTTTCAAAACTGCTCAATCAAAAGTATGGTTTAACTCTGTTAGCTGAATGCTCAGATCAGAAAGAAGTTTCACAGAATGCTTCTGTGTAGTTTATATTTGAATATATTCCTTTTTCCACTACTACTCTCCCAGCGCTCCAAATGTCCAGTTGCATTTTCTACAGAAAGAGTGTTCAGATCTGCTCAATCAAAAGTATGGTTTAACTCTGTTAGCTGAATGCACAGATCAGAAAGAAGTTTCACCGAATGATTCTGTGTAGTTTATATTTGAAGACATTCCTTTTTCCACTATTACCCTCTTAGCGCTCCGAATCTCCACTTGCATTTTCTACAGAAAGAGTGTTTCAGAACGGCTCAATCAAAACTAAAGTTGAACTCTTTTAGTTGAACAAACAGAACAGAAAGAAGTTTCACACAATTCTTCTGTGTAGTTTTTATTTGTAGACATTCTTTTTTCCAATATAGGCCTCTTAGCGCTCAGAATGTCCAATTGCAGTTTCTACAGAAAGAGTGTTTCAGAACGGCTCAATCAAAAGTAAGGTTCAACTCTGTTAGTTGAATGCACAGAACAGAAAGAAGTTTCATACAATGCTTCTGTGTAGTTTATATTTGAACATATTCTTTTTTCCACTATTACCCACTTTGCGCTACGAATGTCCAGTTGCATTTTCTACAGACAGAGTGTTTCAAAACTGCTCAATCAAAAGTATGGTTTAACTCTGTTAGCTGAATGCTCAGATCAGAAAGAAGTTTCACAGAATGCTTCTGTGTAGTTTATATTTCAATATATTCCTTTTTCCACTACTACGCTCTTAGCGCTCCAAATGTCCAGTTGCATTTTCTACACAAAGAGTGTTCAGATCTGCTCAATCAAAAGTATGGTTTAACTCTGTTAGCTGAATGCACAGATCAGAAAGAAGTTTCACCGAATGATTCTGTGTAGTTTATATTTGAAGACATTCCTTTTTCCACTATTACCCTCTTAGCGCTCCGAATCTCCACTTGCATTTTCTACAAAAAGAGTGTTTCTTAACTGCTCAATCAAAAATATGTTTTATCTCTGTTAACTGAATTTACAGATCAGAAATAAGTTTCACAGAATGCATCTGTGTAGTTTTTATTTGAAGATATTCTTTTTCCCAATGTAGGCCTCTTAGCGCTTAGCATGTCCAATCGCAGTTTCTACAGAAAGAGTGTTTCAGAACGGCTCAATCAAAAGTAAGGTTCAACTCTGTTAGTTGAATGCACAGAACAGAAAGAATTTTCACAGAATGCTACTGTGTAGTTTATATTTGAATATATTCCTTTCTCCACTACTACCCTCTTAGCGCTCCGAATGTCCACTTGCATTTTCTACAGAAAGAGTGTTCAGAACTGCGCAATCAAAAGTATGGTTTAACTCTGTTAGCTTAATGAACATATCAGAAATAAGTTTCACACAATGCTTCTGTGTAGTTTTTATTTGAAGATATTATTTTTCCCAATATAGGCCTCTTAGTGCTCAGAATGTCCAATTGCAGTTTCTACAGAAAGAGTGTTTCAGAAAGGCTCAATCAAAATTAAGGTTCATCTCTGTTAGTTGAATGCACAGAACAGAAAGAAATTTCATACAATGCTTCTGTGTAGTTTATATTTGAAGATATTCTTTTTTCCACTATAACCCACTTGGTGCTACGAATGTCCAGTTGCATTTCCTACAGACAGAGTGTTTCAAAACTGCTCAATCAAAAGTATGGTTTAACTCTGTTAGCTGAATGCTCAGATCAGAAAGAAGTTTCACAGAATGCTTCTGTGTAGTTTATATTTGAATATATTCCTTTTTCCACTACTACTCTCCTAGCGCACCAAATGTCCAGTTGCATTTTCTACAGAAAGAGTGTTCAGATCTGCTCAATCAAAAGTATGGTTTAACTCTGTTAGCTGAATGCACAGATCAGAAAGAAGTTTCACAGAATGATTCTGTGTAGTTTATATTTGGAGACATTCCTTTTTCCACTATTACCCTCTTAGCGCTCCGAATCTCCACTTGTATTTTCTACAGAAAGAGTGTTTCAGAACGGCTCAATCAAAACTAAGGTTCAACTCTTTTAGTTGAACAAACAGAACAGAAAGAAGTTTCACACAATTCTTCTGTGTAGTTTTTATTTGTAGACATTCTTTTTCCCAATATAGGCCTCTTAGCGCTCAGAATGTCCAATTGCAGTTTCTACAGAAAGAGTGTTTCAGAACGGCTCAATCAAAAGTAAGGTTCAACTCTGTTAGTTGAATGCACAGAACAGATAGAAGTTTCATACAATGCTTCTGTGTAGTTTATATTTGAACATATTCTTTTTTCCACTATTACCCACTTAGCGCTACGAATGTCCAGTTGCATTTTCTACAGACAGAGTGTTTCAAAACTGCTCAATCAAAAGTATGGTTTAACTCTGTTAGCTGAATGCTCAGATCAGAAAGAAGTTTCACAGAATGCTTCTGTGTAGTTTATATTTGAATATATTCCTTTTTCCACTACTACTCTCCTAGCGCACCAAATGTCCAGTTGCATTTTCTACAGAAAGAGTGTTCAGATCTGCTCAATCAAAAGTATGGTTTAACTCTGTTAGCTGAATGCACAGATCAGAAAGAAGTTTCACAGAATGATTCTGTGTAGTTTATATTTGGAGACATTCCTTTTTCCACTATTACCCTCTTAGCGCTCCGAATCTCCACTTGTATTTTCTACAGAAAATGTGTTTCAGAACGGCTCAATCAAAACTAAGGTTCAACTCTTTTAGTTGAACAAACAGAACAGAAAGAAGTTTCACACAATTCTTCTGTGTAGTTTTTATTTGTAGACATTCTTTTTCCCAATATAGGCCTCTTAGCGCTCAGAATGTCCAATTGCAGTTTCTACAGAAAGAGTGTTTCAGAACGGCTCAATCAAAAGTAACGTTCAACTCTGTTAGTTGAATGCACAGAACAGAAAGAATTTTCATACAATGCTTCTGTGTAGTTTATATTTGAACATATTCTTTTTTCCACTATTACCCACTTAGCGCTACGAATGTCCAGTTGCATTTTCTACAGACAGAGTGTTTCAAAACTGCTCAATCAAAAGTATGGTTTAACTCTGTTAGCTGAATGCTCAGATAAGAAAGAAGTTTCACAGAATGCTTCTGTGTAGTTTATATTTGAATATATTCCTTTTTCCACTACTACGCTCTTAGCGCTCCAAATGTCCAGTTGCATTTTCTACAGAAAGAGTGTTCAGATCTGCTCAATCAAAAGTACGGTTTAACTCTGTTAGCTGAATGCACAGATCAGAAAGAAGTTTCACCGAATGATTCTGTGTAGTTTATATTTCAAGACATTCCTTTTTCCACTATTACCCTCTTAGCGCTCCGAATCTCCACTTGCATTTTCTACAAAAAGAGTGTTTCATAACTGCTCAATCAAAAATATGTTTTATCTCTGTTAACTGAATTTACAGATCAGAAATAAGTTTCACAGAATGCATCTGTGTAGTTTTTATTTGAAGATATTCTTTTTCCCAATGTAGGCCTCTTAGCGCTTAGCATGTCCAATTGCAATTTCTACAGAAAGAGTGTTTCAGAACGGCTCAATCAAAAGTAAGGTTCAACTCTGTTAGTTGAATGCACAGAACAGAAAGAATTTTCACAGAATGCTACTGTGTAGTTTATATTTGACTATATTCCTTTCTCCACTATTACCCTCTTAGCGCTCCGAATGTCCACTTGCATTTTCTACAGAAAGAGTGTTCAGAACTTCGCAATCAAAAGTATGGTTTAACTCTGTTAGCTTAATGAACATATCAGAAATAAGTTTCACACAATTCTTCTGTGTATTTTTTATTTGAAGATATTATTTTTCCCAATAGAGGCCTCTTAGCGCTCAGAATGTCCAATTGCAGTTTCTACAGAAAGAGTGTTTCAGAAAGGCTCAATCAAAATTAAGGTTCATCTCTGTTAGTTGAATGCACAGAACAGAAAGAAATTTCATACAATGCTTCTGTGTAGTTTATATTTGAAGATATTCTTTTTTCCACTATAACCCACTTGGTGCTACGAATGTCCAGTTGCATTTCCTACAGACAGAGTGTTTCAAAACTGCTCAATCAAAAGTATGGTTTAACTCTGTTAGCTGAATGCTCAGATCAGAAAGAAGTTTCACAGAATGCTTCTGTGTAGTTTATATTTGAATATATTCCTTTTTCCACTACTACTCTCCTAGCGCACCAAATGTCCAGTTGCATTTTCTACAGAAAGAGTGTTCAGATCTGCTCAATCAAAAGTATGGTTTAACTCTGTTAGCTGAATGCACAGATCAGAAAGAAGTTTCACAGAATGATTCTGTGTAGTTTATATTTGGAGACATTCCTTTTTCCACTATTACCCTCTTAGCGCTCCGAATCTCCACTTGTATTTTCTACAGAAAGAGTGTTTCAGAACGGCTCAATCAAAACTAAGGTTCAACTCTTTTAGTTGAACAAACAGAACAGAAAGAAGTTTCACACAATTCTTCTGTGTAGTTTTTATTTGTAGACATTCTTTTTCCCAATATAGGCCTCTTAGCGCTCAGAATGTCCAATTGCAGTTTCTACAGAAAGAGTGTTTCAGAACGGCTCAATCAAAAGTAAGGTTCAACTCTGTTAGTTGAATGCACAGAACAGATAGAAGTTTCATACAATGCTTCTGTGTAGTTTATATTTGAACATATTCTTTTTTCCACTATTACCCACTTAGCGCTACGAATGTCCAGTTGCATTTTCTACAGACAGAGTGTTTCAAAACTGCTCAATCAAAAGTATTGTTTAACTCTGTTAGCTGAATGCTCAGATAAGAAAGAAGTTTCACAGAATGCTTCTGTGTAGTTTATATTTGAATATATTCCTTTTTCCACTACTACTCTCCTAGCGCACCAAATGTCCAGTTGCATTTTCTACAGAAAGAGTGTTCAGATCTGCTCAATCAAAAGTATGGTTTAACTCTGTTAGCTGAATGCACAGATCAGAAAGAAGTTTCACAGAATGATTCTGTGTAGTTTATATTTGGAGACATTCCTTTTTCCACTATTACCCTCTTAGCGCTCCGAATCTCCACTTGTATTTTCTACAGAAAGAGTGTTTCAGAACGGCTCTATCAAAACTAAGGTTCAACTCTTTTAGTTGAACAAACAGAACAGAAAGAAGTTTCACACAATTCTTCTGTGTAGTTTTTATTTGTAGACATTCTTTTTCCCAATATAGGCCTCTTAGCGCTCAGAATGTCCAATTGCAGTTTCTACAGAAAGAGTGTTTCAGAACGGCTCAATCAAAAGTAAGGTTCAACTCTGTTAGTTGAATGCACAGAACAGAAAGAAGTTTCATACAATGCTTCTGTGTAGTTTATATTTGAACATATTCTTTTTTCCACTATTACCCACTTAGCGCTACGAATGTCCAGTTGCATTTTCTACAGACAGAGTGTTTCAAAACTGCTCAATCAAAAGTATGGTTTAACTCTGTTAGCTGAATGCTCAGATAAGAAAGAAGTTTCACAGAATGCTTCTGTGTAGTTTATATTTGAATATATTCCTTTTTCCACTACTACGCTCTTAGCGCTCCAAATGTCCAGTTGCATTTTCTACACAAAGAGTGTTCAGATCTGCTCAATCAAAAGTATGGTTTAACTCTGTTAGCTGAATGCACAGATCAGAAAGAAGTTTCACCGAATGATTCTGTGTAGTTTATATTTGAAGACATTCCTTTTTCCACTATTACCTTCTTAGCGCTCCGAATCTCCACTTGCATTTTCTACAAAAAGAGTGTTTCATAACTGCTCAATCAAAAATATGTTTTATCTCTGTTAACTGAATTTACAGATCAGAAATAAGTTTCACAGAATGCATCTGTGTAGTTTTTATTTGAAGATATTCTTTTTCCCAATGTAGGCCTCTTAGCGCTTAGCATGTCCAATTGCAGTTTCTACAGAAAGAGTGTTTCAGAATGGCTCAATTAAAAGTAAGGTTCAACTCTGTTAGTTGAATGCACAGAACAGAAAGAATTTTCACAGAATGCTACTGTGTAGTTTATATTTGAATATATTCCTTTCTCCACTATTACCCTCTTAGCGCTCCGAATCTCCACTTGCATTTTCTACCTAAAGAGTGTTTCAGAACGGCTCAATCAAAACTAAAGTTCAACTCTTTTAGTTGAACAAACAGAACAGAAAGAAGTTTCACACAATTCTTCTGTGTAGTTTTTATTTGTAGACATTCTTTTCCCAATATAGGCCTCTTAGCGCTCACAATGTCCAATTGCAGTTTCTACAGAAAGAGTGTTTCAGAACGGCTCAATCAAAAGTAAGGTTCAACGCTGTTAGTTGAATGCACAGAACAGAAAGAATTTTCACAGAATGCTACTGTGTAGTTTATATTTGAATATATTCCTTTCTCCACTATTACCCTCTTAGCGCTCCGAATGTCCACTTGCATTATCTACAGAAAGAGTGTTCAGAACTGCGCAATCAAAAGTATGGTTTAACTCTGTTAGCTTAATGAACATATCAGAAATAAGTTTCACACAATGCTTCTGTGTAGTTTTTATTTGAAGATATTATTTTTCCCAATATAGGCCTCTTAGCGCTCAGAATGTCCAATTGCAGTTTCTACAGAAAGAGAGTTTCAGAAAGGCTCAATCAAAAGTAAGGTTCAACTCTGTTAGTTGAATGCACAGAACAGAAAGAAATTTCATACAATGCTTCTGTGTAGTTTATATTTGAAGATATTCTTTTTTCCACTATTACCCACTTGGCGCTACGAATGTCCATTTGCATTTTCTACAGACAGAGTGTTTCAAAACTGCTCAATCAAAAGTATGGTTTAACTCTGTTAGCTGAATGCTCAGATCAGAAAGAAGTTTCACAGAATGCTTCTGTGTAGTTTATATTTGAATATATTCCTTTTTCCACTACTACGCTCTTAGCGCTCCAAATGTCCAGTTGCATTTTCTACGGAAAGAGTGTTCAGATCTGCTCAATCAAAAGTATGGTTTAACTCTGTTAGCTGAATGCACAGATCAGAAAGATTTTTCACCGCATGATTCTGTGTAGTTTATATTTGAAGACATTCCTTTTTCCACTATTACCCTCTTAGCGCTCCGAATCTCCACTTGCATTTTCTACAAAAAGAGTGTTTCATAACTGCTCAATCAAAAATATGTTTTATCTCTGTTAACTGAATTTACTGATCAGAAATATGTTTCACAGAATGCATCTGTGTATTTTTTATTTGAAGATATTCTTTTTCCCAATGTAGTCCTCTTAGCGCTTAGCATGTCCAATTGCAGTTTCTACAGAAAGAGTGTTTCAGAACGGCTCAATCAAAAGTAAGGTTCAACTCTGTTAGTTGAATGCACAGAACAGAAAGAATTTTCACAGAATTCTACTGTGTAGTTTATATTTGAATATATTCCTTTCTCCACTATTACCCTCTTAGCACTCCGAATGTCCACTTGAATTTTCTACAGAAAGAGTGTTCAGAACTGCGCAATCAAAAGTATGGTTTAACTCTGTTAGCTTAATGAATATATCAGAAATAAGTTTCACACAATGCTTCTGTGTATTTTTTATTTGAAGATATTAGTTTTCCCAATAGAGGCCTCTTAGCGCTCAGAATGTCCAATTGCAGTTTCTACAGAAAGAGTGTTTCAGAAAGGCTCAATCAAAAGGAAGGTTCAACTCTGTTAGTTGAATGCACAGAACAGAAAGAAATTTCATACAATGCTTCTGTGTAGTTTATATTTGAACATATTCTTTTTTCCACTATTACCCACTTGGCGCTACGAATGTCCAGTTGCATTTCCTACAGACAGAGTGTTTCAAAACTGCTCAATCAAAAGTATGGTTTAAATCTGTTAGCTGAATGCTCAGATCAGAAAGAAGTTTCACAGAATGCTTCTGTGTAGTTTATATTTGCATATATTCCTTTTTAGATTACTACTCTCCTAGCGCTCCAAATGTCCAGTTGCATTTTCTACAGAAAGAGTGTTCAGATCTGCTCAATCAAAAGTATGGTTAAACTCTGTTAGCTGAATGCACAGATCAGAAAGAAGTTTCACCGAATTATTCTGTGTAGTTTATATTTGAAGACATTCCTTTTTCCACTATTACCCTCTTAGCGCTCCGAATCTCCACTTGCATTTTCTACAGAAAGAGTGTTTCAGAACGGCTCAATCAAAACTAAAGTTGAACTCTTTTAGTTGAACAAACAGAACAGAAAGAAGTTTCACACAATTCTTCTGTGTAGTTTTTATTTGTAGACATTCTTTTTCCCAATATAGGCCTCTTAGCGCTAAGAATGTCCAATTGCAGTTTCTACAGAAAGAGTGTTTCAGAACGGCTCAATCAAAAGTAAGGTTCAACTCTGTTAGTTGAATGCACAGAACAGAAAGAAGTTTCATACAATGCTTCTGTGTAGTTTATATTTGAACATATTCTTTTTTCCACTATTACCCACTTAGCGCTACGAATGTCCAGTTGCATTTTCTACAGACAGAGTGTTTCAAAACTGCTCAATCAAAAGTATGGTTTAACTCTGTTAGCTGAATGCTCAGATCAGAAAGAAGTTTCACAGAATGCTTCTGTGTAGTTTATATTTGAATATATTCCTTTTTCCACTACTACGCTCTTAGCGCTCCAAATGTCCATTTGCATTTTCTACAGAAAGAGTGTTCAGATCTGCTCAATCAAAAGTATGGTTTAACTCTGTCAGCTGAATTCACAGATCAGAAAGAAGTTTCACAGAATGATTCTGTGTAGTTTATATTTGGAGACATTCCTTTTTCCACTATTACCCTCTTAGCGCTCCGAATCTCCACTTGCATTTCCTACAGAAAGAGTGTTTCAGAACGGCTCAATCAAAACAAAAGTTCAACTCTTTTAGTTGAACAAACAGAACAGAAAGAAGTTTCACACAATTCTTCTGTGTAGTTTTTATTTGTAGACATTCTTTTTCCCAATATAGGCCTCTTAGCGCTCAGAATGTCCAATTGCAGTTTCTACAGAAAGAGTGTTTCAGAACGGCTCAATCAAAAATAAGGTTCAACTCTGTTAGTTGAATGCACAGAACAGAAAGAAGTTTCATACAATGCTTCTGTGTAGTTTATATTTGAACATATTCTTTTTTCCACTATTACCCACTTAGCGCTACGAATGTCCAGTTGCATTTTCTACAGACAGAGTGTTTCAAAACTGCTCAATCAAAAGTATGGTTTAACTCTGTTAGCTGAATGCTCAGATCAGAAAGAAGTTTCACAGAATGCTTCTGTGTAGTTTATATTTGAATATATTCCTTTTTCCACTACTACGCTCTTAGCGCTCCAAATGTCCAGTTGCATTTTCTACAGAAAGAGTGTTCAGATCTGCTCAATCAAAAGTATGGTTTAACTCTGTTAGCTGAATGCACAGATCAGAAAGAAGTTTCACCGAATGATTCTGTGTAGTTTATATTTGAAGACATTCCTTTTTCCACTATTACCCTCTTAGCGCTCCGAATCTCCACTTGCATTTTCTACAAAAAGAGTGTTTCATAACTGCTCAATCAAAAATATGTTTTATCTCTGTTAACTGAATTTACAGATCAGAAATAAGTTTCACAGAATGCATCTGTGTAGTTTTTATTTGAAGATATTCTTTTTCCCAATGTAGGCCTCTTAGCGCTTAGCATGTCCAATTGCAATTTCTACAGAAAGAGTGTTTCAGAACGGCTCAATCAAAAGTAAGGTTCAACTCTGTTAGTTGAATGCACAGAACAGAAAGAATTTTCACAGAATGCTACTGTGTAGTTTATATTTGACTATATTCCTTTCTCCACTATTACCCTCTTAGCGCTCCGAATGTCCACTTGCATTTTCTACAGAAAGAGTGTTCAGAACTTCGCAATCAAAAGTATGGTTTAACTCTGTTAGCTTAATGAACATATCAGAAATAAGTTTCACACAATTCTTCTGTGTATTTTTTATTTGAAGATATTATTTTTCCCAATAGAGGCCTCTTAGCGCTCAGAATGTCCAATTGCAGTTTCTACAGAAAGAGTGTTTCAGAAAGGCACAATCGAAAGGAAGGTTCAACTCTGTTAGTTGAATGCACAGAACAGAAAGAAATTTCATACAATGCTTCTGTGTAGTTTATATTTGAACATATTCTTTTTTCCACTATTACCCACTTGGCGCTACGAATGTCCAGTTGCATTTCCTACAGACAGAGTGTTTCAAAACTGCTCAATCAAAAGTATGGTTTAACTCTGTTAGCTGAATGCTCAGATCAGAAAGAAGTTTCACAGAATGCTTCTGTGTAGTTTATATTTGAATATATTCCTTTTTCCACTACTACTCTCCCAGCGCTCCAAATGTCCAGTTGCATTTTTTACAGAAAGAGTGTTCAGATCTGCTCAATCAAAAGTATGGTTTAACTCTGTTAGCTGAATGCACAGATCAGAAAGAAGTTTCACCGAATGATTCTGTGTAGTTTATATTTGAAGACATTCCTTTTTCCACTATTACCCTCTTAGCGCTCCGAATCTCCACTTGCATTTTCTACAGAAAGAGTGTTTCAGAACGGCTCAATCAAAACTAAAGTTGAACTCTTTTAGTTGAACAAACAGAACAGAAAGAAGTTTCACACAATTCTTCTGTGTAGTTTTTATTTGTAGACATTCTTTTTTCCAATATAGGCCTCTTAGCGCTCAGAATGTCCAATTGCAGTTTCTACAGAAAGAGTGTTTCAGAACGGCTCAATCAAAAGTAAGGTTCAACTCTGTTAGTTGAATGCACAGAACAGAAAGAAGTTTCATACAATGCTTCTGTGTAGTTTATATTTGAACATATTCTTTTTTCCACTATTACCCACTTTGCGCTACGAATGTCCAGTTGCATTTTCTACAGACAGAGTGTTTCAAAACTGCTCAATCAAAAGTATGGTTTAACTCTGTTAGCTGAATGCTCAGATCAGAAAGAAGTTTCACAGAATGCTTCTGTGTAGTTTATATTTCAATATATTCCTTTTTCCACTACTACGCTCTTAGCGCTCCAAATGTCCAGTTGCATTTTCTACACAAAGAGTGTTCAGATCTGCTCAATCAAAAGTATGGTTTAACTCTGTTAGCTGAATGCACAGATCAGAAAGAAGTTTCACCGAATGATTCTGTGTAGTTTATATTTGAAGACATTCCTTTTTCCACTATTACCCTCTTAGCGCTCCGAATCTCCACTTGCATTTTCTACAAAAAGAGTGTTTCATAACTGCTCAATCAAAAATATGTTTTATCTCTGTTAACTGAATTTACAGATCAGAAATAAGTTTCACAGAATGCATCTGTGTAGTTTTTATTTGAAGATATTCTTTTTCCCAATGTAGGCCTCTTAGCGCTTAGCATGTCCAATCGCAGTTTCTACAGAAAGAGTGTTTCAGAATGGCTCAATCAAAAGTAAGGTTCAACTCTGTTAGTTGAATGCACAGAACAGAAAGAATTTTCACAGAATGCTACTGTGTAGTTTATATTTGAATATATTCCTTTCTCCACTACTACCCTCTTAGCGCTCCGAATGTCCACTTGCATTTTCTACAGAAAGAGTGTTCAGAACTGCGCAATCAAAAGTATGGTTTAACTCTGTTAGCTTAATGAACATATCAGAAATAAGTTTCACACAATGCTTCTGTGTAGTTTTTATTTGAAGATATTATTTTTCCCAATATAGGCCTCTTAGTGCTCAGAATGTCCAATTGCAGTTTCTACAGAAAGAGTGTTTCAGAAAGGCTCAATCAAAATTAAGGTTCATCTCTGTTAGTTGAATGCACAGAACAGAAAGAAATTTCATACAATGCTTCTGTGTAGTTTATATTTGAAGATATTCTTTTTTCCACTATAACCCACTTGGTGCTTCGAATGTCCAGTTGCATTTCCTACAGACAGAGTGTTTCAAAACTGCTCAATCAAAAGTATGGTTTAACTCTGTTAGCTGAATGCTCAGATCAGAAAGAAGTTTCACAGAATGCTTCTGTGTAGTTTATATTTGAATATATTCCTTTTTCCACTACTACTCTCCTAGCGCACCAAATGTCCAGTTGCATTTTCTACAGAAAGAGTGTTCAGATCTGCTCAATCAAAAGTATGGTTTAACTCTGTTAGCTGAATGCACAGATCAGAAAGAAGTTTCACAGAATGATTCTGTGTAGTTTATATTTGGAGACATTCCTTTTTCCACTATTACCCTCTTAGCGCTCCGAATCTCCACTTGTATTTTCTACAGAAAGAGTGTTTCAGAACGGCTCAATCAAAACTAAGGTTCAACTCTTTTAGTTGAACAAACAGAACAGAAAGAAGTTTCACACAATTCTTCTGTGTAGTTTTTATTTGTAGACATTCTTTTTCCCAATATAGGCCTCTTAGCGCTCAGAATGTCCAATTGCAGTTTCTACAGAAAGAGTGTTTCAGAACGGCTCAATCAAAAGTAAGGTTCAACTCTGTTAGTTGAATGCACAGAACAGATAGAAGTTTCATACAATGCTTCTGTGTAGTTTATATTTGAACATATTCTTTTTTCCACTATTACCCACTTAGCGCTACGAATGTCCAGTTGCATTTTCTACAGACAGAGTGTTTCAAAACTGCTCAATCAAAAGTATGGTTTAACTCTGTTAGCTGAATGCTCAGATAAGAAAGAAGTTTCACAGAATGCTTCTGTGTAGTTTATATTTGAATATATTCCTTTTTCCACTACTACTCTCCTAGCGCACAAAATGTCCAGTTGCATTTTCTACAGAAAGAGTGTTCAGATCTGCTCAATCAAAAGTATGGTTTAACTCTGTTAGCTGAATGCACAGATCAGAAAGAAGTTTCACAGAATGATTCTGTGTAGTTTATATTTGGAGACATTCCTTTTTCCACTATTACCCTCTTAGCGCTCCGAATCTCCACTTGTATTTTCTACAGAAAGAGTGTTTCAGAACGGCTCAATCAAAACTAAGGTTCAACTCTTTTAGTTGAACAAACAGAACAGAAAGAAGTTTCACACAATTCTTCTGTGTAGTTTTTATTTGTAGACATTCTTTTTCCCAATATAGGCCTCTTAGCGCTCAGAATGTCCAATTGCAGTTTCTACAGAAAGAGTGTTTCAGAACGGCTCAATCAAAAGTAAGGTTCAACTCTGTTAGTTGAATGCACAGAACAGAAAGAAGTTTCATACAATGCTTCTGTGTAGTTTATATTTGAACATATTCTTTTTTCCACTATTACCCACTTAGCGCTACGAATGTCCAGTTGCATTTTCTACAGACAGATTGTTTCAAAACTGCTCAATCAAAAGTATGGTTTAACTCTGTTAGCTGAATGCTCAGATAAGAAAGAAGTTTCACAGAATGCTTCTGTGTAGTTTATATTTGAATATATTCCTTTTTCCACTACTACGCTCTTAGCGCTCCAAATGTCCAGTTGCATTTTCTACACAAAGAGTGTTCAGATCTGCTCAATCAAAAGTATGGTTTAACTCTGTTAGCTGAATGCACAGATCAGAAAGAAGTTTCACCGAATGATTCTGTGTAGTTTATATTTGAAGACATTCCTTTTTCCACTATTACCTTCTTAGCGCTCCGAATCTCCACTTGCATTTTCTACAAAAAGAGTGTTTCATAACTGCTCAATCAAAAATATGTTTTATCTCTGTTAACTGAATTTACAGATCAGAAATAAGTTTCACAGAATGCATCTGTGTAGTTTTTATTTGAAGATATTCTTTTTCCCAATGTAGGCCTCTTAGCGCTTAGCATGTCCAATTGCAGTTTCTACAGAAAGAGTGTTTCAGAATGGCTCAATTAAAAGTAAGGTTCAACTCTGTTAGTTGAATGCACAGAACAGAAAGAATTTTCACAGAATGCTACTGTGTAGTTTATATTTGAATATATTCCTTTCTCCACTATTACCCTCTTAGCGCTCCGAATCTCCACTTGCATTTTCTACCTAAAGAGTGTTTCAGAACGGCTCAATCAAAACTAAAGTTCAACTCTTTTAGTTGAACAAACAGAACAGAAAGAAGTTTCACACAATTCTTCTGTGTAGTTTTTATTTGTAGACATTCTTTTCCCAATATAGGCCTCTTAGCGCTCACAATGTCCAATTGCAGTTTCTACAGAAAGAGTGTTTCAGAACGGCTCAATCAAAAGTAAGGTTCAACGCTGTTAGTTGAATGCACAGAACAGAAAGAATTTTCACAGAATGCTACTGTGTAGTTTATATTTGAATATATTCCTTTCTCCACTATTACCCTCTTAGCGCTCCGAATGTCCACTTGCATTATCTACAGAAAGAGTGTTCAGAACTGCGCAATCAAAAGTATGGTTTAACTCTGTTAGCTTAATGAACATATCAGAAATAAGTTTCACACAATGCTTCTGTGTAGTTTTTATTTGAAGATATTATTTTTCCCAATATAGGCCTCTTAGCGCTCAGAATGTCCAATTGCAGTTTCTACAGAAAGAGAGTTTCAGAAAGGCTCAATCAAAAGTAAGGTTCAACTCTGTTAGTTGAATGCACAGAACAGAAAGAAATTTCATACAATGCTTCTGTGTAGTTTATATTTGAAGATATTCTTTTTTCCACTATTACCCACTTGGCGCTACGAATGTCCATTTGCATTTTCTACAGACAGAGTGTTTCAAAACTGCTCAATCAAAAGTATGGTTTAACTCTGTTAGCTGAATGCTCAGATCAGAAAGAAGTTTCACAGAATGCTTCTGTGTAGTTTATATTTGAATATATTCCTTTTTCCACTACTACGCTCTTAGCGCTCCAAATGTCCAGTTGCATTTTCTACGGAAAGAGTGTTCAGATCTGCTCAATCAAAAGTATGGTTTAACTCTGTTAGCTGAATGCACAGATCAGAAAGATTTTTCACCGCATGATTCTGTGTAGTTTATATTTGAAGACATTCCTTTTTCCACTATTACCCTCTTAGCGCTCCGAATCTCCACTTGCATTTTCTACAAAAAGAGTGTTTCATAACTGCTCAATCAAAAATATGTTTTATCTCTGTTAACTGAATTTACTGATCAGAAATATGTTTCACAGAATGCATCTGTGTATTTTTTATTTGAAGATATTCTTTTTCCCAATGTAGTCCTCTTAGCGCTTAGCATGTCCAATTGCAGTTTCTACAGAAAGAGTGTTTCAGAACGGCTCAATCAAAAGTAAGGTTCAACTCTGTTAGTTGAATGCACAGAACAGAAAGAATTTTCACAGAATTCTACTGTGTAGTTTATATTTGAATATATTCCTTTCTCCACTATTACCCTCTTAGCACTCCGAATGTCCACTTGAATTTTCTACAGAAAGAGTGTTCAGAACTGCGCAATCAAAAGTATGGTTTAACTCTGTTAGCTTAATGAATATATCAGAAATAAGTTTCACACAATGCTTCTGTGTATTTTTTATTTGAAGATATTAGTTTTCCCAATAGAGGCCTCTTAGCGCTCAGAATGTCCAATTGCAGTTTCTACAGAAAGAGTGTTTCAGAAAGGCTCAATCAAAAGGAAGGTTCAACTCTGTTAGTTGAATGCACAGAACAGAAAGAAATTTCATACAATGCTTCTGTGTAGTTTATATTTGAACATATTCTTTTTTCCACTATTACCCACTTGGCGCTACGAATGTCCAGTTGCATTTCCTACAGACAGAGTGTTTCAAAACTGCTCAATCAAAAGTATGGTTTAAATCTGTTAGCTGAATGCTCAGATCAGAAAGAAGTTTCACAGAATGCTTCTGTGTAGTTTATATTTGCATATATTCCTTTTTAGACTACTACTCTCCTAGCGCTCCAAATGTCCAGTTGCATTTTCTACAGAAAGAGTGTTCAGATCTGCTCAATCAAAAGTATGGTTAAACTCTGTTAGCTGAATGCACAGATCAGAAAGAAGTTTCACCGAATTATTCTGTGTAGTTTATATTTGAAGACATTCCTTTTTCCACTATTACCCTCTTAGCGCTCCGAATCTCCACTTGCATTTTCTACAGAAAGAGTGTTTCAGAACGGCTCAATCAAAACTAAAGTTGAACTCTTTTAGTTGAACAAACAGAACAGAAAGAAGTTTCACACAATTCTTCTGTGTAGTTTTTATTTGTAGACATTCTTTTTCCCAATATAGGCCTCTTAGCGCTAAGAATGTCCAATTGCAGTTTCTACAGAAAGAGTGTTTCAGAACGGCTCAATCAAAAGTAAGGTTCAACTCTGTTAGTTGAATGCACAGAACAGAAAGAAGTTTCATACAATGCTTCTGTGTAGTTTATATTTGAACATATTCTTTTTTCCACTATTACCCACTTAGCGCTACGAATGTCCAGTTGCATTTTCTACAGACAGAGTGTTTCAAAACTGCTCAATCAAAAGTATGGTTTAACTCTGTTAGCTGAATGCTCAGATCAGAAAGAAGTTTCACAGAATGCTTCTGTGTAGTTTATATTTGAATATATTCCTTTTTCCACTACTACGCTCTTAGCGCTCCAAATGTCCATTTGCATTTTCTACAGAAAGAGTGTTCAGATCTGCTCAATCAAAAGTATGGTTTAACTCTGTTAGCTGAATTCACAGATCAGAAAGAAGTTTCACAGAATGATTCTGTGTAGTTTATATTTGGAGACATTCCTTTTTCCACTATTACCCTCTTAGCGCTCCGAATCTCCACTTGCATTTCCTACAGAAAGAGTGTTTCAGAACGGCTCAATCAAAACTAAAGTTCAACTCTTTTAGTTGAACAAACAGAACAGAAAGAAGTTTCACACAATTCTTCTGTGTAGTTTTTATTTGTAGACATTCTTTTTCCCAATATAGGCCTCTTAGCGCTCAGAATGTCCAATTGCAGTTTCTACAGAAAGAGTGTTTCAGAACGGCTCAATCAAAAATAAGGTTCAACTCTGTTAGTTGAATGCACAGAACAGAAAGAAGTTTCATACAATGCTTCTGTGTAGTTTATATTTGAACATATTCTTTTTTCCACTATTACCCACTTAGCGCTACGAATGTCCAGTTGCATTTTCTACAGACAGAGTGTTTCAAAACTGCTCAATCAAAAGTATTGTTTAACTCTGTTAGCTGAATGCTCAGATCAGAAAGAAGTTTCACAGAATGCTTCTGTGTAGTTTATATTTGAATATATTCCTTTTTCCACTACTACGCTCTTAGCGCTCCAAATGTCCAGTTGCATTTTCTACAGAAAGAGTGTTCAGATATGCTCAATCAAAAGTATGGTTTAACTCTGTTAGCTGAATGCACAAATCAGAAAGAAGTTTCACCGAATGATTCTGTGTAGTTTATATTTGAAGACATTCCTTTTTCCACTATTACCCTCTTAGCGCTCCGAATCTCCACTTGCATTTTCTACAAAAAGAGTGTTTCATAACTGCTCAATCAAAAATATGTTTTATCTCTGTTAACTAAATTTACAGATCAGAAATAAGTTTCACAGAATGCATCTGTGTAGTTTTTATTTGAAGATATTCTTTTTCCCAATGTAGGCCTCTTAGCGCTTAGCATGGCCAATTGCAGTTTCTACAGAAAGAGTGTTTCAGAACGGCTCAATCAAAAGTAAGGTTCAACTCTGTTAGTTGAATGCACAGAACAGAAAGAATTTTCACAGAATGCTACTGTGTAGTTTATATTTGAATATATTCCTTTCTCCACTATTACCCTCTTAGCGCTCCGAATGTCCACTTGCATTTTCTACAGAAAGAGTGTTCAGAACTGCGCAATCAAAAGTATGGTTTAACTCTGTTAGCTTAATGAACATATCAGAAATAAGTTTCACACAATGCTTCTGTGTAGTTTTTATTTGAAGATATTATTTTTCCCAATATAGGCCTCTTAGCTCTCAGAATGTCCAATTGCCGTTTCTACAGAAAGAGTGTTTCAGAAAGGCTCAATCAAAAGTAAGGTTCAACTCTGTTAGTTGAATGCACAGAACAGAAAGAAATTTCATACAATGCTTCTGTGTAGTTTATATTTGAACATATTCTTTTTTCCACTATTACCCACTTGGCGCTACGAATGTCCAGTTGCATTTTCTACAGACAGAGTGTTTCAAAACTGCTCAATCAAAAGTATGGTTTAACTCTGTTAGCTGAATGCTCAGATCAGAAAGAAGTTTCACAGAATGCTTCTGTGTAGTTTATATTTGAATATATTCCTTTTTCCACTACTACTCTCTTAGCGCTCCAAATGTCCAGTTGCATTTTCTACAGAAAGAGTGTTCAGATCTGCTCAATCAAAAGTATGGTTTAACTCTGTTAGCTGAATGCACAGATCAGAAAGAAGTTTCACCGAATGATTCTGTGTAGTTTATATTTGAAGACATTCCTTTTTCCACTATTACCCTCTTAGCGCTCCGAATCTCCACTTGCATTTTCTACAAAAAGTGTGTTTCATAACTGCTCAATCAAAAATATGTTTTATCTCTGTTAACTGAATTTACAGATCAGAAATAAGTTTCACAGAATGCATCTGTGTAGTTTTTATTTGAAGATATTCTTTTTCCCAATGTAGGCCTCTTAGCGCTTAGCATGTCCAATTGCAGTTTCTACAGAAAGAGTGTTTCAGAACGGCTCAATTAAAAGTAAGGTTCAACTCTGTTAGTTGAATGCACAGAACAGAAAGAATTTTCACAGAATGCTACTGTGTAGTTTATATTTGAATATATCACTTTCTCCACTATTACCCTCTTAGCGCTCCGAATGTCCACTTGCATTTCCTACAGAAAGAGTGTTCAGAACTGCGCAATCAAAAGTATGGTTTAACTCTGTTAGCTTAATGAACATATCAGAAATAAGTTTCACACAATGCTTCTGTGTAGTTTTTATTTGAAGATATTATTTTTCCCAATATAGGCCTCTTAGCGCTCAGAATGTCCAATTGCAGTTTCTACAGAAAGAGTTTTTCAGAAAGGCTCCATCAAAACTAAGGTTCAACTCTGTTAGTTGAATGCACAGAACAGAAATACATTTCATACAATGCTTCTGTGTAGTTTATATTTGAACATATTCTTTTTTCCACTATTACCCACTTGGCGCTACGAATGTCCAGTTGCATTTTCTACAGACAAAGTGTTTCAAAACTGCTCAATCAAAAGTATGGTTTAACTCTGTTAGCTGAATGCTCAGATCAGAAAGAAGTTTCACAGAATGCTTCTGTGTAGTTTATATTTGAATATATTCCTTTTTCCACTACTACTCTCTTAACGCTCCAAATGTCTAGTTGCATTTTCTACAGAAAGAGTGTTCAGATCTGCTCAATCAAAAGTATGGTTTAACTCTGTTAGCTGAATGCACAGATCAGAAAGAAGTTTCACAGAATGATTCTGTGTAGTTTATATTTGGAGACATTCCTTTTTCCACTATTACCCTCTTAGCGCTCCGAATCCCCACTTGCATTTTCTACAGAAAGAGTGTTTCAGAACGGCTCAATCAAAACTAAGGTTCAACTCTTTTAGTTGAACAAACAGAACAGAAAGAAGTTTCGCACAATTCTTCTGTGTAGTTTTTATTTGTAGACATTCTTTTCCCAATATAGGCCTCTTAGCGCTCACAATGTCCAATTGCAGTTTCTACAGAAAGAGTGTTTCAGAAAGGCTCAATCAAAAGTAAGGTTCAACTCTGTTAGTTGAATGCACAGAACAGAAAGAAATTTCATACAATGCTTCTGTGTAGTTTATATTTGAACATATTCTTTTTTCCACTATTACCCACTTAGCGCTACGAATGTCCAGTTGCATTTTCTACAGACAGAGTGTTTCAAAACTGCTCAATCAAAAGTATGGTTTAACTCTGTTAGCTGAATGCTCAGATCAGAAAGAAGTTTCACAGAATGCTTCTGTGTAGTTTATATTTGAATATATTCCTTTTTCCACTACTACTCTCTTAGCGCTCCAAATGTCCAGTTGCATTTTCTACAGAAAGAGTGTTCAGATCTGCTCAATCAAAGGTATGGTTTAAATCTGTTAGCTGAATGCACAGATCAGAAAGAAGTTTCACAGAATGATTCTGTGTAGTTTATATTTGGAGACATTCCTTTTTCCACTATTACCCTCTTAGGGCTCCGAATCTCCACTTGCATTTTCTACAGAAAGAGTGTTTCAGAATGGCTCAATCAAAACTAAGGTTCAACTCTTTTAGTTGAACAAACAGAACAGAAAGAAGTTTCACACAATTCTTCTGTGTAGTTTTTATTTGTAGACATTCTTTTTCCCAATATAGGCCTCTTAGCGCTCAGAATGTCCGATTGCAGTTTCTACAGAAAGAGTGTTTCAGAACGGCTCAATCAAAAGTAAGGTTCAGCTATGTTAGTTGAATGCACAGAACAGAAAGAAGTTTCATACAATGCTTCTGTGTAGTTTAGATTTGAACATATTCTTTTTTCCACTATTACCCACTTAGCGCTACGAATTTCCAGTTGCATTTTCTACAGACAGAGTGTTTCAAAACTGCTCAATCAAAGGTATGGTTTAACTCTGTTAGCTGAATGCTCAGATCAGAAAGAAGTTTCACAGAATGCTTCTGTGTAGTTTATATTTGAATATATTCCTTTTTCCTCTACTACGCTCTTAGCGCTCCAAATGTCCAGTTGCATTTTCTACAGAAAGAGTGTTCAGATCTGCTCAATCAAAAGTATGGTTTAACTCTGTTAGCTGAATGAACAGATCAGAAAGAAGTTTCACCGAATGATTCTGTGTAGTTTATATTTGAAGACATTCCTTTTTCCACTATTACCCTCTTAGCGCTCCGAATCTCCACTTGCATTTTCTAGAAAAAGAGTGTTTCATAACTGCTCAATCAAAAATATGTTTTATCTCTGTTAACTGAATTTACAGATCAGAAATAAGTTTCACAGAATGCATCTGTGTAGTTTTTATTTGAAGATATTCTTTTTCCCAATGTAGGCCTCTTAGCGCTTAGCATGTCCAATTGCAGTTTCTACAGAAAGAGTGTTTCAGAACGGCTCAATCAAAAGTAAGGTTCAACTCTGTTAGTTGAATGCACAGAACAGAAAGAATTTTCACAGAATGCTACTGTGTAGTTTATATTTGAATATATTCCTTTTTCCACTATTACCCTCTTAGCGCTCCGAATCTCCACTTGCATTTTCTACCTAAAGAGTGTTTCAGAACGGCTCAATCAAAACTAAAGTTCAACTCTTTTAGTTGAACAAACAGAACAGAAAGAAGTTTCACACAATTCTTCTGTGTAGTTTTTATTTGTAGACATTCTTTTCCCAATATAGGCCTCTTAGCGCTCACAATGTCCAATTGCAGTTTCTACAGAAAGAGTGTTTCAGAACGGCTCAATCAAAAGTAAGGTTCAACGCTGTTAGTTGAATGCACAGAACAGAAAGAATTTTCACAGAATGCTACTGTGTAGTTTATATTTGAATATATTCCTTTCTCCACTATTACCCTCTTAGCGCTCCGAATGTCCACTTGCATTATCTACAGAAAGAGTGTTCAGAACTGCGCAATCAAAAGTATGGTTTAACTCTGTTAGCTTAATG
Source organism: Symphalangus syndactylus (assembly GCF_028878055.3). NCBI lineage: Eukaryota > Metazoa > Chordata > Mammalia > Primates > Hylobatidae > Symphalangus > Symphalangus syndactylus. The sequence continues at coordinate 157,410,817 of NC_072425.2, read as the reverse complement.
AACATATCAGAAATAAGTTTCACACAATGCTTCTGTGTAGTTTTTATTTGAAGATATTATTTTTCCCAATATAGGCCTCTTAGCGCTCAGAATGTCCAATTGCAGTTTCTACAGAAAGAGAGTTTCAGAAAGGCTCAATCAAAAGTAAGGTTCAACTCTGTTAGTTGAATGCACAGAACAGAAAGAAATTTCATACAATGCTTCTGTGTAGTTTATATTTGAAGATATTCTTTTTTCCACTATTACCCACTTGGCGCTACGAATGTCCATTTGCATTTTCTACAGACAGAGTGTTTCAAAACTGCTCAATCAAAAGTATGGTTTAACTCTGTTAGCTGAATGCTCAGATCAGAAAGAAGTTTCACAGAATGCTTCTGTGTAGTTTATATTTGAATATATTCCTTTTTCCACTACTACGCTCTTAGCGCTCCAAATGTCCAGTTGCATTTTCTACGGAAAGAGTGTTCAGATCTGCTCAATCAAAAGTATGGTTTAACTCTGTTAGCTGAATGCACAGATCAGAAAGATTTTTCACCGCATGATTCTGTGTAGTTTATATTTGAAGACATTCCTTTTTCCACTATTACCCTCTTAGCGCTCCGAATCTCCACTTGCATTTTCTACAAAAAGAGTGTTTCATAACTGCTCAATCAAAAATATGTTTTATCTCTGTTAACTGAATTTACTGATCAGAAATATGTTTCACAGAATGCATCTGTGTATTTTTTATTTGAAGATATTCTTTTTCCCAATGTAGTCCTCTTAGCGCTTAGCATGTCCAATTGCAGTTTCTACAGAAAGAGTGTTTCAGAACGGCTCAATCAAAAGTAAGGTTCAACTCTGTTAGTTGAATGCACAGAACAGAAAGAATTTTCACAGAATTCTACTGTGTAGTTTATATTTGAATATATTCCTTTCTCCACTATTACCCTCTTAGCACTCCGAATGTCCACTTGAATTTTCTACAGAAAGAGTGTTCAGAACTGCGCAATCAAAAGTATGGTTTAACTCTGTTAGCTTAATGAATATATCAGAAATAAGTTTCACACAATGCTTCTGTGTATTTTTTATTTGAAGATATTAGTTTTCCCAATAGAGGCCTCTTAGCGCTCAGAATGTCCAATTGCAGTTTCTACAGAAAGAGTGTTTCAGAAAGGCTCAATCAAAAGGAAGGTTCAACTCTGTTAGTTGAATGCACAGAACAGAAAGAAATTTCATACAATGCTTCTGTGTAGTTTATATTTGAACATATTCTTTTTTCCACTATTACCCACTTGGCGCTACGAATGTCCAGTTGCATTTCCTACAGACAGAGTGTTTCAAAACTGCTCAATCAAAAGTATGGTTTAAATCTGTTAGCTGAATGCTCAGATCAGAAAGAAGTTTCACAGAATGCTTCTGTGTAGTTTATATTTGCATATATTCCTTTTTAGACTACTACTCTCCTAGCGCTCCAAATGTCCAGTTGCATTTTCTACAGAAAGAGTGTTCAGATCTGCTCAATCAAAAGTATGGTTAAACTCTGTTAGCTGAATGCACAGATCAGAAAGAAGTTTCACCGAATTATTCTGTGTAGTTTATATTTGAAGACATTCCTTTTTCCACTATTACCCTCTTAGCGCTCCGAATCTCCACTTGCATTTTCTACAGAAAGAGTGTTTCAGAACGGCTCAATCAAAACTAAAGTTGAACTCTTTTAGTTGAACAAACAGAACAGAAAGAAGTTTCACACAATTCTTCTGTGTAGTTTTTATTTGTAGACATTCTTTTTCCCAATATAGGCCTCTTAGCGCTAAGAATGTCCAATTGCAGTTTCTACAGAAAGAGTGTTTCAGAACGGCTCAATCAAAAGTAAGGTTCAACTCTGTTAGTTGAATGCACAGAACAGAAAGAAGTTTCATACAATGCTTCTGTGTAGTTTATATTTGAACATATTCTTTTTTCCACTATTACCCACTTAGCGCTACGAATGTCCAGTTGCATTTTCTACAGACAGAGTGTTTCAAAACTGCTCAATCAAAAGTATGGTTTAACTCTGTTAGCTGAATGCTCAGATCAGAAAGAAGTTTCACAGAATGCTTCTGTGTAGTTTATATTTGAATATATTCCTTTTTCCACTACTACGCTCTTAGCGCTCCAAATGTCCATTTGCATTTTCTACAGAAAGAGTGTTCAGATCTGCTCAATCAAAAGTATGGTTTAACTCTGTTAGCTGAATTCACAGATCAGAAAGAAGTTTCACAGAATGATTCTGTGTAGTTTATATTTGGAGACATTCCTTTTTCCACTATTACCCTCTTAGCGCTCCGAATCTCCACTTGCATTTCCTACAGAAAGAGTGTTTCAGAACGGCTCAATCAAAACTAAAGTTCAACTCTTTTAGTTGAACAAACAGAACAGAAAGAAGTTTCACACAATTCTTCTGTGTAGTTTTTATTTGTAGACATTCTTTTTCCCAATATAGGCCTCTTAGCGCTCAGAATGTCCAATTGCAGTTTCTACAGAAAGAGTGTTTCAGAACGGCTCAATCAAAAATAAGGTTCAACTCTGTTAGTTGAATGCACAGAACAGAAAGAAGTTTCATACAATGCTTCTGTGTAGTTTATATTTGAACATATTCTTTTTTCCACTATTACCCACTTAGCGCTACGAATGTCCAGTTGCATTTTCTACAGACAGAGTGTTTCAAAACTGCTCAATCAAAAGTATTGTTTAACTCTGTTAGCTGAATGCTCAGATCAGAAAGAAGTTTCACAGAATGCTTCTGTGTAGTTTATATTTGAATATATTCCTTTTTCCACTACTACGCTCTTAGCGCTCCAAATGTCCAGTTGCATTTTCTACAGAAAGAGTGTTCAGATATGCTCAATCAAAAGTATGGTTTAACTCTGTTAGCTGAATGCACAAATCAGAAAGAAGTTTCACCGAATGATTCTGTGTAGTTTATATTTGAAGACATTCCTTTTTCCACTATTACCCTCTTAGCGCTCCGAATCTCCACTTGCATTTTCTACAAAAAGAGTGTTTCATAACTGCTCAATCAAAAATATGTTTTATCTCTGTTAACTAAATTTACAGATCAGAAATAAGTTTCACAGAATGCATCTGTGTAGTTTTTATTTGAAGATATTCTTTTTCCCAATGTAGGCCTCTTAGCGCTTAGCATGGCCAATTGCAGTTTCTACAGAAAGAGTGTTTCAGAACGGCTCAATCAAAAGTAAGGTTCAACTCTGTTAGTTGAATGCACAGAACAGAAAGAATTTTCACAGAATGCTACTGTGTAGTTTATATTTGAATATATTCCTTTCTCCACTATTACCCTCTTAGCGCTCCGAATGTCCACTTGCATTTTCTACAGAAAGAGTGTTCAGAACTGCGCAATCAAAAGTATGGTTTAACTCTGTTAGCTTAATGAACATATCAGAAATAAGTTTCACACAATGCTTCTGTGTAGTTTTTATTTGAAGATATTATTTTTCCCAATATAGGCCTCTTAGCTCTCAGAATGTCCAATTGCCGTTTCTACAGAAAGAGTGTTTCAGAAAGGCTCAATCAAAAGTAAGGTTCAACTCTGTTAGTTGAATGCACAGAACAGAAAGAAATTTCATACAATGCTTCTGTGTAGTTTATATTTGAACATATTCTTTTTTCCACTATTACCCACTTGGCGCTACGAATGTCCAGTTGCATTTTCTACAGACAGAGTGTTTCAAAACTGCTCAATCAAAAGTATGGTTTAACTCTGTTAGCTGAATGCTCAGATCAGAAAGAAGTTTCACAGAATGCTTCTGTGTAGTTTATATTTGAATATATTCCTTTTTCCACTACTACTCTCTTAGCGCTCCAAATGTCCAGTTGCATTTTCTACAGAAAGAGTGTTCAGATCTGCTCAATCAAAAGTATGGTTTAACTCTGTTAGCTGAATGCACAGATCAGAAAGAAGTTTCACCGAATGATTCTGTGTAGTTTATATTTGAAGACATTCCTTTTTCCACTATTACCCTCTTAGCGCTCCGAATCTCCACTTGCATTTTCTACAAAAAGTGTGTTTCATAACTGCTCAATCAAAAATATGTTTTATCTCTGTTAACTGAATTTACAGATCAGAAATAAGTTTCACAGAATGCATCTGTGTAGTTTTTATTTGAAGATATTCTTTTTCCCAATGTAGGCCTCTTAGCGCTTAGCATGTCCAATTGCAGTTTCTACAGAAAGAGTGTTTCAGAACGGCTCAATTAAAAGTAAGGTTCAACTCTGTTAGTTGAATGCACAGAACAGAAAGAATTTTCACAGAATGCTACTGTGTAGTTTATATTTGAATATATCACTTTCTCCACTATTACCCTCTTAGCGCTCCGAATGTCCACTTGCATTTCCTACAGAAAGAGTGTTCAGAACTGCGCAATCAAAAGTATGGTTTAACTCTGTTAGCTTAATGAACATATCAGAAATAAGTTTCACACAATGCTTCTGTGTAGTTTTTATTTGAAGATATTATTTTTCCCAATATAGGCCTCTTAGCGCTCAGAATGTCCAATTGCAGTTTCTACAGAAAGAGTTTTTCAGAAAGGCTCCATCAAAACTAAGGTTCAACTCTGTTAGTTGAATGCACAGAACAGAAATACATTTCATACAATGCTTCTGTGTAGTTTATATTTGAACATATTCTTTTTTCCACTATTACCCACTTGGCGCTACGAATGTCCAGTTGCATTTTCTACAGACAAAGTGTTTCAAAACTGCTCAATCAAAAGTATGGTTTAACTCTGTTAGCTGAATGCTCAGATCAGAAAGAAGTTTCACAGAATGCTTCTGTGTAGTTTATATTTGAATATATTCCTTTTTCCACTACTACTCTCTTAACGCTCCAAATGTCTAGTTGCATTTTCTACAGAAAGAGTGTTCAGATCTGCTCAATCAAAAGTATGGTTTAACTCTGTTAGCTGAATGCACAGATCAGAAAGAAGTTTCACAGAATGATTCTGTGTAGTTTATATTTGGAGACATTCCTTTTTCCACTATTACCCTCTTAGCGCTCCGAATCCCCACTTGCATTTTCTACAGAAAGAGTGTTTCAGAACGGCTCAATCAAAACTAAGGTTCAACTCTTTTAGTTGAACAAACAGAACAGAAAGAAGTTTCGCACAATTCTTCTGTGTAGTTTTTATTTGTAGACATTCTTTTCCCAATATAGGCCTCTTAGCGCTCACAATGTCCAATTGCAGTTTCTACAGAAAGAGTGTTTCAGAAAGGCTCAATCAAAAGTAAGGTTCAACTCTGTTAGTTGAATGCACAGAACAGAAAGAAATTTCATACAATGCTTCTGTGTAGTTTATATTTGAACATATTCTTTTTTCCACTATTACCCACTTAGCGCTACGAATGTCCAGTTGCATTTTCTACAGACAGAGTGTTTCAAAACTGCTCAATCAAAAGTATGGTTTAACTCTGTTAGCTGAATGCTCAGATCAGAAAGAAGTTTCACAGAATGCTTCTGTGTAGTTTATATTTGAATATATTCCTTTTTCCACTACTACTCTCTTAGCGCTCCAAATGTCCAGTTGCATTTTCTACAGAAAGAGTGTTCAGATCTGCTCAATCAAAGGTATGGTTTAAATCTGTTAGCTGAATGCACAGATCAGAAAGAAGTTTCACAGAATGATTCTGTGTAGTTTATATTTGGAGACATTCCTTTTTCCACTATTACCCTCTTAGGGCTCCGAATCTCCACTTGCATTTTCTACAGAAAGAGTGTTTCAGAATGGCTCAATCAAAACTAAGGTTCAACTCTTTTAGTTGAACAAACAGAACAGAAAGAAGTTTCACACAATTCTTCTGTGTAGTTTTTATTTGTAGACATTCTTTTTCCCAATATAGGCCTCTTAGCGCTCAGAATGTCCGATTGCAGTTTCTACAGAAAGAGTGTTTCAGAACGGCTCAATCAAAAGTAAGGTTCAGCTATGTTAGTTGAATGCACAGAACAGAAAGAAGTTTCATACAATGCTTCTGTGTAGTTTAGATTTGAACATATTCTTTTTTCCACTATTACCCACTTAGCGCTACGAATTTCCAGTTGCATTTTCTACAGACAGAGTGTTTCAAAACTGCTCAATCAAAGGTATGGTTTAACTCTGTTAGCTGAATGCTCAGATCAGAAAGAAGTTTCACAGAATGCTTCTGTGTAGTTTATATTTGAATATATTCCTTTTTCCTCTACTACGCTCTTAGCGCTCCAAATGTCCAGTTGCATTTTCTACAGAAAGAGTGTTCAGATCTGCTCAATCAAAAGTATGGTTTAACTCTGTTAGCTGAATGAACAGATCAGAAAGAAGTTTCACCGAATGATTCTGTGTAGTTTATATTTGAAGACATTCCTTTTTCCACTATTACCCTCTTAGCGCTCCGAATCTCCACTTGCATTTTCTAGAAAAAGAGTGTTTCATAACTGCTCAATCAAAAATATGTTTTATCTCTGTTAACTGAATTTACAGATCAGAAATAAGTTTCACAGAATGCATCTGTGTAGTTTTTATTTGAAGATATTCTTTTTCCCAATGTAGGCCTCTTAGCGCTTAGCATGTCCAATTGCAGTTTCTACAGAAAGAGTGTTTCAGAACGGCTCAATCAAAAGTAAGGTTCAACTCTGTTAGTTGAATGCACAGAACAGAAAGAATTTTCACAGAATGCTACTGTGTAGTTTATATTTGAATATATTCCTTTTTCCACTATTACCCTCTTAGCGCTCCGAATGTCCACTTGCATTTTCTACAGAAAGAGTGTTCAGAGCTGCGCAATCAAAAGTATGGTTTAACTCTGTTAGCTTAATGAACATATCAGAAATAAGTTTCACACAATGCTTCTGTGTAGTTTTTATTTGAACATATTCTTTTTTCCACTATTACCCACTTGGCGCTACGAATGTTCAGTTGCATTTTCTACAGACAGAGTGTTTCAAAACTGCTCAATCAAAAGTATGGTTTAACTCTGTTAGCTGAATGCTCAGATCAGAAATTCGTTTCACAGAATGCTTCTGTGTAGTTTATATTTGAATATATTCCTTTTTCCACTACTACTCTCTTAGCGCTCCAAATGTCCAGTTGCATTTTCTACAGTAAGAGTGTTCAGATCTGCTCAATCAAATGTATGGTTTAACTCTGTTAGCTGAATGCACAGATCAGAAAGAAGTTTCACAGAATGATTCTGTGTAGTTTATATTTGGAGACATTCCTTTTTCCACTATTACCCTCTTAGCGCTCCGAATCTCCACTTGCATTTTCTACAGAAAGAGTGTTTCAGAACGGCTCAATCAAAACTAAAGTTCGACTCTTTTAGTTGAACAAACAGAACAGAAAGAAGTTTCACACAATTCTTCTGTGTAGTTTTTATTTGTAGACATTCTTTTTCCCAATATAGGCCTCTTAGCGCTCAGAATGTCCAATTGCAGTTTCTACAGAAAGAGTGTTTCAGAACGGCTCAATCAAAAATAAGGTTCAACTCTGTTAGTTGAGTGCACAGAACAGAAAGAAGTTTCATACAATGCTTCTGTGTAGTTTATATTTGAACATATTCTTTTTTCCACTATTACCCACTTAGCGCTACGAATGTCCAGTTGCATTTTCTACAGACAGAGTGTTTCAAAACTGCTCAATCAAAAGTATGGTTTAACTCTGTTAGCTGAATGCTCAGATCAGAAAGAAGTTTCAAAGAATGCTTCTGTGTAGTTTATATTTGAATATATTCCTTTTTCCACTACTACGCTCTTAGCGCTCCAAATGTCCAGTTGCATTTTCAACAGAAAGAGTGTTCAGATCTGCTCAATCAAAAGTATGGTTTAACTCTGTTAGCTGAATGCACAGGTCAGAAAGAAGTTTCACCGAATGATTCTGTGTAGTTTATATTTGAAGACATTCCTTTTTCCACTATTACCCTCTTAGCGCTCCGAATCTCCACTTGCATTTTCTACAAAAAGAGTGTTTCATAACTGCTCAATCAAAAATATGTTTTATCTCTGTTAACTGATTTTACAGATCAGAAATAAGTTTCACAGAATGCATCTGTGTAGTTTTTATTTGAAGATATTCTTTTTCCCAATGTAGGCCTCTTAGCGCTCAGCATGTCCAATTGCAGTTTCTACAGAAAGAGTGTTTCAGAACGGCTCAATCAAAAGTAAGGTTCAACTCTGTTAGTTGAATGCACAGAACAGAAAGAATTTTCACAGACTGCTACTGTGTAGTTTATATTTGAATATATTCCTTTCTCCACTATTACCCTCTTAGCGCTCCGAATGTCCACTTGCATTTTCTACAGAAAGAGTGTTCAGAACTGCGCAATCAAAAGTATGGTTTAACTCTGTTAGCTTAATGAACATATCAGAAATAAGTTTCACACAATGCTTCTGTGTAGTTTTTATTTGAAGATATTATTTTTCCCAATATAGGCCTCTTAGCGCTCAGAATGTCCAATTGCCGTTTCTACAGAAAGAGTGTTTCAGAAAGGCTCAATCAAAAGTAAGGTTCAACTCTGTTAGTTGAATGCACAGAACAGAAAGAAATTTCATACAATGCTTCTCTGTAGTTTATATTTGAATATATTCTTTTTTCCACTATTACCCACTTGGCGCTACGAATGTCCAGTTGCATTTTCTACAGACAGAGTGTTTCAAAACTGCTCAATCAAAAGTATGGTTTAACTCTGTTAGCTGAATGCTCAGATCAGAAAGAAGTTTCACAGAATGCTTCTGTGTAGTTTATATTTGAATATATTCCTTTTTCCACTACTACTCTCTTAGCGCTCCAAATGTCCAGTTGCATTTTCTGCAGAAAGAGTGTTCAGATCTGCTCAATCAAAGGTATGGTTTAAATCTGTTAGCTGAATGCACAGATCAGAAAGAAGTTTCACAGAATGATTCTGTGTAGTTTATATTTGGAGACATTCCTTTTTCCACTATTACCCTCTTAGGGCTCCGAATCTCCACTTGCATTTTCTACAGAAAGAGTGTTTCAGAATGGCTCAATCAAAACTAAGGTTCAACTCTTTTAGTTGAACAAACAGAACAGAAAGAAGTTTCACACAATTCTTCTGTGTAGTTTTTATTTGTAGACATTCTTTTTCCCAATATAGGCCTCTTAGCGCTAAGAATGTCCAATTGCAGTTTCTACAGAAAGAGTGTTTCAGAACGGCTCAATCAAAAGTAAGGTTCAACTCTGTTAGTTGAATGCACAGAACAGAAAGAAGTTTCATACAATGCTTCTGTGTAGTTTATATTTGAACATATTCTTTTTTCCACTATTACCCACTTAGCGCTACGAATGTCCAGTTGCATTTTCTACAGACAGAGTGTTTCAAAACTGCTCAATCAAAAGTATGGTTTAAATCTGTTAGCTGAATGCTCAGATCAGAAAGAAGTTTCACAGAATGCTTCTGTGTAGTTTATATTTGAATATATTCCTTTTTCCACTACTACGCTCTTAGCGCTCCAAATGTCCATTTGCATTTTCTACAGAAAGAGTGTTCAGATCTGCTCAATCAAAAGTATGGTTTAACTCTGTTAGCTGAATTCACAGATCAGAAAGAAGTTTCACAGAATGATTCTGTGTAGTTTATATTTGGAGACATTCCTTTTTCCACTATTACCCTCTTAGCGCTCCGAATCTCCACTTGCATTTCCTACAGAAAGAGTGTTTCAGAACGGCTCAATCAAAACTAAAGTTCAACTCTTTTAGTTGAACAAACAGAACAGAAAGAAGTTTCACACAATTCTTCTGTGTAGTTTTTATTTGTAGACATTCTTTTTCCCAATATAGGCCTCTTAGCGCTCAGAATGTCCAATTGCAGTTTCTACAGAAAGAGTGTTTCAGAACGGCTCAATCAAAAATAAGGTTCAACTCTGTTAGTTGAATGCACAGAACAGAAAGAAGTTTCATACAATGCTTCTGTGTAGTTTATATTTGAACATATTCTTTTTTCCACTATTACCCACTTAGCGCTACGAATGTCCAGTTGCATTTTCTACAGACAGAGTGTTTCAAAACTGCTCAATCAAAAGTATGGTTTAACTCTGTTAGCTGAATGCTCAGATCAGAAAGAAGTTTCACAGAATGCTTCTGTGTAGTTTATATTTGAATATATTCCTTTTTCCACTACTACGCTCTTAGCGCTCCAAATGTCCAGTTGCATTTTCTACAGAAAGAGTGTTCAGATATGCTCAATCAAAAGTGTGGTTTAACTCTGTTAGCTGAATGCACAAATCAGAAAGAAGTTTCACCGAATGATTCTGTGTAGTTTATATTTGAAGACATTCCTTTTTCCACTATTACCCTCTTAGCGCTCCGAATCTCCACTTGCATTTTCTACAAAAAGAGTGTTTCATAACTGCTCAATCAAAAATATGTTTTATCTCTGTTAACTAAATTTACAGATCAGAAATAAGTTTCACAGAATGCATCTGTGTAGTTTTTATTTGAAGATATTCTTTTTCCCAATGTAGGCCTCTTAGCGCTTAGCATGGCCAATTGCAGTTTCTACAGAAAGAGTGTTTCAGAACGGCTCAATCAAAAGTAAGGTTCAACTCTGTTAGTTGAATGCACAGAACAGAAAGAATTTTCACAGAATGCTACTGTGTAGTTTATATTTGAATATATTCCTTTCTCCACTATTACCCTCTTAGCGCTCCGAATGTCCACTTGCATTTTCTACAGAAAGAGTGTTCAGAACTGCGCAATCAAAAGTATGGTTTATCTCTGTTAGCTTAATGAACATATCAGAAATAAGTTTCACACAATGCTTCTGTGTAGTTTTTATTTGAAGATATTATTTTTCCCAATATAGGCCTCTTAGCTCTCAGAATGTCCAATTGCCGTTTCTACAGAAAGAGTGTTTCAGAAAGGCTCAATCAAAAGTAAGGTTCAACTCTGTTAGTTGAATGCACAGAACAGAAAGAAATTTCATACAATGCTTCTGTGTAGTTTATATTTGAACATATTCTTTTTTCCACTATTACCCACTTGGCGCTACGAATGTCCAGTTGCATTTTCTACAGACAGAGTGTTTCAAAACAGCTCAATCAAAAGTATGGTTTAACTCTGTTAGCTGAATGCTCAGATCAGAAAAAAGTTTCACAGAATGCTTCTGTGTAGTTTATATTTGAATATATTCCTTTTTCCACTACTACTCTCTTAGCGCTCCAAATGTCCAGTTGCATTTTCTACAGAAAGAGTGTTCAGATCTGCTCAATCAAAAGTATGGTTTAACTCTGTTAGCTGAATGCACAGATCAGAAAGAAGTTTCACCGAATGATTCTGTGTAGTTTATATTTGAAGACATTCCTTTTTCCACTATTACCCTCTTAGCGCTCCGAATCTCCACTTGCATTTTCTACAAAAAGAGTGTTTCATAACTGCTCAATCAAAAATATGTTTTATCTCTGTTAACTGAATTTACAGATCAGAAATAAGTTTCACAGAATGCATCTGTGTAGTTTTTATTTGAAGATATTCTTTTTCCCAATGTAGGCCTCTTAGCGCTTAGCATGTCCAATTGCAGTTTCTACAGAAAGAGTGTTTCAGAACGGCTCAATTAAAAGTAAGGTTCAACTCTGTTAGTTGAATGCACAGAACAGAAAGAATTTTCACAGAATGCTACTGTGTAGTTTATATTTGAATATATCACTTTCTCCACTATTACCCTCTTAGCGCTCCGAATGTCCACTTGCATTTCCTACAGAAAGAGTGTTCAGAACTGCGCAATCAAAAGTATGGTTTAACTCTGTTAGCTTAATGAACATATCAGAAATAAGTTTCACACAATACTTCTGTGTAGTTTTTATTTGAAGATATTATTTTTCCCAATATAGGCCTCTTAGCGCTCAGAATGTCCAATTGCAGTTTCTACAGAAAGAGTTTTTCAGAAAGGCTCCATCAAAACTAAGGTTCAACTCTGTTAGTTGAATGCACAGAACAGAAATACATTTCATACAATGCTTCTGTGTAGTTTATATTTGAACATATTCTTTTTTCCACTATTACCCACTTGGCGCTACGAATGTCCAGTTGCATTTTCTACAGACAAAGTGTTTCAAAACTGCTCAATCAAAAGTATGGTTTAACTCTGTTAGCTGAATGCTCAGATCAGAAAGAAGTTTCACAGAATGCTTCTGTGTAGTTTATATTTGAATATATTCCTTTTTCCACTACTACTCTCTTAACGCTCCAAATGTCTAGTTGCATTTTCTACAGAAAGAGTGTTCAGATCTGCTCAATCAAAAGTATGGTTTAACTCTGTTAGCTGAATGCACAGATCAGAAAGAAGTTTCACAGAATGATTCTGTGTAGTTTATATTTGGAGACATTCCTTTTTCCACTATTACCCTCTTAGCGCTCCGAATCCCCACTTGCATTTTCTACAGAAAGAGTGTTTCAGAACGGCTCAATCAAAACTAAGGTTCAACTCTTTTAGTTGAACAAACAGAACAGAAAGAAGTTTCGCACAATTCTTCTGTGTAGTTTTTATTTGTAGACATTCTTTTCCCAATATAGGCCTCTTAGCGCTCACAATGTCCAATTGCAGTTTCTACAGAAAGAGTGTTTCAGAAAGGCTCAATCAAAAGTAAGGTTCAACTCTGTTAGTTGAATGCACAGAACAGAAAGAAATTTCATACAATGCTTCTGTGTAGTTTATATTTGAACATATTCTTTTTTCCACTATTACCCACTTAGCGCTACGAATGTCCAGTTGCATTTTCTACAGACAGAGTGTTTCAAAACTGCTCAATCAAAAGTATGGTTTAACTCTGTTAGCTGAATGCTCAGATCAGAAAGAAGTTTCACAGAATGCTTCTGTGTAGTTTATATTTGAATATATTCCTTTTTCCACTACTACTCTCTTAGCGCTCCAAATGTCCAGTTGCATTTTCTACAGAAAGAGTGTTCAGATCTGCTCAATCAAAGGTATGGTTTAAATCTGTTAGCTGAATGCACAGATCAGAAAGAAGTTTCACAGAATGATTCTGTGTAGTTTATATTTGGAGACATTCCTTTTTCCACTATTACCCTCTTAGGGCTCCGAATCTCCACTTGCATTTTCTACAGAAAGAGTGTTTCAGAATGGCTCAATCAAAACTAAGGTTCAACTCTTTTAGTTGAACAAACAGAACAGAAAGAAGTTTCACACAATTCTTCTGTGTAGTTTTTATTTGTAGACATTCTTTTTCCCAATATAGGCCTCTTAGCGCTCAGAATGTCCGATTGCAGTTTCTACAGAAAGAGTGTTTCAGAACGGCTCAATCAAAAGTAAGGTTCAGCTATGTTAGTTGAATGCACAGAACAGAAAGAAGTTTCATACAATGCTTCTGTGTAGTTTAGATTTGAACATATTCTTTTTTCCACTATTACCCACTTAGCGCTACGAATTTCCAGTTGCATTTTCTACAGACAGAGTGTTTCAAAACTGCTCAATCAAAGGTATGGTTTAACTCTGTTAGCTGAATGCTCAGATCAGAAAGAAGTTTCACAGAATGCTTCTGTGTAGTTTATATTTGAATATATTCCTTTTTCCTCTACTACGCTCTTAGCGCTCCAAATGTCCAGTTGCATTTTCTACAGAAAGAGTGTTCAGATCTGCTCAATCAAAAGTATGGTTTAACTCTGTTAGCTGAATGAACAGATCAGAAAGAAGTTTCACCGAATGATTCTGTGTAGTTTATATTTGAAGACATTCCTTTTTCCACTATTACCCTCTTAGCGCTCCGAATCTCCACTTGCATTTTCTAGAAAAAGAGTGTTTCATAACTGCTCAATCAAAAATATGTTTTATCTCTGTTAACTGAATTTACAGATCAGAAATAAGTTTCACAGAATGCATCTGTGTAGTTTTTATTTGAAGATATTCTTTTTCCCAATGTAGGCCTCTTAGCGCTTAGCATGTCCAATTGCAGTTTCTACAGAAAGAGTGTTTCAGAACGGCTCAATCAAAAGTAAGGTTCAACTCTGTTAGTTGAATGCACAGAACAGAAAGAATTTTCACAGAATGCTACTGTGTAGTTTATATTTGAATATATTCCTTTTTCCACTATTACCCTCTTAGCGCTCCGAATGTCCACTTGCATTTTCTACAGAAAGAGTGTTCAGAGCTGCGCAATCAAAAGTATGGTTTAACTCTGTTAGCTTAATGAACATATCAGAAATAAGTTTCACACAATGCTTCTGTGTAGTTTTTATTTGAACATATTCTTTTTTCCACTATTACCCACTTGGCGCTACGAATGTTCAGTTGCATTTTCTACAGACAGAGTGTTTCAAAACTGCTCAATCAAAAGTATGGTTTAACTCTGTTAGCTGAATGCTCAGATCAGAAATTCGTTTCACAGAATGCTTCTGTGTAGTTTATATTTGAATATATTCCTTTTTCCACTACTACTCTCTTAGCGCTCCAAATGTCCAGTTGCATTTTCTACAGTAAGAGTGTTCAGATCTGCTCAATCAAATGTATGGTTTAACTCTGTTAGCTGAATGCACAGATCAGAAAGAAGTTTCACAGAATGATTCTGTGTAGTTTATATTTGGAGACATTCCTTTTTCCACTATTACCCTCTTAGCGCTCCGAATCTCCACTTGCATTTTCTACAGAAAGAGTGTTTCAGAACGGCTCAATCAAAACTAAAGTTCGACTCTTTTAGTTGAACAAACAGAACAGAAAGAAGTTTCACACAATTCTTCTGTGTAGTTTTTATTTGTAGACATTCTTTTTCCCAATATAGGCCTCTTAGCGCTCAGAATGTCCAATTGCAGTTTCTACAGAAAGAGTGTTTCAGAACGGCTCAATCAAAAATAAGGTTCAACTCTGTTAGTTGAGTGCACAGAACAGAAAGAAGTTTCATACAATGCTTCTGTGTAGTTTATATTTGAACATATTCTTTTTTCCACTATTACCCACTTAGCGCTACGAATGTCCAGTTGCATTTTCTACAGACAGAGTGTTTCAAAACTGCTCAATCAAAAGTATGGTTTAACTCTGTTAGCTGAATGCTCAGATCAGAAAGAAGTTTCAAAGAATGCTTCTGTGTAGTTTATATTTGAATATATTCCTTTTTCCACTACTACGCTCTTAGCGCTCCAAATGTCCAGTTGCATTTTCAACAGAAAGAGTGTTCAGATCTGCTCAATCAAAAGTATGGTTTAACTCTGTTAGCTGAATGCACAGGTCAGAAAGAAGTTTCACCGAATGATTCTGTGTAGTTTATATTTGAAGACATTCCTTTTTCCACTATTACCCTCTTAGCGCTCCGAATCTCCACTTGCATTTTCTACAAAAAGAGTGTTTCATAACTGCTCAATCAAAAATATGTTTTATCTCTGTTAACTGATTTTACAGATCAGAAATAAGTTTCACAGAATGCATCTGTGTAGTTTTTATTTGAAGATATTCTTTTTCCCAATGTAGGCCTCTTAGCGCTCAGCATGTCCAATTGCAGTTTCTACAGAAAGAGTGTTTCAGAACGGCTCAATCAAAAGTAAGGTTCAACTCTGTTAGTTGAATGCACAGAACAGAAAGAATTTTCACAGACTGCTACTGTGTAGTTTATATTTGAATATATTCCTTTCTCCACTATTACCCTCTTAGCGCTCCGAATGTCCACTTGCATTTTCTACAGAAAGAGTGTTCAGAACTGCGCAATCAAAAGTATGGTTTAACTCTGTTAGCTTAATGAACATATCAGAAATAAGTTTCACACAATGCTTCTGTGTAGTTTTTATTTGAAGATATTATTTTTCCCAATATAGGCCTCTTAGCGCTCAGAATGTCCAATTGCCGTTTCTACAGAAAGAGTGTTTCAGAAAGGCTCAATCAAAAGTAAGGTTCAACTCTGTTAGTTGAATGCACAGAACAGAAAGAAATTTCATACAATGCTTCTCTGTAGTTTATATTTGAATATATTCTTTTTTCCACTATTACCCACTTGGCGCTACGAATGTCCAGTTGCATTTTCTACAGACAGAGTGTTTCAAAACTGCTCAATCAAAAGTATGGTTTAACTCTGTTAGCTGAATGCTCAGATCAGAAAGAAGTTTCACAGAATGCTTCTGTGTAGTTTATATTTGAATATATTCCTTTTTCCACTACTACTCTCTTAGCGCTCCAAATGTCCAGTTGCATTTTCTGCAGAAAGAGTGTTCAGATCTGCTCAATCAAAGGTATGGTTTAAATCTGTTAGCTGAATGCACAGATCAGAAAGAAGTTTCACAGAATGATTCTGTGTAGTTTATATTTGGAGACATTCCTTTTTCCACTATTACCCTCTTAGGGCTCCGAATCTCCACTTGCATTTTCTACAGAAAGAGTGTTTCAGAATGGCTCAATCAAAACTAAGGTTCAACTCTTTTAGTTGAACAAACAGAACAGAAAGAAGTTTCACACAATTCTTCTGTGTAGTTTTTATTTGTAGACATTCTTTTTCCCAATATAGGCCTCTTAGCGCTAAGAATGTCCAATTGCAGTTTCTACAGAAAGAGTGTTTCAGAACGGCTCAATCAAAAGTAAGGTTCAACTCTGTTAGTTGAATGCACAGAACAGAAAGAAGTTTCATACAATGCTTCTGTGTAGTTTATATTTGAACATATTCTTTTTTCCACTATTACCCACTTAGCGCTACGAATGTCCAGTTGCATTTTCTACAGACAGAGTGTTTCAAAACTGCTCAATCAAAAGTATGGTTTAAATCTGTTAGCTGAATGCTCAGATCAGAAAGAAGTTTCACAGAATGCTTCTGTGTAGTTTATATTTGAATATATTCCTTTTTCCACTACTACGCTCTTAGCGCTCCAAATGTCCATTTGCATTTTCTACAGAAAGAGTGTTCAGATCTGCTCAATCAAAAGTATGGTTTAACTCTGTTAGCTGAATTCACAGATCAGAAAGAAGTTTCACAGAATGATTCTGTGTAGTTTATATTTGGAGACATTCCTTTTTCCACTATTACCCTCTTAGCGCTCCGAATCTCCACTTGCATTTCCTACAGAAAGAGTGTTTCAGAACGGCTCAATCAAAACTAAAGTTCAACTCTTTTAGTTGAACAAACAGAACAGAAAGAAGTTTCACACAATTCTTCTGTGTAGTTTTTATTTGTAGACATTCTTTTTCCCAATATAGGCCTCTTAGCGCTCAGAATGTCCAATTGCAGTTTCTACAGAAAGAGTGTTTCAGAACGGCTCAATCAAAAATAAGGTTCAACTCTGTTAGTTGAATGCACAGAACAGAAAGAAGTTTCATACAATGCTTCTGTGTAGTTTATATTTGAACATATTCTTTTTTCCACTATTACCCACTTAGCGCTACGAATGTCCAGTTGCATTTTCTACAGACAGAGTGTTTCAAAACTGCTCAATCAAAAGTATGGTTTAACTCTGTTAGCTGAATGCTCAGATCAGAAAGAAGTTTCACAGAATGCTTCTGTGTAGTTTATATTTGAATATATTCCTTTTTCCACTACTACGCTCTTAGCGCTCCAAATGTCCAGTTGCATTTTCTACAGAAAGAGTGTTCAGATATGCTCAATCAAAAGTGTGGTTTAACTCTGTTAGCTGAATGCACAAATCAGAAAGAAGTTTCACCGAATGATTCTGTGTAGTTTATATTTGAAGACATTCCTTTTTCCACTATTACCCTCTTAGCGCTCCGAATCTCCACTTGCATTTTCTACAAAAAGAGTGTTTCATAACTGCTCAATCAAAAATATGTTTTATCTCTGTTAACTAAATTTACAGATCAGAAATAAGTTTCACAGAATGCATCTGTGTAGTTTTTATTTGAAGATATTCTTTTTCCCAATGTAGGCCTCTTAGCGCTTAGCATGGCCAATTGCAGTTTCTACAGAAAGAGTGTTTCAGAACGGCTCAATCAAAAGTAAGGTTCAACTCTGTTAGTTGAATGCACAGAACAGAAAGAATTTTCACAGAATGCTACTGTGTAGTTTATATTTGAATATATTCCTTTCTCCACTATTACCCTCTTAGCGCTCCGAATGTCCACTTGCATTTTCTACAGAAAGAGTGTTCAGAACTGCGCAATCAAAAGTATGGTTTAACTCTGTTAGCTTAATGAACATATCAGAAATAAGTTTCACACAATGCTTCTGTGTAGTTTTTATTTGAAGATATTATTTTTCCCAATATAGGCCTCTTAGCTCTCAGAATGTCCAATTGCCGTTTCTACAGAAAGAGTGTTTCAGAAAGGCTCAATCAAAAGTAAGGTTCAACTCTGTTAGTTGAATGCACAGAACAGAAAGAAATTTCATACAATGCTTCTGTGTAGTTTATATTTGAACATATTCTTTTTTCCACTATTACCCACTTGGCGCTACGAATGTCCAGTTGCATTTTCTACAGACAGAGTGTTTCAAAACAGCTCAATCAAAAGTATGGTTTAACTCTGTTAGCTGAATGCTCAGATCAGAAAAAAGTTTCACAGAATGCTTCTGTGTAGTTTATATTTGAATATATTCCTTTTTCCACTACTACTCTCTTAGCGCTCCAAATGTCCAGTTGCATTTTCTACAGAAAGAGTGTTCAGATCTGCTCAATCAAAAGTATGGTTTAACTCTGTTAGCTGAATGCACAGATCAGAAAGAAGTTTCACCGAATGATTCTGTGTAGTTTATATTTGAAGACATTCCTTTTTCCACTATTACCCTCTTAGCGCTCCGAATCTCCACTTGCATTTTCTACAAAAAGAGTGTTTCATAACTGCTCAATCAAAAATATGTTTTATCTCTGTTAACTGAATTTACAGATCAGAAATAAGTTTCACAGAATGCATCTGTGTAGTTTTTATTTGAAGATATTCTTTTTCCCAATGTAGGCCTCTTAGCGCTTAGCATGTCCAATTGCAGTTTCTACAGAAAGAGTGTTTCAGAACGGCTCAATTAAAAGTAAGGTTCAACTCTGTTAGTTGAATGCACAGAACAGAAAGAATTTTCACAGAATGCTACTGTGTAGTTTATATTTGAATATATCACTTTCTCCACTATTACCCTCTTAGCGCTCCGAATGTCCACTTGCATTTCCTACAGAAAGAGTGTTCAGAACTGCGCAATCAAAAGTATGGTTTAACTCTGTTAGCTTAATGAACATATCAGAAATAAGTTTCACACAATGCTTCTGTGTAGTTTTTATTTGAAGATATTATTTTTCCCAATATAGGCCTCTTAGCGCTCAGAATGTCCAATTGCAGTTTCTACAGAAAGAGTTTTTCAGAAAGGCTCCATCAAAACTAAGGTTCAACTCTGTTAGTTGAATGCACAGAACAGAAATACATTTCATACAATGCTTCTGTGTAGTTTATATTTGAACATATTCTTTTTTCCACTATTACCCACTTGGCGCTACGAATGTCCAGTTGCATTTTCTACAGACAAAGTGTTTCAAAACTGCTCAATCAAAAGTATGGTTTAACTCTGTTAGCTGAATGCTCAGATCAGAAAGAAGTTTCACAGAATGCTTCTGTGTAGTTTATATTTGAATATATTCCTTTTTCCACTACTACTCTCTTACCGCTCCAAATGTCTAGTTGCATTTTCTACAGAAAGAGTGTTCAGATCTGCTCAATCAAAAGTATGGTTTAACTCTGTTAGCTGAATGCACAGATCAGAAAGAAGTTTCACAGAATGATTCTGTGTAGTTTATATTTGGAGACATTCCTTTTTCCACTATTACCCTCTTAGCGCTCCGAATCCCCACTTGCATTTTCTACAGAAAGAGTGTTTCAGAACGGCTCAATCAAAACTAAGGTTCAACTCTTTTAGTTGAACAAACAGAACAGAAAGAAGTTTCGCACAATTCTTCTGTGTAGTTTTTATTTGTAGACATTCTTTTCCCAATATAGGCCTCTTAGCGCTCACAATGTCCAATTGCAGTTTCTACAGAAAGAGTGTTTCAGAACGGATCAATCAAAAGTAAGGTTCAACTCTGTTAGTTGAATGCACAGAACACAAAGAAGTTTCATACAATGCTTCTGTGTAGTTTATATTTGAACATATTCTTTTTTCCACTATTACCCACTTAGCGCTACGAATGTCCAGTTGCATTTTCTACAGACAGAGTGTTTCAAAACTGCTCAATCAAAAGTATGGTTTAACTCTGTTAGCTGAATGCTCAGATCAGAAAGAAGTTTCACAGAATGCTTCTGTGTAGTTTATATTTGAATATATTCCTTTTTCCACTACTACGCTCTTAGCGCTCCGAATGTCCACTTGCATTTTCTACAGAAAGAGTGTTCAGAACTGCGCAATCAAAAGTATGGTTTAACTCTGTTAGCTTAATGAACATATCAGAAATAAGTTTCACACAATGCTTCTGTGTAGTTTTTATTTGAAGATATTATTTTTCCCAATATAGGCCTCTTAGCTCTCAGAATGTCCAATTGCCGTTTCTACAGAAAGAGTGTTTCAGAAAGGCTCAATCAAAAGTAAAGTTCAACTCTGTTAGTTGAATGCACAGAACAGAAAGAAATTTCATACAATGCTTCTGTGTAGTTTATATTTGAACATATTCTTTTTTCCACTATTACCCACTTGGCGCTACGAATGTCCAGTTGCATTTTCTACAGACAGAGTGTTTCAAAACTGCTCAATCAAAAGTATGGTTTAACTCTGTTAGCTGAATGCTCAGATCAGAAAGAAGTTTCACAGAATGCTTCTGTGTAGTTTATATTTGAATATATTCCTTTTTCCACTACTACTCTCTTAGCGCTCCAAATGTCCAGTTGCATTTTCTACAGAAAGAGTGTTCAGATCTGCTCAATCAAATGTATGGTTTAACTCTGTTAGCTGAATGCACAGATCAGAAAGAAGTTTCACAGAATGATTCTGTGTAGTTTATATTTGGAGACATTCCTTTTTCCACTATTACCCTCTTAGCGCTCCGAATCTCCACTTGCATTTTCTACAGAAAGAGTGTTTCAGAACGGCTCAATCAAAACTAAAGTTCGACTCTTTTAGTTGAACAAACAGAACAGAAAGAAGTTTCACACAATTCTTCTGTGTAGTTTTTATTTGTAGACATTCTTTTTCCCAATATAGCCCTCTTAGCGCTCAGAATGTCCAATTGCAGTTTCTACAGAAAGAGTGTTTCAGAACGGCTCAATCAAAAATAAGGTTCAACTCTGTTAGTTGAGTGCACAGAACAGAAAGAAGTTTCATACAATGCTTCTGTGTAGTTTATATTTGAACATATTCTTTTTTCCACTATTACCCACTTAGCGCTACGAATGTCCAGTTGCATTTTCTACAGACAGAGTGTTTCAAAACTGCTCAATCAAAAGTATGGTTTAACTCTGTTAGCTGAATGCTCAGATCAGAAAGAAGTTTCAAAGAATGCTTCTGTGTAGTTTATATTTGAATATATTCCTTTTTCCACTACTACGCTCTTAGCGCTCCAAATGTCCAGTTGCATTTTCAACAGAAAGAGTGTTCAGATCTGCTCAATCAAAAGTATGGTTTAACTCTGTTAGCTGAATGCACAGGTCAGAAAGAAGTTTCACCGAATGATTCTGTGTAGTTTATATTTGAAGACATTCCTTTTTCCACTATTACCCTCTTAGCGCTCCGAATCTCCACTTGCATTTTCTACAAAAAGAGTGTTTCATAACTGCTCAATCAAAAATATGTTTTATCTCTGTTAACTGATTTTACAGATCAGAAATAAGTTTCACAGAATGCATCTGTGTAGTTTTTATTTGAAGATATTCTTTTTCCCAATGTAGGCCTCTTAGCGCTCAGCATGTCCAATTGCAGTTTCTACAGAAAGAGTGTTTCAGAACGGCTCAATCAAAAGTAAGGTTCAACTCTGTTAGTTGAATGCACAGAACAGAAAGAATTTTCACAGACTGCTACTGTGTAGTTTATATTTGAATATATTCCTTTCTCCACTATTACCCTCTTAGCGCTCCGAATGTCCACTTGCATTTTCTACAGAAAGAGTGTTCAGAACTGCGCAATCAAAAGTATGGTTTAACTCTGTTAGCTTAATGAACATATCAGAAATAAGTTTCACACAATGCTTCTGTGTAGTTTTTATTTGAAGATATTATTTTTCCCAATATAGGCCTCTTAGCGCTCAGAATGTCCAATTGCCGTTTCTACAGAAAGAGTGTTTCAGAAAGGCTCAATCAAAAGTAAGGTTCAACTCTGTTAGTTGAATGCACAGAACAGAAAGAAATTTCATACAATGCTTCTCTGTAGTTTATATTTGAATATATTCTTTTTTCCACTATTACCCACTTGGCGCTACGAATGTCCAGTTGCATTTTCTACAGACAGAGTGTTTCAAAACTGCTCAATCAAAAGTATGGTTTAACTCTGTTAGCTGAATGCTCAGATCAGAAAGAAGTTTCACAGAATGCTTCTGTGTAGTTTATATTTGAATATATTCCTTTTTCCACTACTACTATCTTAGCGCTCCAAATGTCCAGTTGCATTTTCTGCAGAAAGAGTGTTCAGATCTGCTCAATCAAAGGTATGGTTTAAATCTGTTAGCTGAATGCACAGATCAGAAAGAAGTTTCACAGAATGATTCTGTGTAGTTTATATTTGGAGACATTCCTTTTTCCACTATTACCCTCTTAGGGCTCCGAATCTCCACTTGCATTTTCTACAGAAAGAGTGTTTCAGAATGGCTCAATCAAAACTAAGGTTCAACTCTTTTAGTTGAACAAACAGAACAGAAAGAAGTTTCACACAATTCTTCTGTGTAGTTTTTATTTGTAGACATTCTTTTTCCCAATATAGGCCTCTTAGCGCTCAGAATGTCCGATTGCAGTTTCTACAGAAAGAGTGTTTCAGAACGGCTCAATCAAAAGTAAGGTTCAGCTCTGTTAGTTGAATGCACAGAACAGAAAGAAGTTTCATACAATGCTTCTGTGTAGTTTAGATTTGAACATATTCTTTTTTCCACTATTACCCACTTAGCGCTACGAATGTCCAGTTGCATTTTCTACAGACAGAGTGTTTCAAAACTGCTCAATCAAAGGTATTTTTTAACTCTGTTAGCTGAATGCTCAGATCAGAAAGAAGTTTCACAGAATGCTTCTGTGTAGTTTATATTTGAATATATTCCTTTTTCCTCTACTACGCTCTTAGCGCTCCCAATGTCCAGTTGCATTTTCTACAGAAAGAGTGTTCAGATCTGCTCAATCAAAAGTATGGTTTAACTCTGTTAGCTGAATGAACAGATCAGAAAGAAGTTTCACCGAATGATTCTGTGTAGTTTATATTTGAAGACATTCCTTTTTCCACTATTACCCTCTTAGCGCTCCGAATCTCCACTTGCATTTTCTAGAAAAAGAGTGTTTCATAACTGCTCAATCAAAAATATGTTTTATCTCTGTTAACTGAATTTACAGATCAGAAATAAGTTTCACAGAATGCATCTGTGTAGTTTTTATTTGAAGATATTCTTTTTCCCAATGTAGGCCTCTTAGCGCTTAGCATGTCCAATTGCAGTTTCTACAGAAAGAGTGTTTCAGAACGGCTCAATCAAAAGTAAGGTTCAACTCTGTTAGTTGAATGCACAGAACAGAAAGAATTTTCACAGAATGCTACTCTGTAGTTTATATTTGAATATATTCCTTTTTCCACTATTACCCTCTTAGCGCTCCGAATGTCCACTTGCATTTTCTACAGAAAGAGTGTTCAGAGCTGCGCAATCAAAAGTATGGTTTAACTCTGTTAGCTTAATGAACATATCAGAAATAAGTTTCACACAATGCTTCTGTGTAGTTTTTATTTGAAGATATTATTTTTCCCAATAGAGGCCTCTTAGCGCTCAGAATGTCCAATAGCAGTATCTACAGAAAGAGTGTTTCAGAAAGTCTCAATCAAAAGTAAGGTTCAACTCTGTTAGTTGAATGCACAGAACAGAAAGAAGTTTCATACAATGCTTCTGTGTAGTTTTCTATTTGAACATATTCTTTTTTCCACTATTACCCACTTGGCGCTACGAATGTCCAGTTGCATTTTCTACAGACAGAGTGTTTCAAAACTGCTCAATCAAAAGTATGGTTTAACTCTGTTAGCTGAATGCTCAGATCAGAAATTAGTTTCACAGAATGCTTCTGTGTAGTTTATATTTGAATATATTCCTTTTTCCACTACTACTCTCTTAGCGCTCCAAATGTCCAGTTGCATTTTCTACAGAAAGAGTGTTCAGATCTGCTCAATCAAAAGTATGGTTTAACTCTGTTAGCTGAATGCACAGATCAGAAAGAAGTTTCACAGAATGATTCTGTGTAGTTTATATTTAGAGACATTCCTTTTTCCACTATTACCCTCTTAGCGCTCCGAATCTCCACTTGCATTTTCTACAGAAAGAGTGTTTCAGAACGGCTCAATCAAAACTAAAGTTCGACTCTTTTAGTTGAACAAACAGAACAGAAAGAAGTTTCACACAATTCTTCTGTGTAGTTTTTATTTGTAGACATTCTTTTTCCCAATATAGGCCTATTAGCGCTCAGAATGTCCAATTGCAGTTTCTACAGAAAGAGTGTTTCAGAACGGCTCAATCAAAAGTAAGGTTCAACTCTGTTAGTTGAATGCACAGAACAGAAAGAAGTTTCATACAATGCTTCTGTGTAGTTTATATTTGAACATATTCTTTTTTCCACTATTACCTACTTAGCGCTACGAATGTCCAGTTGCATTTTCTACAGACAGAGTGTTTCAAAACTGCTCAATCAAAAGTATGGTTTAACTCTGTTAGCTGAATGCTCAGATCAGAAAGAAGTTTCACAGAATGCTTCTGTGTAGTTTATATTTGAATATATTAATTTTTCCACTACTACGCTCTTAGCGCTCCAAATGTCCAGTTGCATTTTCTACAGAAAGAGTGTTCAGATCTGCTCAATCAAAAGTATGGTTTAACTCTGTTAGCTGAATGCACAGATCAGAAAGAAGTTTCACCGAATGATTCTGTGTAGTTTATATTTGAAGACATTCCTTTTTCCACTATTACCCTCTAGCGCTCCGAATCTCAAGTTGCATTTTCTACAAAAAGAGTGTTTCATAACTGCTCAATCAAAAATATGTTTTATCTCTGTTAACTGAATTTACAGATCAGAAGTAAGTTTCACAGAATGCATCTGTGTAGTTTTTATTTGAAGATATTCTTTTTCCCAATGTAGGCCTCTTAGCGTTTAGCATGTCCAATGGCAGTTTCTACAGAAAGAGTGTTTCAGAACGGCTCAATTAAAAGTAAGGTTCAAATCTGTTAGTTGAATGCACAGAACAGAAAGAATTTTCACAGAATGCTACTGTGTAGTTTATATTTGAATATATTCCTTTTTCCACTATAACCCTCTTAGCGCTCCGAATCTCCACTTGCATTTTCTACAGAAAGAGTGTTCAGAACTGCGCAATCAAAAGTATGGTTTAACTCTGTTAGCTTAATGAACATATCAGAAATAAGTTTCACACAATGCTTCTGTGTAGTTTTTATTTGAAGATATTATTTTTCCCAGTAGAGGCCTCTTAGCGCTCAGAATGTCCAATTGCAGTTTCTACAGAAAGAGTGTTTCAGAAAGGCTCAATCAAAAGTAAGGTTCAACTCTGTTAGTTGAATGCACAGAACAGAAAGTAGTTTCATACAATGCTTCTGTGTAGTTTATATTTGAACATATTCTTTTTTCCACTATTACCCACTTAGCGCTACGAATGTCCAGTTGCATTTTCTACAGACAGAGTGTTTCAAAACTGCTCAATCAAAAGTATGGTTTAACTCTGTTAGCTGAATGCTCAGATCAGAAAGAAGTTTCACAGAATGCTTCACAGAATGCTTCTGTGTAGTTTATATTTGAATATATTCCTTTTTCCACTACTACTCTCTTAGCGCTCCAAATGTCCAGTTGCATTTTCTACAGAAAGAGTGTTCAGATCTGCTCAATCAAAAGTATGGTTTAACTCTGTTAGCTGAATGCACAGATCAGAAAGATGTTTCACAGAATGATTCTGTGTAGTTTATATTTGGAGACATTGCTTTTTCCACTATTAACCTCTTAGCGCTCCGAATCTCCACTTGCATTTTCTACAGAAAGAGTGTTTCAAAACGGCGCAATCAAAACTAAGGTTCAACTCTTTTAGTTGAACGAACAGAACAGAAAGATGTTTCACACAATTCTTCTGTGTAGTTTTTATTTGTAGACATTCTTTTTCCCAATATAGGCCTCTTAGCGCTCAGAATATCCAATTGCAGTTTCTACAGAAAGAGTGTTTCAGAACGGCTCAATCAAAAGTAAGGTTCAACTCTGTTAGTTGAATGCACAGAACAGAAAGAAGTTTCATACAATGCTTCTGTGTAGTTTATATTTGTACATATTCTTTTTTCCACTATTACCCACTTAGCGCTACGAATGTCCAGTTGCATTTTCTACAGACAGAGTGTTTCAAAACTGCTCAATCAAAAGTATGGTTTAACTCTGTTAGCTGAAAGCTCAGATCAGAAACAAGTTTCACAGAATGCTTCTGTGTAGTTTATATTTGAATATATTCCTTTTTCCACTACTACGCTCTTAGCGCTCCAAATGTCCAGTTGCATTTTCTACAGAAAGAGTGTTCAGATCTGCTCAATCAAAAGTATGGTTTAACTCTGTTAGCTGAATGCACAGATCAGAAAGAAGTTTCACCGAATGATTCTGTGTAGTTTATATTTGAAGACATTCCTTTTTCCACTATTACCCTCTTAGCGCTCCGAATCTCCACTTGCATTTTCTAGAAAAAGAGTGTTTCATAACTGCTCAATCAAAAATATGTTTTATCTCTGTTAACTGAATTTACAGATCAGAAATAAGTTTCACAGAATGCATCTGTGTAGTTTTTATTTGAAGATATTCTTTTTCCCAATGTAGGCCTCTTAGCGCTTAGCATGTCCAATTGCAGTTTCTACAGAAAGAGTGTTTCAGAACGGCTCAATCAAAAGTAAGGTTCAACTCTGTTAGTTGAATGCACAGAACAGAAAGAATTTTCACAGAATGCTACTGTGTAGTTTATATTTGAATATATTCCTTTTTCCACTATTACCCTCTTAGCGCTCCGAATGTCCACTTGCATTTTCTACAGAAAGAGTGTTCAGAGCTGCGCAATCAAAAGTATGGTTTAACTCTGTTAGCTTAATGAACATATCAGAAATAAGTTTCACACAATGCTTCTGTGTAGTTTTTATTTGAAGATATTATTTTTCCCAATAGAGGCCTCTTAGCGCTCAGAATGTCCAATTGCAGTATCTACAGAAAGAGTGTTTCAGAAAGGCTCAATCAAAAGTAAGGTTCAACTCTGTTAGTTGAATGCACAGAACAGAAAGAAGTTTCATACAATGCTTCTGTGTAGTTTTCTATTTGAACATATTCTTTTTTCCACTATTACCCACTTGGCGCTACGAATGTCCAGTTGCATTTTCTACAGACAGAGTGTTTCAAAACTGCTCAATCAAAAGTATGGTTTAACTCTGTTAGCTGAATGCTCAGATCAGAAAGAAGTTTCACAGAATGCTTCACAGAATGCTTCTGTGTAGTTTATATTTGAATATATTCCTTTTTCCACTACTACTCTCTTAGCGCTCCAAATGTCCTGTTGCATTTTCTACAGAAAGAGTGTTCAGATCTGCTCAATCAAAAGTATGGTTTAACTCTGTTAGCTGAATGCACAGATCAGAAAGAATTTTCACAGAATGATTCTGTGTAGTTTATATTTGGAGACATTCCTTTTTCCACTATTACCCTCTTAGCGCTCCTAATCTCCACTTGCATTTTCTACAGAAAGAGTGTTTCAGAACGGCTCAATCAAAACTAAAGTTCAACTCTTTTAGTTGAACAAACAGAACAGAAAGAAGTTTCACACAATTCTTCTGTGTAGTTTTTATTTGTAGACATTCTTTTTCCCAATATAGGCCTCTTAGCGCTCAGAATGTCCAATTGCAGTTTCTACAGAAAGAGTGTTTCAGAACGGCTCAATCAAAAGTAAGGTTCAACTCTGTTAGTTGAATGCACAGAACAGAAAGAAGTTTCATACAATGCTTCTGTGTAGTTTATATTTGAACATATTCTTTTTTCCACTATTACCCACTTAGCGCTACGAATGTCCAGTTGCATTTTCTACAGACAGAGTGTTTCAAAACTGCTCAATCAAAAGTATGGTTTAACTCTGTTAGCTGAATGCTCAGATCAGAAAGAAGTTTCACAGAATGCTTCTGTGTAGTTGATATTTGAATATATTCCTTTTTCCACTACTACGCTCTTAGCGCTCCAAATGTCCAGTTGCATTTTCTACAGAAAGAGTGTTCAGATCTGCTCAATCAAAAGTATGGTTTAATTCTGTTAGCTGAATGCACAGATCAGAAAGAAGTTTCACCGAATGATTCCGTGTAGTTTATATTTGAAGACATTCCTTTTTCCACTATTACCATCTAGCGCTCCGAATCTCCAGTTGCATTTTCTACAAAAAGAGTGTTTCATAACTGCTCAATCAAAAATATGTTTTATCTCTGTTAACTGAATTTACAGATCAGAAATAAGTTTCACAGAATGCATCTGTGTAGTTTTTATTTGAAGATATTCTTTTTCCCAATGTAGGACTCTTAGCGTTTAGCATGTCCAATTGCAGTTTCTACAGAAAGAGTGTTTCAGAACGGCACAATTAAAAGTAAGGTTCAACTCTGTTAGTTGAATGCACAGAACAGAAAGGATTTTCACAGAATGCTACTGTGTAGTTTATATTTGAATATATTCCTTTTTCCACTATTACCCTCTTAGCGCTCCGAATGTCCACTTACATTTTCTACAGAAAGAGTGTTCAGAACTGCGCAATCAAAAGTATGGTTTAACTCTGTTAGCTTAATGAACATATCAGAAATAAGTTTCACACAATGCTTCTGTGTAGTTTTTATTTGAAGATATTATTTTTCCCAGTAGAGGCCTCTTAGCGCTCAGAATGTCCAATTGCAGTTTCTACAGAAAGAGTGTTTCAGAAAGGCTCAATCAAAAGTAAGGTTCAACTCTGTTAGTTGAATGCACAGAACAGAAAGAAGTTTCATACAATGCTTCTGTGTAGTTTATATTTGAACATATTCTTTTTTCCACTATTACCCACTTAGCGCTACGAATGTCCAGTTGCATTTTCTACAGACAGAGTGTTTCAAAACTGCTCAATCAAAAGTATGGTTTAACTCTGTTAGCTGAATGCTCAGATCAGAAAGAAGTTTCACAGAATGCTTCTGTGTAGTTTATATTTGAATATATTCCTTTTTCCACTACTACGCTCTTAGCGCTCCAAATGTCCAGTTGCATTTTCTACAGAAAGAGTGTTCAGATCTGCTCAATCAAAAGTATGGTTTAACTCTGTTAGCTGAATGCACAGATCAGAAAGAAGTTTCACCGAATGATTCTGTGTAGTTTATATTTGAAGACATTCCTTTTTCCACTATTACCCTCTTAGCGCTCCGAATCTCCACTTGCATTTTCTACAAAAAGCGTGTTTCATAACTGCTCAATCAAAAATATGTTTTATCTCTGTTAACTGAATTTACAGATCAGAAATAAGTTTCACAGAATGCATCTGTGTAGTTTTTATTTGAAGATATTCTTTTTCCCAATGTAGGCCTCTTAGCGCTTAGCATGTCCAATTGCAGTTTCTACAGAAAGAGTGTTTCAGAACGGCTCAATCAAAAGTAAGGTTCAACTCTGTTAGTTGAATGCACAGAACAGAAAGAATTTTCACAGAATGCTACTGTGTAGTTTATATTTGAATATATTCCTTTTTCCACTATTACCCTCTTAGCGCTCCGAATGTCCACTTGCATTTTCTACAGAAAGAGTGTTCAGAACTGCGCAATCAAAAGTATGGTTTAACTCTGTTAGCTTAATGAACATATCAGAAATAAGTTTCACACAATGCTTCTGTGTAGTTTTTATTTGAAGATATTATTTTTCCCAATAGAGGCCTCTTAGCGCTCAGAATGTCCAATTGCAGTTTCTACAGAAAGAGTGTTTCAGAAAGGCTCAATCAAAAGTAAGGTTCAACTCTGTTAGTTGAATGCACAGAACAGAAAGTAGTTTCATACAATGCTTCTGTGTAGTTTATATTTGAACATATTCTCTTTTCCACTATTACCCACTTAGCGCTACGAATGTCCAGTTGCATTTTCTACAGACAGAGTGTTTCAAAACTGCTCAATCAAAAGTATGGTTTAACTCTGTTAGCTGAATGCTCAGATCAGAAAGAAGTTTCACAGAATGCTTCTGTGTAGTTTATATTTGAATATATTCCTTTTTCCACTAATACTCTCTTAGCGCTCCAAATGTCCAGTTGCATTTTCTACAGAAAGAGTGTTCAGATCTGCTCAATCAAAAGTATGGTTTAACTCTGTTAGCTGAATGCACAGATCAGAAAGAAGTTTCACAGAATGATTCTGTGTAGTTTATATTTGGAGACATTCCTTTTTCCACTATTACCCTCTTAGCGCTCCGAATCTCCACTTGAATTTTCTACAGAAAGAGTGTTTCAGAACGGCTCAATCAAAACTAAGGTTCAACTCTTTTAGTTGAAGAAACAGAACAGAAAGAAGTTTCACACAATTCTTTTGTGTAGTTTTTATTTGTAGACATTCTTTTTCCCAATATAGGCCTCTTAGCGCTCAGAATGTCCAATTGCAGTTTCTACAGAAAGAGTGTTTCAGAACGGCTCAATCAAAAGTAAGGTTCAACTCTGTGAGTTGAATGCACAGAACAGAAAGAAGTTTCATACAATGCTTCTGTGTAGTTTATATTTGAACATATTCTTTTTTCCACTATAACCCACTTAGCGCTACGAATGTCCAGTTGCATTTTCTACAGACAGAGTGTTTCAAAACTGCTCAATCAAAGGTATGGTTTAACTCTGTTAGCTGAATGCTCAGATCAGAAAGAAGTTTCACAGAATGCTTCTGTGTAGTTTATATTTGAATATATTCCTTTTTCCACTACTACGCTCTTAGCGCTCCAAATGTCCAGTTGCATTTTCTACAGAAAGAGTGTTCAGATCTGCTCAATCAAAAGTATGGTTTAACTCTGTTAGCTGAATGCACAGATCAGAAAGAAGTTTCACCGAATGATTCTGTGTAGTTTATATTTGAAGACATTCCTTTTTCCACTATTACCCTCTTAGCGCTCCGAATCTCCACTTGCATTTTCTACAAAAAGAGTGTTTCATAACTGCTCAATCAAAAATATGTTTTATCTCTGTTAACTGAATTTACAGATCAGAAATAAGTTTCACAGAATGCATCTGTGTAGTTTTTATTTGAAGATATTCTTTTTCCCAATGTAGGCCTCTTAGCGTTTCGCATGTCCAATTGCAGTTTCTACAGAAAGAGTGTTTCAGAACGGCTCAATTAAAAGTAAGGTTCAACTCTGTTAGTTGAATGCACAGAACAGAAAGGATTTTCACAGAATGCTACTGTGTAGTTTATATTTGAATATATTCCTTTTTCCACTATTACCCTCTTAGCGCTCCGAATGTCCACTTACATTTTCTACAGAAAGAGTGTTCAGAACTGCGCAATCAAAAGTATGGTTTAACTCTGTTAGCTTAATGAACATATCAGAAATAAGTTTCACACAATGCTTCTGTGTAGTTTTTATTTGAAGATATTATTTTTCCCAGTAGAGGCCTCTTAGCGCTCAGAATGTCCAATTGCAGTTTCTACAGAAAGAGTGTTTCAGAAAGGCTCAATCAAAACTAAAGTTCAACTCTTTTAGTTGAACAAACAGAACAGAAAGAAGTTTCACACAATTCTTCTGTGTAGTTTTTATTTGTAGACATTCTTTTTCCCAATATAGGCCTCTTAGCGCTCAGAATGTCCAATTGCAGTTTCTACAGAAAGAGTGTTTCAGAACGGCTCAATCAAAAGTAAGGTTCAACTCTGTTAGTTGAATGCACAGAACAGAAAGAAGTTTCATACAATGCTTCTGTGTAGTTTATATTTGAACATATTCTTTTTTCCACTATTACCCACTTAGCGCTACGAATGTCCAGTTGCATTTTCTACAGACAGAGTGTTTCAAAACTGCTCAATCAAAAGTATGGTTTAACTCTGTTAGCTGAATGCACAGATCAGAAAGAAGTTTCACCGAATTATTCTGTGTAGTTTATATTTGAAGACATTCCATTTTCCACTATTACCCTCTTAGCGCTCCGAATCTCCACTTGCATTTTCTACAAAAAGAGTGTTTCATAACTGCTCAATCAAAAATATGTTTTATCTCTGTTAACTGAATTTACAGATCAGAAATAGGTTTCACAGAATGCATCTGTGTAGTTTTAATTTGAAGATATTCTTTTTCCCAATGTAGGCCTCTTAGCGCTTAGCATGTCCAATTGCAGTTTCTACAGAAAGAGTGTTTCAGAACGGCTCAATTAAAAGTAAGGTTCAACTCTGTTAGTTGAATGCACAGAACAGAAAGAATTTTCACAGAATGCTACTGTGTAGTTTATATTTGTATATATTCCTTTTTCCACTAATACCCTCTTAGCGCTCCGAATGTCCACTTGCATTTTCTACAGAAAGAGTGTTCAGAACTGCACAATCAAAAGTATGGTTTAACTCTGTTAGCTTAATGAACATATCAGAAATAAGTTTCACACAATGCTTCTGTGTAGTTTTTATTTGAAGATATTATTTTTCCCAATAGAGGCCTCTTAGCGCTCAGAATGTCCAATTGCAGTTTCTACAGAAAGAGAGTTTCAGAAAGGCTCAATCAAAAGTAAGGTTCAACTCTGTTAGTTGAATGCACAGAACAGAAAAAAGTTTCATACAATGCTTCTGTGTAGTTTATATTTGAACATATTCTTTTTTCCACTATTACCCACTTAGCGCTACGAATGTCCAGTTGCATTTTCTACAGACAGAGTGTTTCAAAACTGCTCAATCAAAAGTATGGTTTAACTCTGTTAGCTGAATGCTCAGATCAGAAAGAAGTTTCACAGAATGTTTCACAGAATGCTTCTGTGTAGTTTATATTTGAATATATTCCTTTTTCCACTACTACTCTCTTAGCGCTCCAAATGTCCAGTTGCATTTTCTACAGAAAGAGTGTTCACATCTGCTCAATCAAAAGTATGGTTTAACTCTGTTAGCTGAATGCACAGATCAGAAAGAATTTTCACAGAATGATTCTGTGTAGTTTATATTTGGAGACATTCCTTTTTCCACTATTACCCTCTTAGCGCTCCGAATCTCCACTTGAATTTTCTACAGAAAGAGTGTTTCAGAACGGCTCAATCAAAACTAAGGTTCAACTCTTTTAGTTGAAGAAACAGAACAGAAAGAAGTTTCACACAATTCTTTTGTGTAGTTTTTATTTGTAGACATTCTTTTTCCCAATATAGGCCTCTTAGCGCTCAGAATGTCCAATTGCAGTTTCTACAGAAAGAGTGTTTCAGAACGGCTCAATCAAAAGTAAGGTTCAACTCTGTGAGTTGAATGCACAGAACAGAAAGAAGTTTCATACAATGCTTCTGTGTAGTTTATATTTGAACATATTCTTTTTTCCACTATAACCCACTTAGCGCTACGAATGTCCAGTTGCATTTTCTACAGACAGAGTGTTTCAAAACTGCTCAATCAAAGGTATGGTTTAACTCTGTTAGCTGAATGCTCAGATCAGAAAGAAGTTTCACAGAATGCTTCTGTGTAGTTTATATTTGAATATATTCCTTTTTCCACTACTACGCTCTTAGCGCTCCAAATGTCCAGTTGCATTTTCTACAGAAAGAGTGTTCAGATCTGCTCAATCAAAAGTATGGTTTAACTCTGTTAGCTGAATGCACAGATCAGAAAGAAGTTTCACCGAATGATTCTGTGTAGTTTATATTTGAAGACATTCCTTTTTCCACTATTACCCTCTTAGCGCTCCGAATCTCCACTTGCATTTTCTACAAAAAGAGTGTTTCATAACTGCTCAATCAAAAATATGTTTTATCTCTGTTAACTGAATTTACAGATCAGAAATAAGTTTCACAGAATGCATCTGTGTAGTTTTTATTTGAAGATATTCTTTTTCCCAATGTAGGCCTCTTAGCGTTTCGCATGTCCAATTGCAGTTTCTACAGAAAGAGTGTTTCAGAACGGCTCAATTAAAAGTAAGGTTCAACTCTGTTAGTTGAATGCACAGAACAGAAAGGATTTTCACAGAATGCTACTGTGTAGTTTATATTTGAATATATTCCTTTTTCCACTATTACCCTCTTAGCGCTCCGAATGTCCACTTACATTTTCTACAGAAAGAGTGTTCAGAACTGCGCAATCAAAAGTATGGTTTAACTCTGTTAGCTTAATGAACATATCAGAAATAAGTTTCACACAATGCTTCTGTGTAGCTTTTATTTGAAGATATTATTTTTCCCAGTAGAGGCCTCTTAGCGCTCAGAATGTCCAATTGCAGTTTCTACAGAAAGAGTGTTTCAGAAATCTCAATCAAAAGTAAGGTTCAACTCTGTTAGTTGAATGCACAGAACAGAAAGAAGTTTCATACAATGCTTCTGTGTAGTTTATATTTGAACATATTCTTTTTTCCACTATTACCCACTTAGCGCTACGAATGTCCAGTTACATTTTCTACAGACAGAGTGTTTCAAAACTGCTCAATCAAAAGTATGGTTTAACTCTGTTAGCTGAATGCTCAGATCAGAAATAAGTTTCACAGAATGCTTCACAGAATGCTTCTGTGTAGTTTATATTTGAATATATTCCTTTTTCCACTACTACTCTCTTAGCGCTCCAAATGTCCAGTTGCATTTTCTACAGAAAGAGTGTTCAGATCTGCTCAATCAAAAGTATGGTTTAACTCTGTTAGCTGAATGCACAGATCAGAAAGAAGTTTCACAGAATGATTCTGTGTAGTTTATATTTGGAGACATTGCTTTTTCCACTATTACCCTCTTAGCGCTCCAAATCTCCACTTGCATTTTCTACAGAAAGAGTGTTTCATAACGGCTCAATCAAAACTAAGGTTCAACTCTTTTAGTTGAACGAACAGAACAGAAAGAAGTTTCACACAATTCTTCTGTGTAGTTTTTATTTGTAGACATTCTTTTTCCCAATATAGGCCTCTTAGCGCTCAGAATGTCCAATTGCAGTTTCTACAGAAAGAGTGTTTCAGAACGGCTCAATCAAAAGTAAGGTTCAACTCTGTTACTTGAATGCACAGAACAGAAAGAAGTTTCATACAATGCTTCTGTGTAGTTTATATTTGAACATATTCTTTTTTCCACTATTACCCACTTAGCGCTACGAATGTCCAGTTACATTTTCTACAGACAGAGTGTTTCAAAACTGCTCAATCAATAGTATGGTTTAACTCTGTTAGCTGAATGCTCAGATCAGAAAGAAGTTTCACAGAATGCTTCTCTGTAGTTTATATTTGAATATATTCCTTTTTCCACTACTACGCTCTTAGCGCTCCAAATGTACAGTTGCATTTTCTACAGAAAGAGTGTTCAGATCTGCTCAATCAAAAGTATGGTTTAACTCTGTTAGCTGAATGCACAGATCAGAAAGAAGTTTCACCGAATGATTCTGTGTAGTTTATATTTGAAGACATTCCTTTTTCCACTATTACCCTCTTAGCGCTCCGAATCTCCACTTGCATTTTCTACAAAAAGAGTGTTTCATAACTGCTCAATCAAAAATATGTTTTATCTCTGTTAACTGAATTTACAGATCAGAAATAAGTTTCACAGAATGCATCTGTGTAGTTTTTATTTGAAGATATTCTTTTTCCCAATGTAGGCCTCTTAGCGCTTAGCATGTCCAATTGCAGTTTCTACAGAAAGAGTGTTTCAGAACGGCTCAATCAAAAGTAAGGTTCAACTCTGTTAGTTGAATGCACAGAACAGAAAGAATTTTCACAGAATGCTACTGTGTAGTTTATATTTGAATATATTCCTTTTTCCACTATTACCCTCTTAGCGCTCCGAATGTCCACTTGCATTTTCTACAGAAAGAGTGTTCAGAACTGCGCAATCAAAAGTATGGTTTAACTCTGTTAGCTTAATGAACATATCAGAAATAAGTTTCACACAATGCTTCTGTGTAGTTTTTATTTGAAGATATTATTTTTCCCAATAGAGGCCTCTTAGCGCTCAGAATGTCTAATTGCAGTTTCTACAGAAAGAGTGTTTCAGAAAGGCTCAATCAAAAGTAAGGTTCAACTCTGTTAGTTGAATGCACAGAACAGAAAGAAGTTTCATACAATGCTTCCGTGTAGTTTATATTTGAACATATTCTCTTTTCCACTATTACCCACTTAGCGCTACGAATGTCCAGTTGCATTTTCTACAGACAGAGTGTTTCAAAACTGCTCAATCAAAAGTATGGTTTAACTCTGTTAGCTGAATGCTCAGATCAGAAAGAAGTTTCACAGAATGCTTCTGTGTATTTTATATTTGTATATATTCCTTTTTCCACTAATACTCTCTTAGCGCTCCAAATGTCCAGTTGCATTTTCTACAGAAAGAGTGTTCAGATCTGCTCAATCAAAAGTATGGTTTAACTCTGTTAGCTGAATGCACAGATCAGAAAGAAGTTTCACAGAATGACTCTGTGTAGTTTATATTTGGAGACATTCCTTTTTCCACTATTACCCTCTTAGCGCTCCGAATCTCCACTTGCATTTTCTACAGAAAGAGTGTTTCAGAACGGCTCAATCAAAACTAAAGTTCAACTCTTTTAGTTGAACAAACAGAGCAGAAAGAAGTTTCACACAATTCTTCTGTGTAGTTTTTATTTGTAGACATTCTTTTTCCCAATATAGGCCTCTTAGCGCTCAGAATGTCCAATTGCAGTTTCTAGAGAAAGAGTGTTTCAGAACGGCTCAATCAAAAGTCAGGTTCAACTCTGTTAGTTGAATGCACAGAACAGAAAGAAGTTTCATACAATGCTTCTGTGTAGTTTATATTTGAACATATTCTTTTTTCCACTATTACCCACTTAGCGCTACGAATGTCCTGTTGCATTTTCTACAGACAGAGTGTTTCAAAACTGCTCAATCAAAAGTATGGTTTAACTCTGTTAGCTGAATGCTCAGATCAGAAAGAAGTTTCACAGAATGCTTCTGTGTAGTTTATATTTGAATATATTCCTTTTTCCACTACTACTCTCTTACCGCTCCAAATGTCCAGTTGCATTTTCTACAGAAAGAGTGTTCAGATCTGCTCAATCAAAAGTATGGTTTAACTCTGTTAGCTGAATGCACAGATCAGAAAGAAGTTTCACCGAATTATTCTGTGTAGTTTATATTTGAAGACATTCCGTTTTCCACTATTACCCTCTTAGCGCTCCGAATCTCCACTTGCATTTTCTACAAAAAGAGTGTTTCATAACTGCTCAATCAAAAATATGTTTTATCTCTGTTAACTGAATTTACAGATCAGAAATAAGTTTCACAGAATGCATCTGTGTAGTTTTTATTTGAAGATATTCTTTTTCCCAATGTAGGCCTCTTAGCGCTTAGCATGTCCAATTGCAGTTTCTACAGAAAGAGTGTTTCAGAACGGCTCAATGAAAAGTAAGGTTCAAATCTGTTAGTTGAATGCACAGAACAGAAAGAATTTTCACAGAATGCTACTGTGTAGTTTATATTTGTATATATTCCTTTTTCCACTATTACCCTCTTAGCGCTCCGAATGTCCACTTGCATTTTCTACAGAAAGAGTGTTCAGAACTGCACAATCAAAAGTATGGTTTAACTCTGTTAGCTTAATGAACATATCAGAAATAAGTTTCACACAATGCTTCTGTGTAGTTTTTATTTGAAGATATTATTTTTCCCAATAGAGGCCTCTTAGCGCTCAGAATGTCCAATTGCAGTTTCTACAGAAAGAGTGTTTCAGAAAGGCTCAATCAAAAGTAAGGTTCAACTCTGTTAGTTGAATGCACAGAACAGAAAGAAGTTTCATACAATGCTTCTGTGTAGTTTATATTTGAACATATTCTTTTTTCCACTATTACCCACTTAGCGCTACGAATGTCCAGTTGCATTTTCTACAGACAGAGTGTTTCAAAACTGCTCAATCAAAAGTATGGTTTAACTCTGTTAGCTGAATGCTCAGATCAGAAAGAAATTTCACAGAATGTTTCACAGAATGCTTCTGTGTAGTTTATATTTGAATATATTCCTTTTTCCACTACTACTCTCTTAGCGCTCCAAATGTACAGTTGCATTTTCTACAGAAAGAGTGTTCAGATCTGCTCAATCAAAAGTATGGTTTAACTCTGTTAGCTGAATGCACAGATCAGAAAGAAGTTTCACCGAATGATTCTGTGTAGTTTATATTTGAAGACATTCCTTTTTCCACTATTACCCTCTTAGCGCTCCGAATCTCCACTTGCATTTTCTACAAAAAGAGTGTTTCATAACTGCTCAATCAAAAATATGTTTTATCTCTGTTAACTGAATTTACAGATCAGAAATAAGTTTCACAGAATGCATCTGTGTAGTTTTTATTTGAAGATATTCTTTTTCCCAATGTAGGCCTCTTAGCGCTTAGCATGTCCAATTGCAGTTTCTACAGAAAGAGTGTTTCAGAACGGCTCAATCAAAAGTAAGGTTCAACTCTGTTAGTTGAATGCACAGAACAGAAAGAATTTTCACAGAATGCTACTGTGTAGTTTATATTTGAATATATTCCTTTTTCCACTATTACCCTCTTAGCGCTCCGAATGTCCACTTGCATTTTCTACAGAAAGAGTGTTCAGAACTGCGCAATCAAAAGTATGGTTTAACTCTGTTAGCTTAATGAACATATCAGAAATAAGTTTCACACAATGCTTCTGTGTAGTTTTTATTTGAAGATATTATTTTTCCCAATAGAGGCCTCTTAGCGCTCAGAATGTCTAATTGCAGTTTCTACAGAAAGAGTGTTTCAGAAAGGCTCAATCAAAAGTAAGGTTCAACTCTGTTAGTTGAATGCACAGAACAGAAAGAAGTTTCATACAATGCTTCCGTGTAGTTTATATTTGAACATATTCTCTTTTCCACTATTACCCACTTAGCGCTACGAATGTCCAGTTGCATTTTCTACAGACAGAGTGTTTCAAAACTGCTCAATCAAAAGTATGGTTTAACTCTGTTAGCTGAATGCTCAGATCAGAAAGAAGTTTCACAGAATGCTTCTGTGTATTTTATATTTGTATATATTCCTTTTTCCACTAATACTCTCTTAGCGCTCCAAATGTCCAGTTGCATTTTCTACAGAAAGAGTGTTCAGATCTGCTCAATCAAAAGTATGGTTTAACTCTGTTAGCTGAATGCACAGATCAGAAAGAAGTTTCACAGAATGACTCTGTGTAGTTTATATTTGGAGACATTCCTTTTTCCACTATTACCCTCTTAGCGCTCCGAATCTCCACTTGCATTTTCTACAGAAAGAGTGTTTCAGAACGGCTCAATCAAAACTAAAGTTCAACTCTTTTAGTTGAACAAACAGAGCAGAAAGAAGTTTCACACAATTCTTCTGTGTAGTTTTTATTTGTAGACATTCTTTTTCCCAATATAGGCCTCTTAGCGCTCAGAATGTCCAATTGCAGTTTCTAGAGAAAGAGTGTTTCAGAACGGCTCAATCAAAAGTCAGGTTCAACTCTGTTAGTTGAATGCACAGAACAGAAAGAAGTTTCATACAATGCTTCTGTGTAGTTTATATTTGAACATATTCTTTTTTCCACTATTACCCACTTAGCGCTACGAATGTCCTGTTGCATTTTCTACAGACAGAGTGTTTCAAAACTGCTCAATCAAAAGTATGGTTTAACTCTGTTAGCTGAATGCTCAGATCAGAAAGAAGTTTCACAGAATGCTTCTGTGTAGTTTATATTTGAATATATTCCTTTTTCCACTACTACTCTCTTACCGCTCCAAATGTCCAGTTGCATTTTCTACAGAAAGAGTGTTCAGATCTGCTCAATCAAAAGTATGGTTTAACTCTGTTAGCTGAATGCACAGATCAGAAAGAAGTTTCACCGAATTATTCTGTGTAGTTTATATTTGAAGACATTCCGTTTTCCACTATTACCCTCTTAGCGCTCCGAATCTCCACTTGCATTTTCTACAAAAAGAGTGTTTCATAACTGCTCAATCAAAAATATGTTTTATCTCTGTTAACTGAATTTACAGATCAGAAATAAGTTTCACAGAATGCATCTGTGTAGTTTTTATTTGAAGATATTCTTTTTCCCAATGTAGGCCTCTTAGCGCTTAGCATGTCCAATTGCAGTTTCTACAGAAAGAGTGTTTCAGAACGGCTCAATGAAAAGTAAGGTTCAAATCTGTTAGTTGAATGCACAGAACAGAAAGAATTTTCACAGAATGCTACTGTGTAGTTTATATTTGTATATATTCCTTTTTCCACTATTACCCTCTTAGCGCTCCGAATGTCCACTTGCATTTTCTACAGAAAGAGTGTTCAGAACTGCACAATCAAAAGTATGGTTTAACTCTGTTAGCTTAATGAACATATCAGAAATAAGTTTCACACAATGCTTCTGTGTAGTTTTTATTTGAAGATATTATTTTTCCCAATAGAGGCCTCTTAGCGCTCAGAATGTCCAATTGCAGTTTCTACAGAAAGAGTGTTTCAGAAAGGCTCAATCAAAAGTAAGGTTCAACTCTGTTAGTTGAATGCACAGAACAGAAAGAAGTTTCATACAATGCTTCTGTGTAGTTTATATTTGAACATATTCTTTTTTCCACTATTACCCACTTAGCGCTACGAATGTCCAGTTGCATTTTCTACAGACAGAGTGTTTCAAAACTGCTCAATCAAAAGTATGGTTTAACTCTGTTAGCTGAATGCTCAGATCAGAAAGAAATTTCACAGAATGTTTCACAGAATGCTTCTGTGTAGTTTATATTTGAATATATTCCTTTTTCCACTACTACTCTCTTAGCGCTCCAAATGTCCAGTTGCATTTTCTACAGAAAGAGTGTTCAGATCTGCTCAATCAAAAGTATGGTTTAACTCTGTTAGCTGAATGCACAGATCAGAAAGAAGTTTCACAGAATGATTCTGTGTAGTTTATATTTGGAGACATTCCTTTTTCCACTATTACCCTCTTAGCGCTCCGAATCTCCACTTGAATTTTCTACAGAAAGAGTGTTTCAGAACGGCTCAATCAAAACTAAGGTTCAACTCTTTTAGTTGAACAAACAGAACAGAAAGAAGTTTCACACAATTCTTTTGTGTAGTTTTTATTTGTAGAAATTCTTTTTCCCAATATAGGCCTCTTAGCGCTCAGAATGTCCAATTGCAGTTTCTACAGAAAGAGTGTTTCAGAACGGCTCAATCAAAAGTAAGGTTCAACTCTGTGAGTTGAATGCACAGAACAGAAAGAAGTTTCATACAATGCTTCTGTGTAGTTTATATTTGAACATATTCTTTTTTCCACTATAACCCACTTAGCGCTACGAATGTCCAGTTGCATTTTCTACAGACAGAGTGTTTCAAAACTGCTCAATCAAAGGTATGGTTTAACTCTGTTAGCTGAATGCTCAGATCAGAAAAAAGTTTCACAGAATGCTTCTGTGTAGTTTATATTTGAATATATTCCTTTTTCCACTACTACGCTCTTAGCGCTCCAAATGTCCAGTTGCATTTTCTACAGAAAGAGTGTTCAGATCTGCTCAATCAAAAGTATGGTTTAACTCTGTTAGCTGAATGCACAGATCAGAAAGAAGTTTCACCGAATGATTCTGTGTAGTTTATATTTGAAGACATTCCTTTTTCCACTATTACCCTCTTAGCGCTCCGAATCTCCACTTGCATTTTCTACAAAAAGAGTGTTTCATAACTGCTCAATCAAAAATATGTTTTATCTCTGTTAACTGAATTTACAGATCAGAAATAAGTTTCACAGAATGCATCTGTGTAGTTTTTATTTGAAGATATTCTTTTTCCCAATGTAGGCCTCTTAGCGTTTAGCATGTCCAATTGCAGTTTCTACAGAAAGAGTGTTTCAGAACGGCTCAATTAAAAGTAAGGTTCAACTCTGTTAGTTGAATGCACAGAACAGAAAGGATTTTCACAGAATGCTACTGTGTAGTTTATATTTGAATATATTCCTTTTTCCACTATTACCCTCTTAGCGCTCCGAATGTCCACTTACATTTTCTACAGAAAGAGTGTTCAGAACTGCGCAATCAAAAGTATGGTTTAACTCTGTTAGCTTAATGAACATATCAGAAATAAGTTTCACACAATGCTTCTGTGTAGTTTTTATTTGAAGATATTATTTTTCCCAGTAGAGGCCTCTTAGCGCTCAGAATGTCCAATTGCAGTTTCTACAGAAAGAGTGTTTCAGAAAGGCTCAATCAAAAGTAAGGTTCAACTCTGTTAGTTGAATGCACAGAACAGAAAGAAGTTTCATACAATGCTTCTGTGTAGTTTATATTTGAACATATTCTTTTTTCCACTATTACCCACTTAGCGCTACGAATGTCCAGTTGCATTTTCTACAGACAGAGTGTTTCAAAACTGCTCAATCAAAAGTATGGTTTAACTCTGTTAGCTGAATGCTCAGATCAGAAAGAAGTTTCACAGAATGCTTCTGTGTAGTTTATATTTGAATATATTCCTTTTTCCACTACTACTCTCTTAGCGCTCCAAATGTCCAGTTGCATTTTCTACAGAAAGAGTGTTCAGATCTGCTAAATCAAAAGTATGGTTTAACTCTGTTAGCTGAATGCACAGATCAGAAAGAAGTTTCACCGAATGATTCTGTGTAGTTTATATTTGAAGATATTCCTTTTTCCACTATTACCCTCTTAGCGCTCCGAATCTCCACTTGCATTTTCTACAAAAAGAGTGCTTCATAACTGCTCAATCAAAAATATGTTTTATCTCTGTTAACTGAATTTACAGATCAGAAATAAGTTTCACAGAATGCATCTGTGTAGTTTTTATTTGAAGATATTCTTTTTCCCAATGTAGGCCTCTTAGCGCTTAGCATGTCCAATTGCAGTTTCTACAGAAAGAGTGTTTCAGAACGGCTCAATCAAAAGTAAGGTTCAACTCTGTTAGTTGAATGCACAGAACAGAAAGAATTTTCACAGAATGCTACTGTGTAGTTTATATTTGAATATATTCCTTTCTCCACTATTACCCTCTTAGCGCTCCGAATGTCCACTTGCATTTTCTACAGAAAGAGTGTTCAGAACTGCGCAATCAAAAGTATGGTTTAACTCTGTTAGCTTAATGAACATATCAGAAATAAGTTTCACACAATGCTTCTGTGTAGTTTTTATTTGAAGATATTATTTTTCCCAATAGAGGCCTCTTAGCGCTCAGAATGTCCAATTGCAGTTTCTACAGAAAGAGTGTTTCAGAAAGGCTCAATCAAAAGTAAGGTTCAACTCTGTTAGTTGAATGCACAGAACAGAAAGAAGTTTCATACAATGCTTCTGTGTAGTTTATATTTGAACATATTCTTTTTTCCACTATTACCCACTTAGCGCTACGAATGTCCAGTTGCATTTTCTACAGACAGAGTGTTTCAAAACTGCTCAATCAAAAGTATGGTTTAACTCTGTTAGCTGAATGCTCAGATCAGAAAGAAATTTCACAGAATGTTTCACAGAATGCTTCTGTGTAGTTTATATTTGAATATATTCCTTTTTCCACTACTACTCTCTTAGCGCTCCAAATGTCCAGTTGCATTTTCTACAGAAAGAGTGTTCAGATCTGCTCAATCAAAAGTATGGTTTAACTCTGTTAGCTGAATGCACAGATCAGAAAGAAGTTTCACAGAATGATTCTGTGTAGTTTATATTTGGAGACATTCCTTTTTCCACTATTACCCTCTTAGCGCTCCGAATCTCCACTTGAATTTTCTACAGAAAGAGTGTTTCAGAACGGCTCAATCAAAACTAAGGTTCAACTCTTTTAGTTGAACAAACAGAACAGAAAGAAGTTTCACACAATTCTTTTGTGTAGTTTTTATTTGTAGAAATTCTTTTTCCCAATATAGGCCTCTTAGCGCTCAGAATGTCCAATTGCAGTTTCTACAGAAAGAGTGTTTCAGAACGGCTCAATCAAAAGTAAGGTTCAACTCTGTGAGTTGAATGCACAGAACAGAAAGAAGTTTCATACAATGCTTCTGTGTAGTTTATATTTGAACATATTCTTTTTTCCACTATAACCCACTTAGCGCTACGAATGTCCAGTTGCATTTTCTACAGACAGAGTGTTTCAAAACTGCTCAATCAAAGGTATGGTTTAACTCTGTTAGCTGAATGCTCAGATCAGAAAAAAGTTTCACAGAATGCTTCTGTGTAGTTTATATTTGAATATATTCCTTTTTCCACTACTACGCTCTTAGCGCTCCAAATGTCCAGTTGCATTTTCTACAGAAAGAGTGTTCAGATCTGCTCAATCAAAAGTATGGTTTAACTCTGTTAGCTGAATGCACAGATCAGAAAGAAGTTTCACCGAATGATTCTGTGTAGTTTATATTTGAAGACATTCCTTTTTCCACTATTACCCTCTTAGCGCTCCGAATCTCCACTTGCATTTTCTACAAAAAGAGTGTTTCATAACTGCTCAATCAAAAATATGTT
Source organism: Symphalangus syndactylus (assembly GCF_028878055.3). Taxonomy (NCBI): domain Eukaryota; kingdom Metazoa; phylum Chordata; class Mammalia; order Primates; family Hylobatidae; genus Symphalangus; species Symphalangus syndactylus. Next base: position 157,366,204 of record NC_072425.2, on the reverse strand, counting down.
TTATCTCTGTTAACTGAATTTACAGATCAGAAATAAGTTTCACAGAATGCATCTGTGTAGTTTTTATTTGAAGATATTCTTTTTCCCAATGTAGGCCTCTTAGCGTTTAGCATGTCCAATTGCAGTTTCTACAGAAAGAGTGTTTCAGAACGGCTCAATTAAAAGTAAGGTTCAACTCTGTTAGTTGAATGCACAGAACAGAAAGGATTTTCACAGAATGCTACTGTGTAGTTTATATTTGAATATATTCCTTTTTCCACTATTACCCTCTTAGCGCTCCGAATGTCCACTTACATTTTCTACAGAAAGAGTGTTCAGAACTGCGCAATCAAAAGTATGGTTTAACTCTGTTAGCTTAATGAACATATCAGAAATAAGTTTCACACAATGCTTCTGTGTAGTTTTTATTTGAAGATATTATTTTTCCCAGTAGAGGCCTCTTAGCGCTCAGAATGTCCAATTGCAGTTTCTACAGAAAGAGTGTTTCAGAAAGGCTCAATCAAAAGTAAGGTTCAACTCTGTTAGTTGAATGCACAGAACAGAAAGAAGTTTCATACAATGCTTCTGTGTAGTTTATATTTGAACATATTCTTTTTTCCACTATTACCCACTTAGCGCTACGAATGTCCAGTTGCATTTTCTACAGACAGAGTGTTTCAAAACTGCTCAATCAAAAGTATGGTTTAACTCTGTTAGCTGAATGCTCAGATCAGAAAGAAGTTTCACAGAATGCTTCTGTGTAGTTTATATTTGAATATATTCCTTTTTCCACTACTACTCTCTTAGCGCTCCAAATGTCCAGTTGCATTTTCTACAGAAAGAGTGTTCAGATCTGCTAAATCAAAAGTATGGTTTAACTCTGTTAGCTGAATGCACAGATCAGAAAGAAGTTTCACCGAATGATTCTGTGTAGTTTATATTTGAAGATATTCCTTTTTCCACTATTACCCTCTTAGCGCTCCGAATCTCCACTTGCATTTTCTACAAAAAGAGTGCTTCATAACTGCTCAATCAAAAATATGTTTTATCTCTGTTAACTGAATTTACAGATCAGAAATAAGTTTCACAGAATGCATCTGTGTAGTTTTTATTTGAAGATATTCTTTTTCCCAATGTAGGCCTCTTAGCGCTTAGCATGTCCAATTGCAGTTTCTACAGAAAGAGTGTTTCAGAACGGCTCAATCAAAAGTAAGGTTCAACTCTGTTAGTTGAATGCACAGAACAGAAAGAATTTTCACAGAATGCTACTGTGTAGTTTATATTTGAATATATTCCTTTCTCCACTATTACCCTCTTAGCGCTCCGAATGTCCACTTGCATTTTCTACAGAAAGAGTGTTCAGAACTGCGCAATCAAAAGTATGGTTTAACTCTGTTAGCTTAATGAACATATCAGAAATAAGTTTCACACAATGCTTCTGTGTAGTTTTTATTTGAAGATATTATTTTTCCCAATATAGGCCTCTTAGCGCTCAGAATGTCCAATTGCCGTTTCTACAGAAAGAGTGTTTCAGAAAGGCTCAATCAAAAGTAAGGTTCAACTCTGTTAGTTGAATGCACAGAACAGAAAGAAATTTCATACAATGCTTCTGTGTAGTTTATATTTGAACATATTCTTTTTTCCACTATTACCCACTTGGCGCTACGAATGTCCAGTTGCATTTTCTACAGACAGAGTGTTTCAAAACTGCTCAATCAAAAGTATGGTTTAACTCTGTTAGCTGAATGCTCAGATCAGAAAGAAGTTTCACAGAATGCTTCTGTGTAGTTTATATTTGAATATATTCCTTTTTCCACTACTACTCTCTTAGCGCTCCAAATGTCCAGTTGCATTTTCTACAGAAAGAGTGTTCAGATCTGCTCAATCAAAGGTATGGTTTAAATCTGTTAGCTGAATGCACAGATCAGAAAGAAGTTTCACAGAATGATTCTGTGTAGTTTATATTTGGAGACATTCCTTTTTCCACTATTACCCTCTTAGGGCTCCGAATCTCCACTTGCATTTTCTACAGAAAGAGTGTTTCAGAATGGCTCAATCAAAACTAAGGTTCAACTCTTTTAGTTGAACAAACAGAACAGAAAGAAGTTTCACATAATTCTTCTGTGTAGTTTTTATTTGTAGACATTCTTTTTCCCAATATAGGCCTCTTAGCGCTCAGAATGTCCGATTGCAGTTTCTACAGAAAGAGTGTTTCAGAACGGCTCAATCAAAAGTAAGGTTCAGCTATGTTAGTTGAATGCACAGAACAGAAAGAAGTTTCATACAATGCTTCTGTGTAGTTTAGATTTGAACATATTCTTTTTTCCACTATTACCCACTTAGCGCTACGAATGTCCAGTTGCATTTTCTACAGACAGAGTGTTTCAAAACTGCTCAATCAAAGGTATGGTTTAACTCTGTTAGCTGAATGCTCAGATCAGAAAGAAGTTTCACAGAATGCTTCTGTGTAGTTTATATTTGAATATATTCCTTTTTCCTCTACTACGCTCTTAGCGCTCCAAATGTCCAGTTGCATTTTCTACAGAAAGAGTGTTCAGATCTGCTCAATCAAAAGTATGGTTTAACTCTGTTAGCTGAATGAACAGATCAGAAAGAAGTTTCACCGAATGATTCTGTGTAGTTTATATTTGAAGACATTCCTTTTTCCACTATTACCCTCTTAGCGCTCCGAATCTCCACTTGCATTTTCTAGAAAAAGAGTGTTTCATAACTGCTCAATCAAAAATATGTTTTATCTCTGTTAACTGAATTTACAGATCAGAAATAAGTTTCACAGAATGCATCTGTGTAGTTTTTATTTGAAGATATTCTTTTTCCCAATGTAGGCCTCTTAGCGCTTAGCATGTCCAATTGCAGTTTCTACAGAAAGAGTGTTTCAGAACGGCTCAATCAAAAGTAAGGTTCAACTCTGTTAGTTGAATGCACAGAACAGAAAGAATTTTCACAGAATGCTACTGTGTAGTTTATATTTGAATATATTCCTTTTTCCACTATTACCCTCTTAGCGCTCCGAATGTCCACTTGCATTTTCTACAGAAAGAGTGTTCAGAGCTGCGCAATCAAAAGTATGGTTTAACTCTGTTAGCTTAATGAACATATCAGAAATAAGTTTCACACAATGCTTCTGTGTAGTTTTTATTTGAAGATATTATTTTTCCCAATAGAGGCCTCTTAGCGCTCAGAATGTCCAATTGCAGTATCTACAGAAAGAGTGTTTCAGAAAGGCTCAATCAAAAGTAAGGTTCAACTCTGTTAGTTGAATGCACAGAACAGAAAGAAGTTTCATACAATGCTTCTGTGTAGTTTTCTATTTGAACATATTCTTTTTTCCACTATTACCCACTTGGCGCTACGAATGTCCAGTTGCATTTTCTACAGACAGAGTGTTTCAAAACTGCTCAATCAAAAGTATGGTTTAACTCTGTTAGCTGAATGCTCAGATCAGAAATTAGTTTCACAGAATGCTTCTGTGTAGTTTATATTTGAATATATTCCTTTTTCCACAACTACTCTCTTAGCGCTCCAAATGTCCAGTTGCATTTTCTACAGAAAGAGTGTTCAGATCTGCTCAATCAAATGTATGGTTTAACTCTGTTAGCTGAATGCACAGATCAGAAAGAAGTTTCACAGAATGATTCTGTGTAGTTTATATTTGGAGACATTCCTTTTTCCACTATTACCCTCTTAGCGCTCCGAATCTCCACTTGCATTTTCTACAGAAAGAGTGTTTCAGAACGGCTCAATCAAAACTAAAGTTCGACTCTTTTAGTTGAACAAACAGAACAGAAAGAAGTTTCACACAATTCTTCTGTGTAGTTTTTATTTGTAGACATTCTTTTTCCCAATATAGGCCTCTTAGCGCTCAGAATGTCCAATTGCAGTTTCTACAGAAAGAGTGTTTCAGAACGGCTCAATCAAAAATAAGGTTCAACTCTGTTAGTTGAATGCACAGAACAGAAAGAAGTTTCATACAATGCTTCTGTGTAGTTTATATTTGAACATATTCTTTTTTCCACTATTACCCACTTAGCGCTACGAATGTCCAGTTGCATTTTCTACAGACAGAGTGTTTCAAAACTGCTCAATCAAAAGTATGGTTTAACTCTGTTAGCTGAATGCTCAGATCAGAAAGAAGTTTCAAAGAATGCTTCTGTGTAGTTTATATTTGAATATATTCCTTTTTCCACTACTACGCTCTTAGCGCTCCAAATGTCCAGTTGCATTTTCAACAGAAAGAGTGTTCAGATCTGCTCAATCAAAAGTATGGTTTAACTCTGTTAGCTGAATGCACAGATCAGAAAGAAGTTTCACCGAATGATTCTGTGTAGTTTATATTTGAAGACATTCCTTTTTCCACTATTACCCTCTTAGCGCTCCGAATCTCCACTTGCATTTTCTACAAAAAGAGTGTTTCATAACTGCTCAATCAAAAATATGTTTTATCTCTGTTAACTGATTTTACAGATCAGAAATAAGTTTCACAGAATGCATCTGTGTAGTTTTTATTTGAAGATATTCTTTTTCCCAATGTAGGCCTCTTAGCGCTCAGCATGTCCAATTGCAGTTTCTACAGAAAGAGTGTTTCAGAACGGCTCAATCAAAAGTAAGGTTCAACTCTGTTAGTTGAATGCACAGAACAGAAAGAATTTTCACAGAATGCTACTGTGTAGTTTATATTTGAATATATTCCTTTCTCCACTATTACCCTCTTAGCGCTCCGAATGTCCACTTGCATTTTCTACAGAAAGAGTGTTCAGAACTGCGCAATCAAAAGTATGGTTTAACTCTGTTAGCTTAATGAACATATCAGAAATAAGTTTCACACAATGCTTCTGTGTAGTTTTTATTTGAAGATATTATTTTTCCCAATATAGGCCTCTTAGCGCTCAGAATGTCCAATTGCCGTTTCTACAGAAAGAGTGTTTCAGAAAGGCTCAATCAAATGTAAGGTTCAACTCTGTTAGTTGAATGCACAGAACAGAAAGAAATTTCATACAATGCTTCTCTGTAGTTTATATTTGAATATATTCTTTTTTCCACTATTACCCACTTGGCGCTACGAATGTCCAGTTGCACTTTCTACAGACAGAGTGTTTCAAAACTGCTCAATCAAAAGTATGGTTTAACTCTGTTAGCTGAATGCTCAGATCAGAAAGAAGTTTCACAGAACGCTTCTGTGTAGTTTATATTTGAATATATTCCTTTTTCCACTACTACTCTCTTAGCGCTCCAAATGTCCAGTTGCATTTTCTGCAGAAAGAGTGTTCAGATCTGCTCAATCAAAGGTATGGTTTAAATCTGTTAGCTGAATGCACAGATCAGAAAGAAGTTTCACAGAATGATTCTGTGTAGTTTATATTTGGAGACATTCCTTTTTCCACTATTACCCTCTTAGGGCTCCGAATCTCCACTTGCATTTTCTACAGAAAGAGTGTTTCAGAATGGCTCAATCAAAACTAAGGTTCAACTCTTTTAGTTGAACAAACAGAACAGAAAGAAGTTTCACACAATTCTTCTGTGTAGTTTTTATTTGTAGACATTCTTTTTCCCAATATAGGCCTCTTAGCGCTCAGAATGTCCGATTGCAGTTTCTACAGAAAGAGTGTTTCAGAACGGCTCAATCAAAAGTAAGGTTCAGCTCTGTTAGTTGAATGCACAGAACAGAAAGAAGTTTCATACAATGCTTCTGTGTAGTTTAGATTTGAACATATTCTTTTTTCCACTATTACCCACTTAGCGCTACGAATGTCCAGTTGCATTTTCTACAGACAGAGTGTTTCAAAACTGCTCAATCAAAGGTATGGTTTAACTCTGTTAGCTGAATGCTCAGATCAGAAAGAAGTTTCACAGAATGCTTCTGTGTAGTTTATATTTGAATATATTCCTTTTTCCTCTACTACGCTCTTAGCGCTCCCAATGTCCTGTTGCATTTTCTACAGAAAGAGTGTTCAGATCTGCTCAATCAAAAGTATGGTTTAACTCTGTTAGCTGAATGAACAGATCAGAAAGAAGTTTCACCGAATGATTCTGTGTAGTTTATATTTGAAGACATTCCTTTTTCCACTATTACCCTCTTAGCGCTCCGAATCTCCACTTGCATTTTCTAGAAAAAGAGTGTTTCATAACTGCTCAATCAAAAATATGTTTTATCTCTGTTAACTGAATTTACAGATCAGAAATAAGTTTCACAGAATGCATCTGTGTAGTTTTTATTTGAAGATATTCTTTTTCCCAATGTAGGCCTCTTAGCGCTTAGCATGTCCAATTGCAGTTTCTACAGAAAGAGTGTTTCAGAACGGCTCAATCAAAAGTAAGGTTCAACTCTGTTAGTTGAATGCACAGAACAGAAAGAATTTTCACAGAATGCTACTGTGTAGTTTATATTTGAATATATTCCTTTTTCCACTATTACCCTCTTAGCGCGCCGAATGTCCACTTGCATTTTCTACAGAAAGAGTGTTCAGAGCTGCGCAATCAAAAGTATGGTTTAACTCTGTTAGCTTAATGAACATATCAGAAATAAGTTTCACACAATGCTTCTGTGTAGTTTTTATTTGAAGATATTATTTTTCACAATAGAGGCCTCTTAGCGCTCAGAATGTCCAATTGCAGTATCTACAGAAAGAGTGTTTCAGAAAGGCTCAATCAAAAGTAAGGTTCAACTCTGTTAGTTGAATGCACAGAACAGAAAGAAGTTTCATACAATGCTTCTGTGTAGTTTTCTATTTGAACATATTCTTTTTTCCACTATTACCCACTTGGCGCTACGAATGTCCAGTTGCATTTTCTACAGACAGAGTGTTTCAAAACTGCTCAATCAAAAGTATGGTTTAACTCTGTTAGCTGAATGCTCAGATCAGAAATTAGTTTCACAGAATGCTTCTGTGTAGTTTATATTTGAATATATTCCTTTTTCCACAACTACTCTCTTAGCGCTCCAAATGTCCAGTTGCATTTTCTACAGAAAGAGTGTTCAGATCTGCTCAATCAAATGTATGGTTTAACTCTGTTAGCTGAATGCACAGATCAGAAAGAAGTTTCACAGAATGATTCTGTGTAGTTTATATTTGGAGACATTCCTTTTTCCACTATTACCCTCTTAGCGCTCCGAATCTCCACTTGCATTTTCTACAGAAAGAGTGTTTCAGAACGGCTCAATCAAAACTAAAGTTCGACTCTTTTAGTTGAACAAACAGAACAGAAAGAAGTTTCACACAATTCTTCTGTGTAGTTTTTATTTGTAGACATTCTTTTTCCCAATATAGGCCTCTTAGCGCTCAGAATGTCCAATTGCAGTTTCTACAGAAAGAGTGTTTCAGAACGGCTCAATCAAAAATAAGGTTCAACTCTGTTAGTTGAATGCACAGAACAGAAAGAAGTTTCATACAATGCTTCTGTGTAGTTTATATTTGAACATATTCTTTTTTCCACTATTACCCACTTAGCGCTACGAATGTCCAGTTGCATTTTCTACAGACAGAGTGTTTCAAAACTGCTCAATCAAAAGTATGGTTTAACTCTGTTAGCTGAATGCTCAGATCAGAAAGAAGTTTCAAAGAATGCTTCTGTGTAGTTTATATTTGAATATATTCCTTTTTCCACTACTACGCTCTTAGCGCTCCAAATGTCCAGTTGCATTTTCAACAGAAAGAGTGTTCAGATCTGCTCAATCAAAAGTATGGTTTAACTCTGTTAGCTGAATGCACAGATCAGAAAGAAGTTTCACCGAATGATTCTGTGTAGTTTATATTTGAAGACATTCCTTTTTCCACTATTACCCTCTTAGCGCTCCGAATCTCCACTTGCATTTTCTACAAAAAGAGTGTTTCATAACTGCTCAATCAAAAATATGTTTTATCTCTGTTAACTGATTTTACAGATCAGAAATAAGTTTCACAGAATGCATCTGTGTAGTTTTTATTTGAAGATATTCTTTTTCCCAATGTAGGCCTCTTAGCGCTCAGCATGTCCAATTGCAGTTTCTACAGAAAGAGTGTTTCAGAACGGCTCAATCAAAAGTAAGGTTCAACTCTGTTAGTTGAATGCACAGAACAGAAAGAATTTTCACAGAATGCTTCTGTGTAGTTTATATTTGAATATATTCCTTTCTCCACTATTACCCTCTTAGCGCTCCGAATGTCCACTTGCATTTTCTACAGAAAGAGTGTTCAGAACTGCGCAATCAAAAGTATGGTTTAACTCTGTTAGCTTAATGAACATATCAGAAATAAGTTTCACACAATGCTTCTGTGTAGTTTTTATTTGAAGATATTATTTTTCCCAATATAGGCCTCTTAGCGCTCAGAATGTCCAATTGCCGTTTCTACAGAAAGAGTGTTTCAGAAAGGTTCAATCAAATGTAAGGTTCAACTCTGTTAGTTGAATGCACAGAACAGAAAGAAATTTCATACAATGCTTCTCTGTAGTTTATATTTGAATATATTCTTTTTTCCACTATTACCCACTTGGCGCTACGAATGTCCAGTTGCATTTTCTACAGACAGAGTGTTTCAAAACTGCTCAATCAAAAGTATGGTTTAACTCTGTTAGCTGAATGCTCAGATCAGAAAGAAGTTTCACAGAACGCTTCTGTGTAGTTTATATTTGAATATATTCCTTTTTCCACTACTACTCTCTTAGCGCTCCAAATGTCCAGTTGCATTTTCTGCAGAAAGAGTGTTCAGATCTGCTCAATCAAAGGTATGGTTTAAATCTGTTAGCTGAATGCACAGATCAGAAAGAAGTTTCACAGAATGATTCTGTGTAGTTTATATTTGGAGACATTCCTTTTTCCACTATTACCCTCTTAGGGCTCCGAATCTCCACTTGCATTTTCTACAGAAAGAGTGTTTCAGGATGGCTCAATCAAAACTAAGGTTCAACTCTTTTAGTTGAACAAATAGAACAGAAAGAAGTTTCACACAATTCTTCTGTGTAGTTTTTATTTGTAGACATTCTTTTTCCCAATATAGGCCTCTTAGCGCTCAGAATGTCCGATTGCAGTTTCTACAGAAAGAGTGTTTCAGAACGGCTCAATCAAAAGTAAGGTTCAGCTCTGTTAGTTGAATGCACAGAACAGAAAGAAGTTTCATACAATGCTTCTGTGTAGTTTAGATTTGAACATATTCTTTTTTCCACTATTACCCACTTAGCGCTACGAATGTCCAGTTGCATTTTCTACAGACAGAGTGTTTCAAAACTGCTCAATCAAAGGTATGGTTTAACTCTGTTAGCTGAATGCTCAGATCAGAAAGAAGTTTCACAGAATGCTTCTGTGTAGTTTATATTTGAATATATTCCTTTTTCCTCTACTACGCTCTTAGCGCTCCCAATGTCCTGTTGCATTTTCTACAGAAAGAGTGTTCAGATCTGCTCAATCAAAAGTATGGTTTAACTCTGTTAGCTGAATGAACAGATCAGAAAGAAGTTTCACCGAATGATTCTGTGTAGTTTATATTTGAAGACATTCCTTTTTCCACTATTACCCTCTTAGCGCTCCGAATCTCCACTTGCATTTTCTAGAAAAAGAGTGTTTCATAACTGCTCAATCAAAAATATGTTTTATCTCTGTTAACTGAATTTACAGATCAGAAATAAGTTTCACAGAATGCATCTGTGTAGTTTTTATTTGAAGATATTCTTTTTCCCAATGTAGGCCTCTTAGCGCTTAGCATGTCCAATTGCAGTTTCTACAGAAAGAGTGTTTCAGAACGGCTCAATCAAAAGTAAGGTTCAACTCTGTTAGTTGAATGCACAGAACAGAAAGAATTTTCACAGAATGCTACTGTGTAGTTTATATTTGAATATATTCCTTTTTCCACTATTACCCTCTTAGCGCTCCGAATGTCCACTTGCATTTTCTACAGAAAGAGTGTTCAGAGCTGCGCAATCAAAAGTATGGTTTAACTCTGTTAGCTTAATGAACATATCAGAAATAAGTTTCACACAATGCTTCTGTGTAGTTTTTATTTGAAGATATTATTTTTCCCAATAGAGGCCTCTTAGCGCTCAGAATGTCCAATAGCAGTATCTACAGAAAGAGTGTTTCAGAAAGGCTCAATCAAAAGTAAGGTTCAACTCTGTTAGTTGAATGCACAGAACAGAAAGAAGTTTCATACAATGCTTCTGTGTAGTTTTCTATTTGAACATATTCTTTTTTCCACTATTACCCACTTGGCGCTACGAATGTCCAGTTGCATTTTCTACAGACAGAGTGTTTCAAAACTGCTCAATCAAAAGTATGGTTTAACTCTGTTAGCTGAATGCTCAGATCAGAAATTAGTTTCACAGAATGCTTCTGTGTAGTTTATATTTGAATATATTCCTTTTTCCACTACTACTCTCTTAGCGCTCCAAATGTCCAGTTGCATTTTCTACAGAAAGAGTGTTCAGATCTGCTCAATCAAAAGTATGGTTGAACTCTGTTAGCTGAATGCACAGATCAGAAAGAAGTTTCACAGAATGATTCTGTGTAGTTTATATTTAGAGACATTCCTTTTTCCACTATTACCCTCTTAGCGCTCCGAATCTCCACTTGCATTTTCTACAGAAAGAGTGTTTCAGAACGGCTCAATCAAAACTAAGGTTCAACTCTTTGAGTTGAACAAACAGAACAGAAAGAAGTTTCACACAATTCTTCTGTGTAGTTTTTATTTGTAGACATTCTTTTTCCCAATATAGGCCTATTAGCGCTCAGAATGTTCAATTGCAGTTTCTACAGAAAGAGTGTTTCAGAACGGCTCAATCAAAAGTAAGGTTCAACTCTGTTAGTTGAATGCACAGAACAGAAAGAAGTTTCATACAATGCTTCTGTGTAGTTTATATTTGAACATATTCTTTTTTCCACTATTACCTACTTAGCGCTACGAATGTCCAGTTGCATTTTCTACAGACAGAGTGTTTCAAAACTGCTCAATCAAAAGTATGGTTTAACTCTGTTAGCTGAATGCTCAGATCAGAAAGAAGTTTCACAGAATGCTTCTGTGTAGTTTATATTTGAATATATTAATTTTTCCACTACTACGCTCTTAGCGCTCCAAATGTCCAGTTGCATTTTCTACAGAAAGAGTGTTCAGATCTGCTCAATCAAAAGTATGGTTTAACTCTGTTAGCTGAATGCACAGATCAGAAAGAAGTTTCACCAAATGATTCTGTGTAGTTTATATTTGAAGACATTCCTTTTTCCACTATTAGCCTCTAGCGCTCCGAATCTCAACTTGCATTTTCTACAAAAAGAGTGTTTCATAACTGCTCAATCAAAAATATGTTTTATCTCTGTTAACTGAATTTACAGATCAGAAATAAGTTTCACAGAATGCATCTGTGTAGTTTTTATTTGAAGATATTCTTTTTCCCAATGTAGGCCTCTTAGCGTTTAGCATGTCCAATGGCAGTTTCTACAGAAAGAGTGTTTCAGAACGGCTCAATTAAAAGTAAGGTTCAAATCTGTTAGTTGAATGCACAGAACAGAAAGAATTTTCACAGAATGCTACTGTGTAGTTTATATTTGAATATATTCCTTTTTCCACTATAACCCTCTTAGCGCTCCGAATCTCCACTTGCATTTTCTACAGAAAGAGTGTTCAGAACTGCGCAATCAAAAGTATGGTTTAACTCTGTTAGCTTAATGAACATATCAGAAATAAGTTTCACACAATGCTTCTGTGTAGTTTTTATTTGAAGATATTATTTTTCCCAGTAGAGGCCTCTTAGCGCTCAGAATGTCCAATTGCAGTTTCTACAGAAAGAGTGTTTCAGAAAGGCTCAATCAAAAGTAAGGTTCAACTCTGTTAGTTGAATGCACAGAACAGAAAGTAGTTTCATACAATGCTTCTGTGTAGTTTATATTTGAACATATTCTTTTTTCCACTATTACCCACTTAGCGCTACGAATGTCCAGTTGCATTTTCTACAGACAGAGTGTTTCAAAACTGCTCAATCAAAAGTATGGTTTAACTCTGTTAGCTGAATGCTCAGATCAGAAAGAAGTTTCACAGAATGCTTCACAGAATGCTTCTGTGTAGTTTATATTTGAATATATTCCTTTTTCCACTACTACTCTCTTAGCGCTCCAAATGTCCAGTTGCATTTTCTACAGAAAGAGTGTTCAGATCTGCTCAATCAAAAGTATGGTTTAACTCTGTTAGCTGAATGCACAGATCAGAAAGATGTTTCACAGAATGATTCTGTGTAGTTTATATTTGGAGACATTGCTTTTTCCACTATTAACCTCTTAGCGCTCCAAATCTCCACTTGCATTTTCTACAGAAAGAGTGTTTCAAAACGGCGCAATCAAAACTAAGGTTCAACTCTTTTAGTTGAACGAACAGAACAGAAAGATGTTTCACACAATTCTTCTGTGTAGTTTTTATTTGTAGACATTCTTTTTCCCAATATAGGCCTCTTAGCGCTCAGAATATCCAATTGCAGTTTCTACAGAAAGAGTGTTTCAGAACGGCTCAATCAAAAGTAAGGTTCAACTCTGTTAGTTGAATGCACAGAACAGAAAGAAGTTTCATACAATGCTTCTGTGTAGTTTATATTTGTACATATTCTTTTTTCCACTATTACCCACTTAGCGCTACGAATGTCCAGTTGCATTTTCTACAGACAGAGTGTTTCAAAACTGCTCAATCAATAGTATGGTTTAACTCTGTTAGCTGAAAGCTCAGATCAGAAACAAGTTTCACAGAATGCTTCTGTGTAGTTTATATTTGAATATATTCCTTTTTCCACTACTACGCTCTTAGCGCTCCAAATGTCCAGTTGCATTTTCTACAGAAAGAGTGTTCAGATCTGCTCAATCAAAAGTATGGTTTAACTCTGTTAGCTGAATGCACAGATCAGAAACAAGTTTCACCGAATGATTCTGTGTAGTTTATATTTGAAGACATTCCTTTTTCCACTATTACCCTCTTAGCGCTCCGAATCTCCACTTGCATTTTCTAGAAAAAGAGTGTTTCATAACTGCTCAATCAAAAATATGTTTTATCTCTGTTAACTGAATTTACAGATCAGAAATAAGTTTCACAGAATGCATCTGTGTAGTTTTTATTTGAAGATATTCTTTTTCCCAATGTAGGCCTCTTAGCGCTTAGCATGTCCAATTGCAGTTTCTACAGAAAGAGTGTTTCAGAACGGCTCAATCAAAAGTAAGGTTCAACTCTGTTAGTTGAATGCACAGAACAGAAAGAATTTTCACAGAATGCTACTGTGTAGTTTATATTTGAATATATTCCTTTTTCCACTATTACCCTCTTAGCGCTCCGAATGTCCACTTGCATTTTCTACAGAAAGAGTGTTCAGAGCTGCGCAATCAAAAGTATGGTTTAACTCTGTTAGCTTAATGAACATATCAGAAATAAGTTTCACACAATGCTTCTGTGTAGTTTTTATTTGAAGATATTATTTTTCCCAATAGAGGCCTCTTAGCGCTCAGAATGTCCAATTGCAGTATCTACAGAAAGAGTGTTTCAGAAAGGCTCAATCAAAAGTAAGGTTCAACTCTGTTAGTTGAATGCACAGAACAGAAAGAAGTTTCATACAATGCTTCTGTGTAGTTTTCTATTTGAACATATTCTTTTTTCAACTATTACCCACTTGGCGCTACGAATGTCCAGTTGCATTTTCTACAGACAGAGTGTTTCAAAACTGCTCAATCAAAAGTATGGTTTAACTCTGTTAGCTGAATGCTCAGATCAGAAATTAGTTTCACAGAATGCTTCTGTGTAGTTTATATTTGAATATATTCCTTTTTCCACTACTACTCTCTTAGCGCTCCAAATGTCCAGTTGCATTTTCTACAGAAAGAGTGTTCAGATCTGCTCAATCAAAAGTATGATTTAACTCTGTTAGCTGAATGCACAGATCAGAAATAAGTTTCACAGAATGATTCTGTGTAGTTTATATTTGGAGACATTCCTTTTTCCACTATTACCCTCTTAGCGCTCCGAATCTCCACTTGCATTTTCTACAGAAAGAGTGTTTCAGAACGGCTCAATCAAAACTAAAGTTCGACTCTTTTAGTTGAACAAACAGAACAGAAAGAAGTTTCACACAATTCTTCTGTGTAGTTTTTATTTGTAGACATTCTTTTTCCCAATATAGGCCTATTAGCGATCAGAATGTCCAATTGCAGTTTCTACAGAAAGAGTGTTTCAGAACGGCTCAATCAAAAGTAAGGTTCAACTCTGTTAGTTGAATGCACAGAACAGAAAGAAGTTTCATACAATGCTTCTGTGTAGTTTATATTTGAACATATTCTTTTTTCCACTATTACCCACTTAGCGCTACGAATGTCCAGTTGCATTTTCTACAGACAGAGTGTTTCAAAACTGCTCAATCAAAAGTATGGTTTAACTCTGTGAGCTGAATGCTCAGATCAGAAAGAAGTTTCACAGAATGCTTCTGTGTAGTTTATATTTGAATATATTAATTTTTCCACTACTACGCTCTTAGCGCTCCAAATGTCCAGTTGCATTTTCTACAGAAAGAGTGTTCAGATCTGCTCAATCAAAAGTATGGTTTAACTCTGTTAGCTGAATGCACAGATCAGAAAGAAGTTTCACCGAATGATTCTGTGTAGTTTATATTTGAAGACATTCCTTTTTCCACTATTACCCTCTAGCGCTCCGAATCTCCACTTGCATTTTCTACAAAAAGAGTGTTTCATAACTGCTCAATCAAAAATATGTTTTATCTCTGTTAACTGAATTTACAGATCAGAAATAAGTTTCACAGAATGCATCTGTGTAGTTTTTATTTGAAGATATTCTTTTTCCCAATGTAGGCCTCTTAGCGTTTAGCATGTCCAATTGCAGTTTCTACAGAAAGAGTGTTTCAGAACGGCTCAATTAAAAGTAAGGTTCAACTCTGTTAGTTGAATGCACAGAACAGAAAGAATTTTCACAGAATGCTACTGTGTAGTTTATATTTGAATATATTCCTTTTTCCACTATTACCCTCTTAGCGCTCCGAATCTCCACTTGCATTTTCTACAGAAAGAGTGTTCAGAACTGCGCAATCAAAAGTATGGTTTAACTCTGTTAGCTTAATGAACATATCAGAAATAAGTTTCACACAATGCTTCTGTGTAGTTTTTATTTGAAGATATTATTTTTCCCAGTAGAGGCCTCTTAGCGCTCAGAATGTCCAATTGCAGTTTCTACAGAAAGAGTGTTTCAGAAAGGCTCAATCAAAAGTAAGGTTCAACTCTGTTAGTTGAATGCACAGAACAGAAAGTAGTTTCATACAATGCTTCTGTGTAGTTTATATTTGAACATATTCTTTTTTCCACTATTACCCACTTAGCGCTACGAATGTCCAGTTGCATTTTCTACAGACAGAGTGTTTCAAAACTGCTCAATCAAAAGTATGGTTTAACTCTGTTAGCTGAATGCTCAGATCAGAAAGAAGTTTCACAGAATGCTTCACAGAATGCTTCTGTGTAGTTTATATTTGAATATATTCCTTTTTCCACTACTACTCTCTTAGCGCTCCAAATGTCCAGTTGCATTTTCTACAGAAAGAGTGTTCAGATCTGCTCAATCAAAAGTATGGTTTAACTCTGTTAGCTGAATGCACAGATCAGAAAGATGTTTCACAGAATGATTCTGTGTAGTTTATATTTGGAGACATTGCTTTTTCCACTATTAACCTCTTAGCGCTCCGAATCTCCACTTGCATTTTCTACAGAAAGAGTGTTTCAGAACGGCGCAATCAAAACTAAGGTTCAACTCTTTTAGTTGAACGAACAGAAGAGAAAGATGTTTCACACAATTCTTCTGTGTAGTTTTTATTTGTAGACATTCTTTTTCCCAATATAGGCCTCTTAGCGCTCAGAATATCCAATTGCAGTTTCTACAGAAAGAGTGTTTCAGAACGGCTCAATCAAAAGTAAGGTTCAACTCTGTTAGTTGAATGCACAGAACAGAAAGAAGTTTCATACAATGCTTCTGTGTAGTTTATATTTGAACATATTCTTTTTTCCACTATTACCCACTTAGCGCTACGAATGTCCAGTTGCATTTTCTACAGACAGAGTGTTTCAAAACTGCTCAATCAAAAGTATGGTTTAACTCTGTTAGCTGAATGCTCAGATCAGAAAGAAGTTTCACAGAATGCTTCTGTGTAGTTTATATTTGAATATATTCCTTTTTCCACTACTACGCTCTTAGCGCTCCAAATGTCCAGTTGCATTTTCTACAGAAAGAGTGTTCAGATCTGCTCAATCAAAAGTATGGTTTAATTCTGTTAGCTGAATGCACAGATCAGAAAGAAGTTTCACCGAATGATTCCGTGTAGTTTATATTTGAAGACATTCCTTTTTCCACTATTACCATCTAGCGCTCCGAATCTCCAGTTGCATTTTCTACAAAAAGAGTGTTTCATAACTGCTCAATCAAAAATATGTTTTATCTCTGTTAACTGAATTTACAGATCAGAAATAAGTTTCACAGAATGCATCTGTGTAGTTTTTATTTGAAGATATTCTTTTTCCCAATGTAGGACTCTTAGCGTTTAGCATGTCCAATTGCAGTTTCTACAGAAAGAGTGTTTCAGAACGGCACAATTAAAAGTAAGGTTCAACTCTGTTAGTTGAATGCACAGAACAGAAAGGATTTTCACAGAATGCTACTGTGTAGTTTATATTTGAATATATTCCTTTTTCCACTATTACCCTCTTAGCGCTCCGAATGTCCACTTACATTTTCTACAGAAAGAGTGTTCAGAACTGCGCAATCAAAAGTATGGTTTAACTCTGTTAGCTTAATGAACATATCAGAAATAAGTTTCACACAATGCTTCTGTGTAGTTTTTATTTGAAGATATTATTTTTCCCAATAGAGGCCTCTTAGCGCTCAGAATGTCCAATTGCAGTTTCTACAGAAAGAGTGTTTCAGAAAGGCTCAATCAAAAGTAAGGTTCAACTCTGTTAGTTGAATGCACAGAACAGAAAGAAGTTTCATACAATGCTTCTGTGTAGTTTATATTTGAACATATTCTCTTTTCCACTATTACCCACTTAGCGCTACGAATGTCCAGTTGCATTTTCTACAGACAGAGTGTTTCAAAACTGCTCAATCAAAAGTATGGTTTAACTCTGTTAGCTGAATGCTCAGATCAGAAAGAAGTTTCACAGAATGCTTCTGTGTAGTTTATATTTGAATATATTCCTTTTTCCACTAATACTCTCTTAGCGCTCCAAATGTCCAGTTGCATTTTCTACAGAAAGAGTGTTCAGATCTGCTCAATCAAAAGTATGGTTTAACTCTGTTAGCTGAATGCACAGATCAGAAAGAAGTTTCACAGAATGATTCTGTGTAGTTTATATTTGGAGACATTCCATTTTCCACTATTACCCTCTTAGCGCTCCGAATCTCCACTTGCATTTTCTACAGAAAGAGTGTTTCAGAACGGCTCAATCAAAACTAAAGTTCAACTCTTTTAGTTGAACAAACAGAACAGAAAGAAGTTTCACACAATTCTTCTGTGTAGTTTTTATTTGTAGACATTCTTTTTCCCAATATAGGCCTCTTAGCGCTCAGAATGTCCAATTGCAGTTTCCAGAGGAAGAGTGTTTCAGAACGGCTCAATCAAAAGTCAGGTTCAACTCTGTTAGTTGAATGCACAGAACAGAAAGAAGTTTCATACAATGCTTCTGTGTAGTTTATATTTGAACATATTCTTTTTTCCACTATTACCCACTTAGCGCTACGAATGTCCTGTTGCATTTTCTACAGACAGAGTGTTTCAAAACTGCTCAATCAAAAGTATGGTTTAACTCTGTTAGCTGAATGCTCAGATCAGAAAGAAGTTTCACAGAATGCTTCTGTGTAGTTTATATTTGAATATATTCCTTTTTCCACTACTACTCTCTTACCGCTCCAAATGTCCAGTTGCATTTTCTACACAAAGAGTGTTCAGATCTGCTCAATCAAAAGTATGGTTTAACTCTGTTAGCTGAATGCACAGATCAGAAAGAAGTTTCACCGAATTATTCTGTGTAGTTTATATTTGAAGACATTCCTTTTTCCACTATTACCCTCTTAGCGCTCCGAATCTCCACTTGCATTTTCTACAAAAAGAGTGTTTCATAACTGCTCAATCAAAAATATGTTTTATCTCTGTTAACTGAATTTACAGATCAGAAATAAGTTTCACAGAATGCATCTGTGTAGTTTTTATTTGAAGATATTCTTTTTCCCAATGTAGGCCTCTTAGCGCTTAGCATGTCCAATTGCAGTTTCAACAGAAAGAGTGTTTCAGAACGGCTCAATTAAAAGTAAGGTTCAACTCTGTTAGTTGAATGCACAGAACAGAAAGGATTTTCACAGAATGCTACTGTGTAGTTTATATTTGTATATATTCCTTTTTCCACTAATACCCTCTTAGCGCTCCGAATGTCCACTTGGATTTTCTACAGAAAGAGTGTTCAGAACTGCACAATCAAAAGTATGGTTTAACTCTGTTAGCTTAATGAACATATCAGAAATAAGTTTCACACAATGCTTCTGTGTAGTTTTTATTTGAAGATATTATTTTTCCCAATAGAGGCCTCTTAGCGCTCAGAATGTCCAATTGCAGTTTCTACAGAAAGAGAGTTTCAGAAAGGCTCAATCAAAAGTAAGGTTCAACTCTGTTAGTTGAATGCACAGAACAGAAAGAAGTTTCATACAATGCTTCTGTGTAGTTTATATTTGAACATATTCTTTTTTCCACTATTACCCACTTAGCGCTACGAATGTCCAGTTGCATTTTCTACAGACAGAGTGTTTCAAAACTGCTCAATCAAAAGTATGGTTTAACTCTGTTAGCTGAATGCTCAGATCAGAAAGAAGTTTCACAGAATGTTTCACAGAATGCTTCTGTGTAGTTTATATTTGAATATATTCCTTTTTCCACTACTACTCTCTTAGCGCTCCAAATGTCCAGTTGCATTTTCTACAGAAAGAGTGTTCACATCTGCTCAATCAAAAGTATGGTTTAACTCTGTTAGCTGAATGCACAGATCAGAAAGAAGTTTCACAGAATGATTCTGTGTAGTTTATATTTGGAGACATTCCTTTTTCCACTATAACCCTCTTAGCGCTCCGAATCTCCACTTGAATTTTCTACAGAAAGAGTGTTTCAGAACGGCTCAATCAAAACTAAAGTTCAACTCTTTTAGTTGAACAAACAGAACAGAAAGAAGTTTCACACAATTCTTCTGTGTAGTTTTTATTTGTAGACATTCTTTTTCCCAATATAGGCCTCTTAGCGCTCAGAATGTCCAATTGCAGTTTCCAGAGAAAGAGTGTTTCAGAACGGCTCAATCAAAAGTCAGGTTCAACTCTGTTAGTTGAATGCACAGAACAGAAAGAAGTTTCATACAATGCTTCTGTGTAGTTTATATTTGAACATATTCTTTTTTCCACTATTACCCACTTAGCGCTACGAATGTCCTGTTGCATTTTCTACAGACAGAGTGTTTCAAAACTGCTCAATCAAAAGTATGGTTTAACTCTGTTAGCTGAATGCTCAGATCAGAAAGAAGTTTCACAGAATGCTTCTGTGTAGTTTATATTTGAATATATTCCTTTTTCCACTACTACTCTCTTACCGCTCCAAATGTCCAGTTGCATTTTCTACACAAAGAGTGTTCAGATCTGCTCAATCAAAAGTATGGTTTAACTCTGTTAGCTGAATGCACAGATCAGAAAGAAGTTTCACCGAATGATTCTGTGTAGTTTATATTTGAAGACATTCCTTTTTCCACTATTACCCTCTTAGCGCTCCGAATCTCCACTTGCATTTTCTACAAAAAGAGTGTTTCATAACTGCTCAATCAAAAATATGTTTTATCTCTGTTAACTGAATTTACAGATCAGAAATAAGTTTCACAGAATGCATCTGTGTAGTTTTTATTTGAAGATATTCTTTTTCCCAATGTAGGCCTCTTAGCGTTTCGCATGTCCAATTGCAGTTTCTACAGAAAGAGTGTTTCAGAACGGCTCAATTAAAAGTAAGGTTCAACTCTGTTAGTTGAATGCACAGAACAGAAAGGATTTTCACAGAATGCTACTGTGTAGTTTATATTTGAATATATTCCTTTTTCCACTATTACCCTCTTAGCGCTCCGAATGTCCACTTACATTTTCTACAGAAAGAGTGTTCAGAACTGCGCAATCAAAAGTATGGTTTAACTCTGTTAGCTTAATGAACATATCAGAAATAAGTTTCACACAATGCTTCTGTGTAGTTTTTATTTGAAGATATTATTTTTCCCAGTAGAGGCCTCTTAGCGATCAGAATGTCCAATTGCAGTTTCTACAGAAAGAGTGTTTCAGAAAGGCTCAATCAAAAGTAAGGTTCAACTCTGTTAGTTGAATGCACAGAACAGAAAGAAGTTTCATACAATGCTTCTGTGTAGTTTATATTTGAACATATTCTTTTTTCCACTATTACCCACTTAGCGCTACGAATGTCCAGTTGCATTTTCTACAGACAGAGTGTTTCAAAACTGCTCAATCAAAAGAATGGTTTAACTCTGTTAGCTGAATGCTCAGATCAGAAATAAGTTTCACAGAATGCTTCACAGAATGCTTCTGTGTAGTTTATATTTGAATATATTCCTTTTTCCACTACTACTCTCTTAGCGCTCCAAATGTCCAGTTGCATTTTCTACAGAAAGAGTGTTCAGATCTGCTCAATCAAAAGTATGGTTTAACTCTGTTAGCTGAATACACAGATCAGAAAGAAGTTTCACAGAATGATTCTGTGTAGTTTATATTTGGAGACATTGCTTTTTCTACTATTACCCTCTTAGCGCTCCAAATCTCCACTTGCATTTTCTACAGAAAGAGTGTTTCATAACGGCTCAATCAAAACTAAGGTTCAACTCTTTTAGTTGAACGAACAGAACAGAAAGAAGTTTCACACAATTCTTCTGTGTAGTTTTTATTTGTAGACATTCTTTTTCCCAATATAGGCCTCTTAGCGCTCAGAATGTCCAATTGCAGTTTCTACAGAAAGAGTGTTTCAGAACGGCTCAATCTAAAGTAAGGTTCAACTCTGTTACTTGAATGCACAGAACAGAAAGTAGTTTCATACAATGCTTCTGTGTAGTTTATATTTGAACATATTCTTTTTTCCACTATTACCCACTTAGCGCTACGAATGTCCAGTTACATTTTCTACAGACAGAGTGTTTCAAAACTGCTCAATCAATAGTATGGTTTAACTCTGTTAGCTGAATGCTCAGATCAGAAAGAAGTTTCACAGAATGCTTCTCTGTAGTTTATATTTGAATATATTCCTTTTTCCACTACTACGCTCTTAGCGCTCCAAATGTACAGTTGCATTTTCTACAGAAAGAGTGTTCAGATCTGCTCAATCAAAAGTATGGTTTAACTCTGTTAGCTGAATGCACAGATCAGAAAGAAGTTTCACCGAATGATTCTGTGTAGTTTATATTTGAAGACATTCCTTTTTCCACTATTACCCTCTTAGCGCTCCGAATCTCCACTTGCATTTTCTACAAAAAGAGTGTTTCATAACTGCTCAATCAAAAATATGTTTTATCTCTGTTAACTGAATTTACAGATCAGAAATAAGTTTCACAGAATGCATCTGTGTAGTTTTTATTTGAAGATATTCTTTTTCCCAATGTAGGCCTCTTAGCGTTTCGCATGTCCAATTGCAGTTTCTACAGAAAGAGTGTTTCAGAACGGCTCAATTAAAAGTAAGGTTCAACTCTGTTAGTTGAATGCACAGAACAGAAAGGATTTTCACAGAATGCTACTGTGTAGTTTATATTTGAATATATTCCTTTTTCCACTATTACCCTCTTAGCGCTCCGAATGTCCACTTACATTTTCTACAGAAAGAGTGTTCAGAACTGCGCAATCAAAAGTATGGTTTAACTCTGTTAGCTTAATGAACATATCAGAAATAAGTTTCACACAATGCTTCTGTGTAGTTTTTATTTGAAGATATTATTTTTCCCAGTAGAGGCCTCTTAGCGATCAGAATGTCCAATTGCAGTTTCTACAGAAAGAGTGTTTCAGAAAGGCTCAATCAAAAGTAAGGTTCAACTCTGTTAGTTGAATGCACAGAACAGAAAGAAGTTTCATACAATGCTTCTGTGTAGTTTATATTTGAACATATTCTTTTTTCCACTATTACCCACTTAGCGCTACGAATGTCCAGTTGCATTTTCTACAGACAGAGTGTTTCAAAACTGCTCAATCAAAAGAATGGTTTAACTCTGTTAGCTGAATGCTCAGATCAGAAATAAGTTTCACAGAATGCTTCACAGAATGCTTCTGTGTAGTTTATATTTGAATATATTCCTTTTTCCACTACTACTCTCTTAGCGCTCCAAATGTCCAGTTGCATTTTCTACAGAAAGAGTGTTCAGATCTGCTCAATCAAAAGTATGGTTTAACTCTGTTAGCTGAATACACAGATCAGAAAGAAGTTTCACAGAATGATTCTGTGTAGTTTATATTTGGAGACATTGCTTTTTCCACTATTACCCTCTTAGCGCTCCAAATCTCCACTTGCATTTTCTACAGAAAGAGTGTTTCATAACGGCTCAATCAAAACTAAGGTTCAACTCTTTTAGTTGAACGAACAGAACAGAAAGAAGTTTCACACAATTCTTCTGTGTAGTTTTTATTTGTAGACATTCTTTTTCCCAATATAGGCCTCTTAGCGCTCAGAATGTCCAATTGCAGTTTCTACAGAAAGAGTGTTTCAGAACGGCTCAATCTAAAGTAAGGTTCAACTCTGTTACTTGAATGCACAGAACAGAAAGTAGTTTCATACAATGCTTCTGTGTAGTTTATATTTGAACATATTCTTTTTTCCACTATTACCCACTTAGCGCTACGAATGTCCAGTTACATTTTCTACAGACAGAGTGTTTCAAAACTGCTCAATCAATAGTATGGTTTAACTCTGTTAGCTGAATGCTCAGATCAGAAAGAAGTTTCACAGAATGCTTCTCTGTAGTTTATATTTGAATATATTCCTTTTTCCACTACTACGCTCTTAGCGCTCCAAATGTACAGTTGCATTTTCTACAGAAAGAGTGTTCAGATCTGCTCAATCAAAAGTATGGTTTAACTCTGTTAGCTGAATGCACAGATCAGAAAGAAGTTTCACCGAATGATTCTGTGTAGTTTATATTTGAAGACATTCCTTTTTCCACTATTACCCTCTTAGCGCTCCGAATCTCCACTTGCATTTTCTACAAAAAGAGTGTTTCATAACTGCTCAATCAAAAATATGTTTTATCTCTGTTAACTGAATTTACAGATCAGAAATAAGTTTCACAGAATGCATCTGTGTAGTTTTTATTTGAAGATATTCTTTTTCCCAATGTAGGCCTCTTAGCGCTTAGCATGTCCAATTGCAGTTTCTACAGAAAGAGTGTTTCAGAACGGCTCAATCAAAAGTAAGGTTCAACTCTGTTAGTTGAATGCACAGAACAGAAAGAATTTTCACAGAATGCTACTGTGTAGTTTATATTTGAATATATTCCTTTTTCCACTATTACCCTCTTAGCGCTCCGAATGTCCACTTGCATTTTCTACAGAAAGAGTGTTCAGAACTGCGCAATCAAAAGTATGGTTTAACTCTGTTAGCTTAATGAACATATCAGAAATAAGTTTCACACAATGCTTCTGTGTAGTTTTTATTTGAAGATATTATTTTTCCCAATAGAGGCCTCTTAGCGCTCAGAATGTCTAATTGCAGTTTCTACAGAAAGAGTGTTTCAGAAAGGCTCAATCAAAAGTAAGGTTCAACTCTGTTAGTTGAATGCACACAACAGAAAGAAGTTTCATACAATGCTTCCGTGTAGTTTATATTTGAACATATTCTCTTTTCCACTATTACCCACTTAGCGCTACGAATGTCCAGTTGCATTTTCTACAGACAGAGTGTTTCAAAACTGCTCAATCAAAAGTATGGTTTAACTCTGTTAGCTGAATGCTCAGATCAGAAAGAAGTTTCACAGAATGCTTCTGTGTATTTTATATTTGTATATATTCCTTTTTCCACTAATACTCTCTTAGCGCTCCAAATGTCCAGTTGCATTTTCTACAGAAAGAGTGTTCAGATCTGCTCAATCAAAAGTATGGTTTAACTCTGTTAGCTGAATGCACAGATCAGAAAGAAGTTTCACAGAATGATTCTGTGTAGTTTATATTTGGAGACATTCCTTTTTCCACTATTACCCTCTTAGCGCTCCGAATCTCCACTTGCATTTTCTACAGAAAGAGTGTTTCAGAACGGCTCAATCAAAACTAAAGTTCAACTCTTTTAGTTGAACAAACAGAGCAGAAAGAAGTTTCACACAATTCTTCTGTGTAGTTTTTATTTGTAGACATTCTTTTTCCCAATATAGGCCTCTTAGCGCTCAGAATGTCCAATTGCAGTTTCTAGAGAAAGAGTGTTTCGGAACGGCTCAATCAAAAGTCAGGTTCAACTCTGTTAGTTGAATGCACAGAACAGAAAGAAGTTTCATACAATGCTTCTGTGTAGTTTATATTTGAACATATTCTTTTTTCCACTATTACCCACTTAGCGCTACGAATGTCCTGTTGCATTTTCTACAGACAGAGTGTTTGAAAACTGCTCAATCAAAAGTATGGTTTAACTCTGTTAGCTGAATGCTCAGATCAGAAAGAAGTTTCACAGAATGCTTCTGTGTAGTTTATATTTGAATATATTCCTTTTTCCACTACTACTCTCTTACCGCTCCAAATGTCCAGTTGCATTTTCTACAGAAAGAGTGTTCAGATCTGCTCAATCAAAAATATGGTTTAACTCTGTTAGCTGAATGCACAGATCAGAAAGAAGTTTCACCGAATTATTCTGTGTAGTTTATATTTGAAGACATTCCGTTTTCCACTATTACCCTCTTAGCGCTCCGAATCTCCACTTGCATTTTCTACAAAAAGAGTGTTTCATAACTGCTCAATCAAAAATATGTTTTATCTCTGTTAACTGAATTTACAGATCAGAAATAAGTTTCACAGAATGCATCTGTGTAGTTTTTATTTGAAGATATTCTTTTTCCCAATGTAGGCCTCTTAGCGCTTAGCATGTCCAATTGCAGTTTCTACAGAAAGAGTGTTTCAGAACGGCTCAATGAAAAGTAAGGTTCAACTCTGTTAGTTGAATGCACAGAACAGAAAGAATTTTCACAGAATGCTACTGTGTAGTTTATATTTGTATATATTCCTTTTTCCACTATTACCCTCTTAGCGCTCCGAATGTCCACTTGCATTTTCTACAGAAAGAGTGTTCAGAACTGCACAATCAAAAGTATGGTTTAACTCTGTTAGCTTAATGAACATATCAGAAATAAGTTTCACACAATGCTTCTGTGTAGTTTTTATTTGAAGATATTATTTTTCCCAATAGAGGCCTCTTAGCGCTCAGAATGTCCAATTGCAGTTTCTACAGAAAGAGTGTTTCAGAAAGGCTCAATCAAAAGTAAGGTTCAACTCTGTTAGTTGAATGCACAGAACAGAAAGAAGTTTCATACAATGCTTCTGTGTAGTTTATATTTGAACATATTCTTTTTTCCACTATTACCCACTTAGCGCTACGAATGTCCAGTTGCATTTTCTACAGACAGAGTGTTTCAAAACTGCTCAATCAAAAGTATGGTTTAACTCTGTTAGCTGAATGCTCAGATCAGAAAGAAGTTTCACAGAATGTTTCACAGAATGCTTCTGTGTAGTTTATATTTGAATATATTCCTTTTTCCACTACTACTCTCTTAGCGCTCCAAATGTCCAGTTGCATTTTCTACAGAAAGAGTGTTCAGATCTGCTCAATCAAAAGTATGGTTTAACTCTGTTAGCTGAATGCACAGATCAGAAAGAAGTTTCACAGAATGATTCTGTGTAGTTTATATTTGGAGACATTCCTTTTTCCACTATTACCCTCTTAGCGCTCCGAATCTCCACTTGAATTTTCTACAGAAAGAGTGTTTCAGAACGGCTCAATCAAAACTAAGGTTCAACTCTTTTAGTTGAACAAACAGAACAGAAAGAAGTTTCACACAATTCTTTTGTGTAGTTTTTATTTGTAGACATTCTTTTTCCCAATATAGGCCTCTTAGCGCTCAGAATGTCCAATTGCAGTTTCTACAGAAAGAGTGTCTCAGAACGGCTCAATCAAAAGTAAGGTTCAACTCTGTGAGTTGAATGCACACAACAGAAAGAAGTTTCATACAATGCTTCTGTGTAGTTTATATTTGAACATATTCTTTTTTCCACTATAACCCACTTAGCGCTACGAATGTCCAGTTGCATTTTCTACAGACAGAGTGTTTCAAAACTGCTCAATCAAAGGTATGGTTTAACTCTGTTAGCTGAATGCTCAGATCAGAAAAAAGTTTCACAGAATGCTTCTGTGTAGTTTATATTTGAATATATTCCTTTTTCCACTACTACGCTCTTAGCGCTCCAAATGTCCAGTTGCATTTTCTACAGAAAGAGTGTTCAGATCTGCTCAATCAAAAGTATGGTTTAACTCTGTTAGCTGAATGCACAGATCAGAAAGAAGTTTCACCGAATGATTCTGTGTAGTTTATATTTGGAGACATTCCTTTTTCCACTATTACCCTCTTAGCGCTCCGAATCTCCACTTGCATTTTCTACAGAAAGAGTGTTTCAGAACGGCTCAATCAAAACTAAGGTTCAACTCTTTTAGTTGAACAAACAGAACAGAAAGAAGTTTCACACAATTCTTCTGTGTAGTTTTTATTTGTAGACATTCTTTTTCCCAATATAGGCCTCTTAGCGCTCAGAATGTCCAATTGCAGTTTCTACAGAAAGAGTGTTTCAGAACGGCTCAATCAAAAGTAAGGTTCAACTCTGTTAGTTGAATGCACAGAACAGAAAGTAGTTTCATACAATGCTTCTGTGTAGTTCATATTTGAACATATTCTTTTTTCCACTATTACCCACTTAGCGCTACGAATGTCCAGTTGCATTTTCTAAAGACAGAGTGTTTCAAAACTGCTCAATCAAAAGTATGGTTTAACTCTGTTTGCTGAATGCTCAGATCAGAAAGAAGTTTCACAGAATGCTTCTGTGTAGTTTATATTTGAATATATTCCTTTTTCCACTACTACGCTCTTAGCGCTGCAAATGTCCAGTTGCATTTTCTACAGAAAGAGTGTTCAGATCTGCTCAATCAAAAGTATGGTTTAACTCTGTTAGCTGAATGCACAGATCAGAAAGAAGTTTCACCGAATGATTCTGTGTGGTTTATATTTGAAGACATTCCTTTTTCCACTATTACCCTCTTAGCGCTCCGAATCTCCACTTGCATTTTCTACAAAAAGAGTGTTTCATAACTGCTCAATCCAAAATATGTTTTATCTCTGTTAACTGAATTTAAGGATCAGAAATAAGTTTCACAGAATGCATCTGTGTAGTTTTTATTTGAAGATATTCTTTTTCCCAATGTAGGCCTCTTAGCGCTTAGCATGTCCAATTGCAGTTTCTACAGAAAGAGTGTTTCAGAACGGCTCAATCAAAAGTAAGGTTCAACTCTGTTAGTTGAATGCACAGAACAGAAAGAATTTTCACAGAATGCTACTGTGTAGTTTATATTTGAATATATTCCTTTTTCCACTATTACCCTCTTAGCGCTCCGAATGTCCACTTGCATTTTCTACAGAAAGAGTGTTCAGAACTGCGCAATCAAAAGTATGGTTTAACTCTGTTAGCTTAATGAACATATCAGAAATAAGTTTCACACAATGCTTCTGTGTAGTTTTTATTTGAAGATATTATTTTTCCCAATAGAGGCCTCTTAGCGCTCAGAATGTCCAATTGCAGTTTCTACAGAAAGAGTGTTTCAGAAAGGCTCAATCAAAAGTAAGGTTCAACTCTGTTAGTTGAATGCACAGAACAGAAAGAAGTTTCATACAATGCTTCTGTGTAGCTTATATTTGAACATATTCTTTTTTCCACTATTACCCACTTAGCGCTACGAATGTCCAGTTGCATTTTCTACAGACAGAGTGTTTCAAAACTGCTCAATCAAAAGTATGGTTTAACTCTGTTAGCTGAATGCTCAGATCAGAAAGAAGTTTCACAGAATGCTTCTGTGTAGTTTATATTTGAATATATTCCTTTTTCCACTACTACTCTCTTAGCGCTCCAAATGTCCAGTTGCATTTTCTACAGAAAGAGTGTTCAGATCTGCTCAATCAAAAGTATGGTTTAACTCTGTTAGCTGAATGCACAGATCAGAAAGAAGTTTCACAGAATGATTCTGTGTAGTTTATATTTGGAGACATTCCTTTTTCCACTATTACCCTCTTAGCGCTCCGAATCTCCACTTGAATTTTCTACAGAAAGAGTGTTTCAGAACGGCTCAATCAAAACTAAGGTTCAACTCTTTTAGTTGAACAAACAGAACAGAAAGAAGTTTCACACAATTCTTTTGTGTAGTTTTTATTTGTAGACATTCTTTTTCCCAATATAGGCCTCTTAGCGCTCAGAATGTCCAATTGCAGTTTCTACAGAAAGAGTGTCTCAGAACGGCTCAATCAAAAGTAAGGTTCAACTCTGTGAGTTGAATGCACAGAACAGAAAGAAGTTTCATACAATGCTTCTGTGTAGTTTATATTTGAACATATTCTTTTTTCCACTATAACCCACTTAGCGCTACGAATGTCCAGTTGCATTTTCTACAGACAGAGTGTTTCAAAACTGCTCAATCAAAGGTATGGTTTAACTCTGTTAGCTGAATGCTCAGATCAGAAAAAAGTTTCACAGAATGCTTCTGTGTAGTTTATATTTGAATATATTCCTTTTTCCACTACTACGCTCTTAGCGCTCCAAATGTCCAGTTGCATTTTCTACAGAAAGAGTGTTCAGATCTGCTCAATCAAAAGTATGGTTTAACTCTGTTAGCTGAATGCACAGATCAGAAAGAAGTTTCACCGAATGATTCTGTGTAGTTTATATTTGGAGACATTCCTTTTTCCACTATTACCCTCTTAGCGCTCCGAATCTCCACTTGCATTTTCTACAGAAAGAGTGTTTCAGAACGGCTCAATCAAAACTAAGGTTCAACTCTTTTAGTTGAACAAACAGAACAGAAAGAAGTTTCACACAATTCTTCTGTGTAGTTTTTATTTGTAGACATTCTTTTTCCCAATATAGGCCTCTTAGCGCTCAGAATGTCCAATTGCAGTTTCTACAGAAAGAGTGTTTCAGAACGGCTCAATCAAAAGTAAGGTTCAACTCTGTTAGTTGAATGCACAGAACAGAAAGTAGTTTCATACAATGCTTCTGTGTAGTTCATATTTGAACATATTCTTTTTTCCACTATTACCCACTTAGCGCTACGAATGTCCAGTTGCATTTTCTAAAGACAGAGTGTTTCAAAACTGCTCAATCAAAAGTATGGTTTAACTCTGTTTGCTGAATGCTCAGATCAGAAAGAAGTTTCACAGAATGCTTCTGTGTAGTTTATATTTGAATATATTCCTTTTTCCACTACTACGCTCTTAGCGCTGCAAATGTCCAGTTGCATTTTCTACAGAAAGAGTGTTCAGATCTGCTCAATCAAAAGTATGGTTTAACTCTGTTAGCTGAATGCACAGATCAGAAAGAAGTTTCACCGAATGATTCTGTGTGGTTTATATTTGAAGACATTCCTTTTTCCACTATTACCCTCTTAGCGCTCCGAATCTCCACTTGCATTTTCTACAAAAAGAGTGTTTCATAACTGCTCAATCCAAAATATGTTTTATCTCTGTTAACTGAATTTAAGGATCAGAAATAAGTTTCACAGAATGCATCTGTGTAGTTTTTATTTGAAGATATTCTTTTTCCCAATGTAGGCCTCTTAGCGCTTAGCATGTCCAATTGCAGTTTCTACAGAAAGAGTGTTTCAGAACGGCTCAATCAAAAGTAAGGTTCAACTCTGTTAGTTGAATGCACAGAACAGAAAGAATTTTCACAGAATGCTACTGTGTAGTTTATATTTGAATATATTCCTTTTTCCACTATTACCCTCTTAGCGCTCCGAATGTCCACTTGCATTTTCTACAGAAAGAGTGTTCAGAACTGCGCAATCAAAAGTATGGTTTAACTCTGTTAGCTTAATGAACATATCAGAAATAAGTTTCACACAATGCTTCTGTGTAGTTTTTATTTGAAGATATTATTTTTCCCAATAGAGGCCTCTTAGCGCTCAGAATGTCCAATTGCAGTTTCTACAGAAAGAGTGTTTCAGAAAGGCTCAATCAAAAGTAAGGTTCAACTCTGTTAGTTGAATGCACAGAACAGAAAGAAGTTTCATACAATGCTTCTGTGTAGCTTATATTTGAACATATTCTTTTTTCCACTATTACCCACTTAGCGCTACGAATGTCCAGTTGCATTTTCTACAGACAGAGTGTTTCAAAACTGCTCAATCAAAAGTATGGTTTAACTCTGTTAGCTGAATGCTCAGATCAGAAAGAAGTTTCACAGAATGCTTCTGTGTAGTTTATATTTGAATATATTCCTTTTTCCACTACTACTCTCTTAGCGCTCCAAATGTCCAGTTGCATTTTCTACAGAAAGAGTGTTCAGATCTGCTCAATCAAAAGTATGGTTTAACTCTGTTAGCTGAATGCACAGATCAGAAAGAAGTTTCACAGAATGATTCTGTGTAGTTTATATTTGGAGACATTCCTTTTTCCACTATTACCCTCTTAGCGCTCCGAATCTCCACTTGCATTTTCTACAGAAAGAGTGTTTCAGAACGGCTCAATCAAAACTAAGGTTCAACTCTTTTAGTTGAACAAACAGAACAGAAAGAAGTTTCACGCAATTCTTCTGTGTAGTTTTTATTTGTAGACATTCTTTTTCCCAATATAGGCCTCTTAGCGCTCAGAATGTCCAATTGCAGTTTCTACAGAAAGAGTGTTTCAGAACGGCTCAATCAAAAGTAAGGTTCAACTCTGTTAGTTGAATGCACAGAACAGAAAGAATTTTCATACAATGCTTCTGTGTAGTTTACATTTGAACATATTCTTTTTTCCACTATTACCCACTTAGCGCTACGAATGTCCAGTTGCATTTTCTACAGACAGAGTGTTTCAAAACTGCTCAATCAAAAGTATGTTTTAACTCTGTTTGCTGAATGCTCAGATCAGAAAGAAGTTTCACAGAATGCTTCTGTGTAGTTTATATTTGAATATATTCCTTTTTCCACTACTACGCTCTTAGCGCTCCAAATGTCCAGTTGCATTTTCTACAGAAAGAGTGTTCAGATCTGCTCAATCAAAAGTATGGTTTAACTCTGTTAGCTGAATGCACAGATCAGAAAGAAGTTTCACCGAATGATTCTGTGTAGTTTATATTTGAAGACATTCCTTTTTCCACTATTACCCTCTTAGCGCTCCGAATCTCCACTTGCATTTTCTACAGAAATAGTGTTTCAGAACGGCTCAATCAAAACTAAGGTTCAACTCTTTTAGTTGAACAAACAGAACAGAAAGTAGTTTCACACAATTCTTCTGTGTAGTTTTTATTTGTAGACATTCTTTTTCCCAATATAGGCCTCTTAGCGCTTAGAATGTCCAATTGCAGTTTCTACAGAAAGAGTGTTTCAGAACGGCTCAATCAAAAGTAAGGTTCAACTCTGTTAGTTGAATGCACAGAACAGAAAGAAGTTTCATACAATGCTTCTGTGTAGTTCATATTTGAACATATTCTTTTTTCCACTATTACCCACTTAGCGCTACTAATGTCCAGTTGCATTTTCTACAGACAGAGTGTTTCAAAACTGCTCAATCAAAAGTATGGTTTAACTCTGTTAGCTGAATGCTCAGATCAGAAAGAAGTTTCACAGAATGCTTCTGTGTAGTTTATATTTGAATATATTCCTTTTTCCACTACTACGCTCTTAGCGCTCCAAATGTCCAGTTGCATTTTCTACAGAAAGAGTGTTCAGATCTGCTCAATCAAAAGTATGGTTTAACTCTGTTAGCTGAATGCACAGATCAGAAAGAAGTTTCACCGAATGATTCTGTGTAGTTTATATTTGAAGACATTCCTTTTTCCACTATTACCCTCTTAGCGCTCCGAATCTCCACTTGCATTTTCTACAAAAAGAGTGTTTCATAACTGCTCAATCAAAAATATGTTTTATCTCTGTTAACTGAATTTACAGATCAGAAATAAGTTTCACAGAATGCATCTGTGTAGTTTTTATTTGAAGATATTCTTTTTCCCAATGTAGGCCTCTTAGCGCTTAGCATGTCCAATTGCAGTTTCTACAGAAAGAGTGTTTCAGAACGGCTCAATCAAAAGTAAGGTTCAACTCTGTTAGTTGAATGCACAGAACAGAAAGAATTTTCACAGAATGCTACTGTGTAGTTTATATTTGAATATATTCCTTTTTCCACTATTACCCTCTTAGCGCTCCGAATCTCCACTTGCATTTTCTACAGAAAGAGTGATTCAGAACGGCTCAATCAAAACTAAGGTTCAACTCTTTTAGTTGAACAAGCAGAACAGAAAGAATTTTCACACAATTCTTCTGTGTAGTTTTTATTTGTAGACATTCTTTTTCCCAATATAGGCCTCTTAGCGCTCAGAATGTCCAATTGCAGTTTCTACAGAAAGAGTGTTTCAGAACGGCTCAATCAAAAGTAAGGTTCAACTCTGTTAGTTGAATGCACAGAACAGAAAGAAGTTTCATACAATGCTTCTGTGTAGTTCATATTTGAACATATTCTTTTTTCCACTACTACCCACTTAGCGCTACGAATGTCCAGTTGCATTATCTACAGACAGAGTGTTTCAAAACTGCTCAATCAAAAGTATGGTTTAACTCTGTTAGCTGAATGCTCAGATCAGAAAGAAGTTTCACAGAATGCTTCTGTGTAGTTTATATTTGAATATATTCCTTTTTCCACTACTACGCTCTTAGCGCTCCAAATGTCCAGTTGCATTTTCTACAGAAAGAGTGTTCAGATCTGCTCAATCAAAAGTATGGTTTAACTCTGTTAGCTGAATGCACAGATCAGAAAGAATTTTCACCAAATGATTCTGTGTAGTTTATATTTGAAGACATTCCTTTTTCCACTATTACCATCTTAGCGCTCCGAATCTCCACTTGCATTTTCTACAAAAAGAGTGTTTCATAACTGCTCAATCAAAAATATGTTTTATCTCTGTTAACTGAATTTACAGATCAGAAATAAGTTTCACAGAATGCATCTGTGTAGTTTTTATTTGAAGATATTCTTTTTCCCAATGTAGGCCTCTTAGCGCTTAGCATGTCCAATTGCAGTTTCTACAGAAAGAGTGTTTCAGAACGGCTCAATCAAAAGTAAGGTTCAACTCTGTTAGTTGAATGCACAGAACAGAAAGAATTTTCACAGAATGCTACTGTGTAGTTTATATTTGAATATATACCTTTTTCCACTATTACCCTCTTAGCGCTCCGAATGTCCACTTGCATTTTCTACTGAAAGAGTGTTCAGAACTGCGCAATCCAAAGTATGGTTTA
The DNA here is from genome assembly GCF_028878055.3 of Symphalangus syndactylus. NCBI lineage: Eukaryota > Metazoa > Chordata > Mammalia > Primates > Hylobatidae > Symphalangus > Symphalangus syndactylus. Next base: position 157,332,670 of record NC_072425.2, on the reverse strand, counting down.
ACTCTGTTAGCTTAATGAACATATCAGAAATAAGTTTCACACAATGCTTCTGTGTAGTTTTTATTTGAAGATATTATTTTTCCCAATATAGGCCTCTTAGCGCTCAGAATGTCCAATTGCAGTTTCTACAGAAAGAGTGTTTCAGAAAGGCTCAATCAAAAGTATGGTTTAACTCTGTTAGCTGTATGCTCAGATCAGAAAGAAGTTTCACAGAATGCTTCTGTGTAGTTTATATTTGAATATATTCCTTTTTCCACTACTACTCTCTTAGCGCTCCAAATGTCCAGTTGCATTTTCTACAGAAAGAGTGTTCAGATCTGCTCAATCAAAAGTATGGTTGAACTCTGTTAGCTGAACGCACAGATCAGAAAGAAGTTTCACAGAATGATTCTGTGTAGTTTATATTTGGAGACATTCCTTTTTCCACTATTACCCTCTTAGCGCTCCGAATCTCCACTTGCATTTTCTACAGAAAGAGTGTTTCAGAACGGCTCAATCAAAACTAAGGTTCAACTCTTTTAGTTGAACAAACAGAACAGAAAGAAGTTTCACACAATTCTTCTGTGTAGTTTTTATTTGTAGACATTCTTTTTCCCAATATAGGCCTCTTAGCGCTCAGAATGTCCAATTGCAGTTTCTACAGAAAGAGTGTTTCAGAACGGCTCAATCAAACGTAAGGTTCAACTCTGTTAGTTGAATGCACAGAACAGAAAGAAGTTTCATACAATGCTTCTGTGTAGTTTAAATTTGAACATATTCTTTTTTCCACTATTACCCACTTAGCGCTACGAATGTCCAGTTGCATTTTCTACAGACAGAGTGTTTCAAAACTGCTCAATCAAAAGTATGGTTTAACTCTGTTAGCTGAATGCTCAGATCAGAAAGAAGTTTCACAGAATGCTTCTGTGTAGTTTATATTTGAATATATTCTTTTTTCCACTACTACGCTCTTAGCGCTCCAAATGTCCAGTTGCATTTTCTACAGAAAGTGTGTTAAGATCTGCTCAATCAAAAGTATGGTTTAACTCTGTTAGCTGAATGCACAGATCAGAAAGAAGTTTCACCGAATGATTCTGTGTAGTTTATATTTGAAGACATTCCTTTTTCCACTATTACCCTCTTAGCGCTCCGAATCTCCACTTGCATTTTCTACAGAAAGAGTGTTTCAGAACGGCTCAATCAAAACTAAGGTTCAACTCTTTTAGTTGAACAAACAGAACAGAAAGAAGTTTCACACAATTCTTCTGTGTAGTTTTTATTTGTAGACATTCTTTTTCCCAATATAGGCCTCTTAGCGCTCAGAATGTCCAATTGCAGTTTCTACAGAAAGAGTGTTTCAGAACGGCTCAATCAAAAGTAAGGTTCAACTCTGTTAGTTGAATGCACAGAACAGAAAGAAGTTTCATACAATGCTTCTGTGTAGTTTATATTTGAACATATTCTTTTTTCCACTATTACCCACTTAGCGCTACGAATGTCCAGTTGCATTTTCTACAGACAGAGTGTTTCAAAACTGCTCAATCAAAAGTATGGTTTAACTCTGTTAGCTGAATGCTCAGATCAGAAAGAAGTTTCACAGAATGATTCTGTGTAGTTTATATTTGAATATATTCCTTTTTCCACTACTACGCTCTTAGCGCTCCAAATGTCCAGTTGCATTTTCTACAGAAAGAGTGTTCAGATCTGCTCAATCAAAAGTATGGTTTAACTCTGTTAGCTGAATGCACAGATCAGAAAGAAGTTTCACCGAATGATTCTGTGTAGTTTATATTTGAAGACATACCTTTTTCCACTATTACCCTCTTAGCGCTCCGAATATCCACTTGCATTTTCTACAAAAAGAGTGTTTCATAACTGCTCAATCAAAAATATGTTTTATCTCTGTTAACTGAATTTACAGATCAGAAATAAGTTTCGCAGAATGCATCTGTGTAGTTTTTATTTGAAGATATTCTTTTTCCCAATGTAGGCCTCTTAGCGCTTAGCATGTCCAATTGCAGTTTCTACAGAAAGAGTGTTTCAGAACGGCTCAATCAAAAGTAAGGTTCAACTCTGTTAGTTGAATGCACAGAACAGAAAGAATTTTCACAGAATGCTACTGTGTAGTTTATATTTGAATATATTCCTTTTTCCACTATTACCCTCTTAGCGCTCCGAATGTCCACTTGAATTTTCTACAGAAAGAGTGTTCAGAACTGCGCAATCAAAAGTATGGTTTAACTCTGTTAGCTTAATGAACATATCAGAAATAAGTTTCACACAATGCTTCTGTGTAGTTTTCATCTGAAGATATTATTTTTCCCAATAGAGGCCTCTTAGCGCTCAGAATGTCCAATTGCAGTTTCTACAGAAAGAGTGTTTCAGAAAGGCTCAATCAAAAGTAAGGTTCAACTCTGTTAGTTGAATGCACAGAACAGAAAGAAGTTTCATACAATGCTTCTGTGTAGTTTATATTTGAACATATTCTTTTTTCCACTATTACCCACTTAGCGCTACGAATGTCCAGTTGCATTTTCTACAGACAGAGTGTTTCAAAACTGCTCAATCAAAAGTATGGTTTAACTCTGTTAGCTGTATGCTCAGATCAGAAAGAAGTTTCACAGAATGCTTCTGTGTAGTTTATATTTGAATATATTCCTTTTTCCACTACTACTCTCTTAGCGCTCCAAATGTCCAGTTGCATTTTCTACAGAAAGAGTGTTCAGATCTGCTCAATCAAAAGTATGGTTGAACTCTGTTAGCTGAACGCACAGATCAGAAAGAAGTTTCACAGAATGATTCTGTGTAGTTTATATTTGGAGACATTCCTTTTTCCACTATTACCCTCTTAGCGCTCCGAATCTCCACTTGCATTTTCTACAGAAAGAGTGTTTCAGAACGGCTCAATCAAAACTAAGGTTCAACTCTTTTAGTTGAACAAACAGAACAGAAAGAAGTTTCACACAATTCTTCTGTGTAGTTTTTATTTGTAGACATTCTTTTTCCCAATATAGGCCTCTTAGCGCTCAGAATGTCCAATTGCAGTTTCTACAGAAAGAGTGTTTCAGAACGGCTCAATCAAACGTAAGGTTCAACTCTGTTAGTTGAATGCACAGAACAGAAAGAAGTTTCATACAATGCTTCTGTGTAGTTTATATTTGAACATATTCTTTTTTCCACTATTACCCACTTAGCGCTACGAATGTCCAGTTGCATTTTCTACAGACAGAGTGTTTCAAAACTGCTCAATCAAAAGTATGGTTTAACTCTGTTAGCTGAATGCTCAGATCAGAAAGAAGTTTCACAGAATGCTTCTGTGTAGTTTATATTTGAATATATTCTTTTTTCCACTACTACGCTCTTAGCGCTCCAAATGTCCAGTTGCATTTTCTACAGAAAGAGTGTTAAGATCTGCTCAATCAAAAGTATGGTTTAACTCTGTTAGCTGAATGCACAGATCAGAAAGAAGTTTCACCGAATGATTCTGTGTAGTTTATATTTGAAGACATTCCTTTTTCCACTATTACCCTCTTAGCGCTCCGAATCTCCACTTGCATTTTCTACAGAAAGAGTGTTTCAGAACGGCTCAATCAAAACTAAGGTTCAACTCTTTTAGTTGAACAAACAGAACAGAAAGAAGTTTCACACAATTCTTCTGTGTAGTTTTTATTTGTAGACATTCTTTTTCCCAATATAGGCCTCTTAGCGCTCAGAATGTCCAATTGCAGTTTCTACAGAAAGAGTGTTTCAGAACGGCTCAATCAAAAGTAAGGTTCAACTCTGTTAGTTGAATGCACAGAACAGAAAGAAGTTTCATACAATGCTTCTGTGTAGTTTATATTTGAACATATTCTTTTTTCCACTATTACCCACTTAGCGCTACGAATGTCCAGTTGCATTTTCTACAGACAGAGTGTTTCAAAACTGCTCAATCAAAAGTATGGTTTAACTCTGTTAGCTGAATGCTCAGATCAGAAAGAAGTTTCACAGAATGCTTCTGTGTAGTTTATATTTGAATATATTCTTTTTTCCACTACTACGCTCTTAGCGCTCCAAATGTCCAGTTGCATTTTCTACAGAAAGAGTGTTAAGATCTGCTCAATCAAAAGTATGGTTTAACTCTGTTAGCTGAATGCACAGATCAGAAAGAAGTTTCACCGAATGATTCTGTGTAGTTTATATTTGAAGACATTCCTTTTTCCACTATTACCCTCTTAGCGCTCCGAATCTCCACTTGCATTTTCTACAGAAAGAGTGTTTCAGAACGGCTCAATCAAAACTAAGGTTCAACTCTTTTAGTTGAACAAACAGAACAGAAAGAAGTTTCACACAATTCTTCTGTGTAGTTTTTATTTGTAGACATTCTTTTTCCCAATATAGGCCTCTTAGCGCTCAGAATGTCCAATTGCAGTTTCTACAGAAAGAGTGTTTCAGAACGGCTCAATCAAAAGTAAGGTTCAACTCTGTTAGTTGAATGCACAGAACAGAAAGAAGTTTCATACAATGCTTCTGTGTAGTTTATATTTGAACATATTCTTTTTTCCACTATTACCCACTTAGCGCTACGAATGTCCAGTTGCATTTTCTACAGACAGAGTGTTTCAAAACTGCTCAATCAAAAGTATGGTTTAACTCTGTTAGCTGAATGCTCAGATCAGAAAGAAGTTTCACAGAATGATTCTGTGTAGTTTATATTTGAATATATTCCTTTTTCCACTACTACGCTCTTAGCGCTCCAAATGTCCAGTTGCATTTTCTACAGAAAGAGTGTTCAGATCTGCTCAATCAAAAGTATGGTTTAACTCTGTTAGCTGAATGCACAGATCAGAAAGAAGTTTCACCGAATGATTCTGTGTAGTTTATATTTGAAGACATACCTTTTTCCACTATTACCCTCTTAGCGCTCCGAATATCCACTTGCATTTTCTACAAAAAGAGTGTTTCATAACTGCTCAATCAAAAATATGTTTTATCTCTGTTAACTGAATTTACAGATCAGAAATAAGTTTCGCAGAATGCATCTGTGTAGTTTTTATTTGAAGATATTCTTTTTCCCAATGTAGGCCTCTTAGCGCTTAGCATGTCCAATTGCAGTTTCTACAGAAAGAGTGTTTCAGAACGGCTCAATCAAAAGTAAGGTTCAACTCTGTTAGTTGAATGCACAGAACAGAAAGAATTTTCACAGAATGCTACTGTGTAGTTTATATTTGAATATATTCCTTTTTCCACTATTACCCTCTTAGCGCTCCGAATGTCCACTTGAATTTTCTACAGAAAGAGTGTTCAGAACTGCGCAATCAAAAGTATGGTTTAACTCTGTTAGCTTAATGAACATATCAGAAATAAGTTTCACACAATGCTTCTGTGTAGTTTTCATCTGAAGATATTATTTTTCCCAATAGAGGCCTCTTAGCGCTCAGAATGTCCAATTGCAGTTTCTACAGAAAGAGTGTTTCAGAAAGGCTCAATCAAAAGTAAGGTTCAACTCTCTTAGTTGAATGCACAGAACAGAAAGAAGTTTCATACAATGCTTCTGTGTAGTTTATATTTGAACATATTCTTTTTTCCACTATTACCCACTTAGCGCTACGAATGTCCAGTTGCATTTTCTACAGACAGAGTGTTTCAAAACTGCTCAATCAAAAGTATGGTTTAACTCTGTTAGCTGAACGCACAGATCAGAAAGAAGTTTCACAGAATGATTCTGTGTAGTTTATATTTGGAGACATTCCTTTTTCCACTATTACCCTCTTAGCGCTCCGAATCTCCACTTGCATTTTCTACAGAAAGAGTGTTTCAGAACGGCTCAATCAAAACTAAGGTTCAACTCTTTTAGTTGAACAAACAGAACAGAAAGAAGTTTCACACAATTCTTCTGTGTAGTTTTTATTTGTAGACATTCTTTTTCCCAATATAGGCCTCTTAGCGCTCAGAATGTCCAATTGCAGTTTCTACAGAAAGAGTGTTTCAGAACGGCTCAATCAAACGTAAGGTTCAACTCTGTTAGTTGAATGCACAGAACAGAAAGAAGTTTCATACAATGCTTCTGTGTAGTTTATATTTGAACATATTCTTTTTTCCACTATTACCCACTTAGCGCTACGAATGTCCAGTTGCATTTTCTACAGACAGAGTGTTTCAAAACTGCTCAATCAAAAGTATGGTTTAACTCTGTTAGCTGAATGCTCAGATCAGAAAGAAGTTTCACAGAATGCTTCTGTGTAGTTTATATTTGAATATATTCTTTTTTCCACTATTACGCTCTTAGCGCTCCAAATGTCCAGTTGCATTTTCTACAGAAAGAGTGTTAAGATCTGCTCAATCAAAAGTATGGTTTAACTCTGTTAGCTGAATGCACAGATCAGAAAGAAGTTTCACCGAATGATTCTGTGTAGTTTATATTTGAAGACATTCCTTTTTCCACTATTACCCTCTTAGCGCTCCGAATCTCCACTTGCATTTTCTACAGAAAGAGTGTTTCAGAACGGCTCAATCAAAACTAAGGTTCAACTCTTTTAGTTGAACAAACAGAACAGAAAGAAGTTTCACACAATTCTTCTGTGTAGTTTTTATTTGTAGACATTCTTTTTCCCAATATAGGCCTCTTAGCGCTCAGAATGTCCAATTGCAGTTTCTACAGAAAGAGTGTTTCAGAACGGCTCAATCAAAAGTAAGGTTCAACTCTGTTAGTTGAATGCACAGAACAGAAAGAAGTTTCATACAATGCTTCTGTGTAGTTTATATTTGAACATATTCTTTTTTCCACTATTACCCACTTAGCGCTACGAATGTCCAGTTGCATTTTCTACAGACAGAGTGTTTCAAAACTGCTCAATCAAAAGTATGGTTTAACTCTGTTAGCTGAATGCTCAGATCAGAAAGAAGTTTCACAGAATGATTCTGTGTAGTTTATATTTGAATATATTCCTTTTTCCACTACTACGCTCTTAGCGCTCCAAATGTCCAGTTGCATTTTCTACAGAAAGAGTGTTCAGATCTGCTCAATCAAAAGTATGGTTTAACTCTGTTAGCTGAATGCACAGATCAGAAAGAAGTTTCACCGAATGATTCTGTGTAGTTTATATTTGAAGACATACCTTTTTCCACTATTACCCTCTTAGCGCTCCGAATATCCACTTGCATTTTCTACAAAAAGAGTGTTTCATAACTGCTCAATCAAAAATATGTTTTATCTCTGTTAACTGAATTTACAGATCAGAAATAAGTTTCGCAGAATGCATCTGTGTAGTTTTTATTTGAAGATATTCTTTTTCCCAATGTAGGCCTCTTAGCGCTTAGCATGTCCAATTGCAGTTTCTACAGAAAGAGTGTTTCAGAACGGCTCAATCAAAAGTAAGGTTCAACTCTGTTAGTTGAATGCACAGAACAGAAAGAATTTTCACAGAATGCTACTGTGTAGTTTATATTTGAATATATTCCTTTTTCCACTATTACCCTCTTAGCGCTCCGAATGTCCACTTGAATTTTCTACAGAAAGAGTGTTCAGAACTGCGCAATCAAAAGTATGGTTTAACTCTGTTAGCTTAATGAACATATCAGAAATAAGTTTCACACAATGCTTCTGTGTAGTTTTCATCTGAAGATATTATTTTTCCCAATAGAGGCCTCTTAGCGCTCAGAATGTCCAATTGCAGTTTCTACAGAAAGAGTGTTTCAGAAAGGCTCAATCAAAAGTAAGGTTCAACTCTCTTAGTTGAATGCACAGAACAGAAAGAAGTTTCATACAATGCTTCTGTGTAGTTTATATTTGAACATATTCTTTTTTCCACTATTACCCACTTAGCGCTACGAATGTCCAGTTGCATTTTCTACAGACAGAGTGTTTCAAAACTGCTCAATCAAAAGTATGGTTTAACTCTGTTAGCTGTATGCTCAGATCAGAAAGAAGTTTCACAGAATGCTTCTGTGTAGTTTATATTTGAATATATTCCTTTTTCCACTACTACTCTCTTAGCGCTCCAAATGTCCAGTTGCATTTTCTACAGAAAGAGTGTTCAGATCTGCTCAATCAAAAGTATGTTTGAACTCTGTTAGCTGAACGCACAGATCAGAAAGAAGTTTCACAGAATGATTCTGTGTAGTTTATATTTGGAGACATTCCTTTTTCCACTATTACCCTCTTAGCGCTCCGAATCTCCACTTGCATTTTCTACAGAAAGAGTGTTTCAGAACGGCTCAATCAAAACTAAGGTTCAACTCTTTTAGTTGAACAAACAGAACAGAAAGAAGTTTCACACAATTCTTCTGTGTAGTTTTTATTTGTAGACATTCTTTTTCCCAATATAGGCCTCTTAGCGCTCAGAATGTCCAATTGCAGTTTCTACAGAAAGAGTGTTTCAGAACGGCTCAATCAAACGTAAGGTTCAACTCTGTTAGTTGAATGCACAGAACAGAAAGAAGTTTCATACAATGCTTCTGTGTAGTTTATATTTGAACATATTCTTTTTTCCACTATTACCCACTTAGCGCTACGAATGTCCAGTTGCATTTTCTACAGACAGAGTGTTTCAAAACTGCTCAATCAAAAGTATGGTTTAACTCTGTTAGCTGAATGCTCAGATCAGAAAGAAGTTTCACAGAATGCTTCTGTGTAGTTTATATTTGAATATATTCTTTTTTCCACTACTACGCTCTTAGCGCTCCAAATGTCCAGTTGCATTTTCTACAGAAAGAGTGTTAAGATCTGCTCAATCAAAAGTATGGTTTAACTCTGTTAGCTGAATGCACAGATCAGAAAGAAGTTTCACCGAATGATTCTGTGTAGTTTATATTTGAAGACATTCCTTTTTCCACTATTACCCTCTTAGCGCTCCGAATCTCCACTTGCATTTTCTACAGAAAGAGTGTTTCAGAACGGCTCAATCAAAACTAAGGTTCAACTCTTTTAGTTGAACAAACAGAACAGAAAGAAGTTTCACACAATTCTTCTGTGTAGTTTTTATTTGTAGACATTCTTTTTCCCAATATAGGCCTCTTAGCGCTCAGAATGTCCAATTGCAGTTTCTACAGAAAGAGTGTTTCAGAACGGCTCAATCAAAAGTAAGGTTCAACTCTGTTAGTTGAATGCACAGAACAGAAAGAAGTTTCATACAATGCTTCTGTGTAGTTCATATTTGAACATATTCTTTTTTCCACTATTACCCACTTAGCGCTACGAATGTCCAGTTGCATTTTCTACAGACAGAGTGTTTCAAAACTGCTCAATCAAAAGTATGGTTTAACTCTGTTAGCTGAATGCTCAGATCAGAAAGAAGTTTCACAGAATGCTTCTGTGTAGTTTATATTTGAATATATTCCTTTTTCCACTACTACGCTCTTAGCGCTCCAAATGTCCAGTTGCATTTTCTACAGAAAGAGTGTTCAGATCTGCTCAATCAAAAGTATGGTTTAACTCTGTTAGCTGAATGCACAGATCAGAAAGAAGTTTCATCGAATGATTCTGTGTAGTTTATATTTGAAGACATTCCTTTTTCCACTATTACCCTCTTAGCGCTCCGAATCTCCACTTGCATTTTCTACAAAAAGAGTGTTTCATAACTGCTCAATCAAAAATATGTTTTATCTCTGTTAACTGAATTTACAGATCAGAAATAAGTTTCACAGAATGCATCTGTGTAGTTTTTATTTGAAGATATTCTTTTTCCCAATGTAGGCTTCTTAGCGCTTAGCATGTGCAATTGCAGTTTCTACAGAAAGAGTGTTTCAGAACGGCTCAATCAAAAGTAAGGTTCAACTCTGTTAGTTGAATGCACAGAACAGAAAGAAGTTTCATACAATGCTTCTGTGTAGTTTATATCTGAACATACTCTTTTTTCCACTATTACCCACTTAGCGCTACGAATGTCCAGTTGCATTTTCTACAGACAGAGTGTTTGAAAACTGCTCAATCAAAAGTATGGTTTAACTCTGTTAGCTGAATGCTCAGATCAGAAAGAAGTTTCACAGAATGCTTCTGTGTAGTTTATATTTGAATATATTCCTTTTTCCACTACTACGCTCTTAGCGCTCCAAATGTCCAGTTGCATTTTCTACAGAAAGAGTGTTCAGATCTGCTCAATCAAAAGTATGGTTTAACTCTGTTAGCTGAATGCACAGATCAGAAAGAAGTTTCACCGAATGATTCTGTGTAGTTTATATTTGAAGACATTCCTTTTTCCACTATTACCCTCTTAGCACTCCGAATCTCCACTTGCATTTTCTACAAAAAGAGTGTTTCATAACTGCTCAATCAAAAATATGTTTTATCTCTGTTAACTGAATTTACAGATCAGAAATAAGTTTCACAGAATGGATCTGTGTAGTTTTTATTTGAAGATATTCTTTTTCCCAATGTAGGCCTCTTAGCTCTTAGCATGTCCAATTGCAGTTTTTACAGAAAGAGTGATTCAGAACGGCTCAATCAAAAGTAGGGTTCAACTCTGTTAGTTGAATGCACAGAACAGAAAGAATTTTCACAGAATGCTACTGTGTAGTTTATATTTGAATATATTCCTTTTTCCACTATTAGCCTCTTAGCGCTCCGAATGTCCACTTGCATTTTCTACAGAAAGAGTGTTCAGAACTGCGCAATCAAAAGTATGGTTTAACTCTGTTAGCTTAATGAACATATCAGAAATAAGTTTCACACAATGCTTCTGTGTAGTTTTTATTTGAAGATATTATTTTTCCCAATAGAGGCCTCTTAGCGCTCAGAATGTCCAATTGCAGTTTCTACAGAAAGAGTGTTTCAGAAAGGCTCAATCAAAGTAAGGATCAACTCTGTTAGTTGAATGCACAGAACAGAAAGAAGTTTCATACAATGCTTCTGTGTAGCTTATATTTGAACATATTCTTTTTTCCACTATTACCCACTTAGCGCTACGAATGTCCAGTTGCATTTTCTACAGACAGAGTGTTTCAAAACTGCTCAATCAAAAGTATGGTTTAACTCTGTTAGCTGAATGCTCAGATCAGAAAGAAGTTTCACAGAATGCTTCTGTGTAGTTTATATTTGGAGACATTCCTTTTTCCACTATTACCCTCTTAGCGCTCCGAATCTCCACTTGCATTTTCTACAGAAAGAGTGTTTCAGAACGGCTCAATCAAAACTAAGGTTCAACTCTTTTAGTTGAACAAACAGAACAGAAAGTCGTTTCACACAATTCTTCTGTGTAGTTTTTATTTGTAGACATTCTTTATCCCAATATAGGCCTCTTAGCGCTCAGAATGTCCAATTGCAGTTTCTACAGAAAGAGTGATTCAGAACGGCTCAATCAAAACTAAGGTTCAACTCTTTTATTTGAACAAACAGAACAGAAAGAATTTTCACACAATTCTTCTGTGTAGTTTTTATTTGTAGACATTCTTTTTCCCAATATAGGCCTCTTAGCGCTCAGAATGTCCAATTGCAGTTTCTACAGAAAGAGTGTTTCAGAACGGCTCAATCAAAAGTAAGGTTCAACTCTGTTAGTTGAATGCACAGAACAGAAAGAAGTTTCATACAATGCTTCTGTGTAGTTCATATTTGAACATATTCTTTTTTCCACTACTACCCACTTAGCGCTACGAATGTCCAGTTGCATTTTCTACAGAGTGTTTCAAAACTGCTCAATCAAAAGTATGGTTTAATTCTGTTAGCTGAATGCTCAGATCAGAAAGAAGTTTCACAGAATGCTTCTGTGTAGTTTATATTTGAATATATTCCTTTTTCCACTACTACGCTCTTAGCGCTCCAAATGTCCAGTTGCATTTTCTACAGAAAGAGTGTTCAGATCTGCTCAATCAAAAGTATGGTTTAACTCAGTTAGCTGAATGCACAGATCAGAAAGAATTTTCACCAAATGATTCTGTGTAGTTTATATTTGAAGACATTCCTTTTTCCACTATTACCCTCTTAGCGCTCCGAATCTCCACTTGCATTTTCTACAAAAAGAGTGTTTCATAACTGCTCAATCAAAAATATGTTTTATCTCTGTTAACTGAATTTACAGATCAGAAATAAGTTTCACAGAATGCATCTGTGTAGTTTATATTTGAAGATATTCTTTTTCCCAATGTAGGCCTCTTAGCGCTTAGCATGTCCAATTGCAGTTTCTACAGAAAGAGTGTTTCAGAACGGCTCAATCAAAAGTAAGGTTCAACTCTGTTAGTTGAATGCACAGAACAGAAAGAATTTTCACAGAATGCTACTGTGTAGTTTATATTTGAATATATTCCTTTTTCCACTATTACCCTCTTAGCGCTCCGAATGTCCACTTGCATTTTCTACTGAAAGAGTGTTCAGAACTGCGCAATCCAAATTATGGTTTAACTCTGTTAGCTTAATGAACATATCAGAAATAAGTTTCACACAATGCTTCTGTGTAGTTTTTATTTGAAGATATTATTTTTCCCAATATAGGCCTCTTAGCGCTCAGAATGTCCAATTGCAGTTTCTACAGAAAGAGTGTTTCAGAAAGGCTCAATCAAAAGTAAGGTTCAACTCTGTTAGTTGAATGCACAGAACAGAAAGAATTTTCATACAATGCTTCTGTGTAGTTTATATTTGAACATATTCTTTTTTCCACTATTACCCACTTAGCGCTACGAATGTCCAGTTGCATTTTCTACAGACAGAGTGTTTCAAAACTGCTCAATCAAAAGTATGGTTTAACTCTGTTTGCTGAATGCTCAGATCAGAAAGAAGTTTCACAGAATGCTTCTGTGTAGTTTATATTTGAATATATTCCTTTTTCCACTACTACGCTCTTAGCGCTCCAAATGTCCAGTTGCATTTTCTACAGAAAGAGTGTTCAGATCTGCTCAATCAAAAGTATGGTTTAACTCTGTTAGCTGAATGCACAGATCAGAAAGAAGTTTCACCGAATGATTCTGTGTAGTTTATATTTGAAGACATTACTTTTTCCACTATTACCCTCTTAGCGCTCCGAATCTCCACTTGCATTTTCTACAGAAAGAGTGTTTCAGAACGGCTCAATCAAAACTAAGGTTCAACTCTTTAGTTGAACAAACAGAACAGAAAGAAGTTTCACGCAATTCTTCTGTGTAGTTTTTATTTGTAGACATTCTTTTTCCCAATATAGGCCTCTTAGCGCTCAGAATGTCCAATTGCAGTTTCTACAGAAAGAGTGTTTCAGAACGGCTCAATCAAAAGTAAGGTTCAACTCTGTTAGTTGAATGCACAGAACAGAAAGAATTTTCATACAATGCTTCTGTGTAGTTTATATTTGAACATATTCTTTTTTCCACTATTACCCACTTAGCGCTACGAATGTCCAGTTGCATTTTCTACAGACAGAGTGTTTCAAAACTGCTCAATCAAAAGTATGGTTTAACTCTGTTTGCTGAATGCTCTGATCAGAAAGAAGTTTCACAGAATGCTTCTGTGTAGTTTATATTTGAATATATTCCTTTTTCCACTACTACGCTCTTAGCGCTCCAAATGTCCAGTTGCATTTTCTACAGAAAGAGTGTTCAGATCTGCTCAATCAAAAGTATGGTTTAACTCTGTTAGCTGAATGCACAGATCAGAAAGAAGTTTCACCGAATGATTCTGTGTAGTTTATATTTGAAGACATTACTTTTTCCACTATTACCCTCTTAGCGCTCCGAATCTCCACTTGCATTTTCTACAGAAAGAGTGTTTCAGAACGGCTCAATCAAAACTAAGGTTCAACTCTTTTAGTTGAACAAACAGAACAGAAAGTAGTTTCACACAATTCTTCTGTGTAGTTTTTATTTGTAGACATTCTTTTTCCCAATATAGGCCTCTTAGCGCTCAGAATGTCCAATTGCAGTTTCTACAGAAAGAGTGTTTCAGAACGGCTCAATCAAAAGTAAGGTTCAACTCTGTTAGTTGAATGCACAGAACAGAAAGAAGTTTCATACAATGCTTCTGTGTAGTTCATATTTGAACATATTCTTTTTTCCACTATTACCCACTTAGCGCTACTAATGTCCAGTTGCATTTTCTACAGACAGAGTGTTTCAAAACTGCTCAATGAAAAGTATGGTTTAACTCTGTTAGCTGAATGCTCAGATCAGAAAGAAGTTTCACAGAATGCTTCTGTGTAGTTTATATTTGAATATATTCCTTTTTCCACTACTACGCTCTTAGCGCTCCAAATGTCCAGTTGCATTTTCTACAGAAAGAGTGTTCAGATCTGCTCAATCAAAAGTATGGTTTAACTCTGTTAGCTGAATGCACAGATCAGAAAGAATTTTCACCAAATGATTCTGTGTACTTTATATTTGAAGACATTCCTTTTTCCACTATTACCCTCTTAGCGCTCCGAATCTCCACTTGCATTTTCTACAAAAAGAGTGTTTCATAACTGCTCAATCAAAAATATGTTTTATCTCTGTTAACTGAATTTACAGATCAGAAATAAGTTTCACAGAATGCATCTGTGTAGTTTATATTTGAAGATATTCTTTTTCCCAATGTAGGCCTCTTAGCGCTTAGCATGTCCAATTGCAGTTTCTACAGAAAGAGTGTTTCAGAACGGCTCAATCAAAAGTAAGGTTCAACTCTGTTAGTTGAATGCACAGAACAGAAAGAATTTTCACAGAATGCTACTGTGTAGTTTATATTTGAATATATTCCTTTTTCAACTATTACCCTCTTAGCGCTCCGAATGTCCACTTGCATTTTCTACTGAAAGAGTGTTCAGAACTGCGCAATCCAAAGTATGGTTTAACTCTGTTAGCTTAATGAACATATCAGAAATAAGTTTCACACAATGCTTCTGTGTAGTTTTCATCTGAAGATATTATTTTTCCCAATAGAGGCCTCTTAGCGCTCAGAATGTCCAATTGCAGTTTCTACAGAAAGAGTGTTTCAGAAAGGCTCAATCAAAAGTAAGGTTCAACTCTCTTAGTTGAATGCACAGAACAGAAAGAAGTTTCATACAATGCTTCTGTGTAGTTTATATTTGAACATATTCTTTTTTCCACTATTACCCACTTAGCGCTACGAATGTCCAGTTGCATTTTCTACAGACAGAGTGTTTCAAAACTGCTCAATCAAAAGTATGGTTTAACTCTGTTAGCTGTATGCTCAGATCAGAAAGAAGTTTCACAGAATGCTTCTGTGTAGTTTATATTTGAATATATTCCTTTTTCCACTACTACTCTCTTAGCGCTCCAAATGTCCAGTTGCATTTTCTACAGAAAGAGTGTTCAGATCTGCTCAATCAAAAGTATGGTTTAACTCTGTTAGCTGAACGCACAGATCAGAAAGAAGTTTCACAGAATGATTCTGTGTAGTTTATATTTGGAGACATTCCTTTTTCCACTATTACCCTCTTAGCGCTCCGAATCTCCACTTGCATTTTCTACAGAAAGAGTGTTTCAGAACGGCTCAATCAAAACTAAGGTTCAACTCTTTTAGTTGAACAAACAGAACAGAAAGAAGTTTCACACAATTCTTCTGTGTAGTTTTTATTTGTAGACATTCTTTTTCCCAATATAGGCCTCTTAGCGCTCAGAATGTCCAATTGCAGTTTCTACAGAAAGAGTGTTTCAGAACGGCTCAATCAAAAGTAAGGTTCAACTCTGTTAGTTGAATGCACAGAACAGAAAGAAGTTTCATACAATGCTTCTGTGTAGTTTATATTTGAACATATTCTTTTTTCCACTATTACCCACTTAGCGCTACGAATGTCCAGTTGCATTTTCTACAGACAGAGTGTTTAAAAACTGCTCAATCAAAAGTATGGTTTAACTCTGTTAGCTGAATGCTCAGATCAGAAAGAAGTTTCACAGAATGCTTCTGTGTAGTTTATATTTGAATATATTCTTTTTTCCACTACTACGCTCTTAGCGCTCCAAATGTCCAGTTGCATTTTCTACAGAAAGAGTGTTAAGATCTGCTCAATCAAAAGTATGGTTTAACTCTGTTAGCTGAATGCACAGATCAGAAAGAAGTTTCACCGAATGATTCTGTGTAGTTTATATTTGAAGACATTCCTTTTTCCACTATTACCCTCTTAGCGCTCCGAATCTCCACTTGCATTTTCTACAGAAAGAGTGTTTCAGAACGGCTCAATCAAAACTAAGGTTCAACTCTTTTAGTTGAACAAACAGAACAGAAAGAAGTTTCACACAATTCTTCTGTGTAGTTTTTATTTGTAGACATTCTTTTTCCCAATATAGGCCTCTTAGCGCTCAGAATGTCCAATTGCAGTTTCTACAGAAAGAGTGTTTCAGAACGGCTCAATCAAAAGTAAGGTTCAACTCTGTTAGTTGAATGCACAGAACAGAAAGAAGTTTCATACAATGCTTCTGTGTAGTTCATATTTGAACATATTCTTTTTTCCACTATTACCCACTTAGCGCTACGAATGTCCAGTTGCATTTTCTACAGACAGAGGGTTTCAAAACTGCTCAATCAAAAGTATGGTTTAACTCTGTTAGCTGAATGCTCAGATCAGAAAGAAGTTTCACAGAATGCTTCTGTGTAGTTTATATTTGAATATATTCCTTTTTCCACTACTACGCTCTTAGCGCTCCAAATGTCCAGTTGCATTTTCTACAGAAAGAGTGTTCAGATCTGCTCAATCAAAAGTATGGTTTAACTCTGTTAGCTGAATGCACAGATCAGAAAGAAGTTTCACCGAATGATTCTGTGTAGTTTATATTTGAAGACATTCCTTTTTCCACTATTACCCTCTTAGCGCTCCGAATCTCCACTTGCATTTTCTACAAAAAGAGTGTTTCATAACTGCTCAATCAAAAATATGTTTTATCTCTGTTAACTGAATTTACAGATCAGAAATAAGTTTCACAGAATGCATCTGTGTAGTTTTTATTTGAAGATATTCTTTTTCCCAATGTAGGCTTCTTAGCGCTTAGCATGTGCAATTGCAGTTTCTACAGAAAGAGTGTTTCAGAACGGCTCAATCAAAAGTAAGGTTCAACTCTGTTAGTTGAATGCACAGAACAGAAAGAAGTTTCATACAATGCTTCTGTGTAGTTTATATCTGAACATACTCTTTTTTCCACTATTACCCACTTAGCGCTACGAATGTCCAGTTGCATTTTCTACAGACAGAGTGTTTGAAAACTGCTCAATCAAAAGTATGGTTTAACTCTGTTAGCTGAATGCTCAGATCAGAAAGAAGTTTCACAGAATGCTTCTTTGTAGTTTATATTTGAATATATTCCTTTTTCCACTACTACGCTCTTAGCGCTCCAAATGTCCAGTTGCATTTTCTACAGAAAGAGTGTTCAGATCTGCTCAATCAAAAGTATGGTTTAACTCTGTTAGCTGAATGCACAGATCAGAAAGAAGTTTCACCGAATGATTCTGTGTAGTTTATATTTGAAGACATTCCTTTTTCCACTATTACCCTCTTAGCACTCCGAATCTCCACTTGCATTTTCTACAAAAGAGTGTTTCATAACTGCTCAATCAAAAATATGTTTTATCTCTGTTAACTGAATTTACAGATCAGAAATAAGTTTCACAGAATGGATCTGTGTAGTTTTTATTTGAAGATATTCTTTTTCCCAATGTAGGCCTCTTAGCGCTTAGCATGTCCAATTGCAGTTTTTACAGAAAGAGTGATTCAGAACGGCTCAATCAAAAGTAGGGTTCAACTCTGTTAGTTGAATGCACAGAACAGAAAGAATTTTCACAGAATGCTACTGTGTAGTTTATATTTGAATATATTCCTTTTTCCACTATTAGCCTCTTAGCGCTCCGAATGTCCACTTGCATTTTCTACAGAAAGAGTGTTCAGAACTGCGCAATCAAAAGTATGGTTTAACTCTGTTAGCTTAATGAACATATCAGAAATAAGTTTCACACAATGCTTCTGTGTAGTTTTTATTTGAAGATATTATTTTTCCCAATAGAGGCCTCTTAGCGCTCAGAATGTCCAATTGCAGTTTCTACAGAAAGAGTGTTTCAGAAAGGCTCAATCAAAGTAAGGTTCAACTCTGTTAGTTGAATGCACAGAACAGAAAGAAGTTTCATACAATGCTTCTGTGTAGCTTATATTTGAACATATTCTTTTTTCCACTATTACCCACTTAGCGCTACGAATGTCCAGTTGCATTTTCTACAGACAGAGTGTTTCAAAACTGCTCAATCAAAAGTATGGTTTAACTCTGTTAGCTGAATGCTCAGATCAGAAAGAAGTTTCACAGAATGCTTCTGTGTAGTTTATATTTGAATATATTCCTTTTTCCACTACTACTCTCTTAGCGCTCCAAATGTCCAGTTGCATTTTCTACAGAAAGAGTGTTCAGATCTGCTCAATCAAAAGTATGGTTTAACTCTGTTAGCTGAATGCACAGATCAGAAAGAAGTTTCACAGAATGATTCTGTGTAGTTTATATTTGGAGACATTCCTTTTTCCACTATTACCCTCTTAGCGCTCCGAATCTCCACTTGCATTTTCTACAGAAAGAGTGTTTCAGAACGGCTCAATCAAAACTAAGGTTCAACTCTTTTAGTTGAACAAACAGAACAGAAAGTAGTTTCACACAATTCTTCTGTGTAGTTTTTATTTGTAGACATTCTTTATCCCAATATAGGCCTCTTAGCGCTCAGAATGTCCAATTGCAGTTTCTACAGAAAGAGTGTTTCAGAACGGCTCAATCAAAAGTAAGGTTCAACTCTGTTAGTTGAATGCACAGAACAGAAAGAATTTTCACAGAATGCTACTGTGTAGTTTATATTTGAATATATTCCTTTTTCCACTATTACCCTCTTAGCGCTCCGAATGTCCACTTGCATTTTCTACAGAAAGAGTGTTCAGAACTGCACAATCAAAAGTATGGTTTAACTCTGTTAGCTTAATGAACATATCAGAAATAAGTTTCACACAATGCTTCTGTGTAGTTTTTATTTGAAGATATTATTTTTCCCAATATAGGCCTCTTAGCGCTCAGAATGTCCAATTGCAGTTTCTACAGAAAGAGTGTTTCAGAACGACTCAATCAAAAGTAAGGTTCAACTCTGTTAGTTGAATGCACAGAACAGAAAGAAGTTTCATACAATGCTTCTGTGTAGTTTATATTTGAACATATTCTTTTTTCCACTATTACCCACTTAGCGCTACGAATGTCCAGTTGCATTTTCTACAGACAGAGTGTTTCAAAACTGCTCAATCAAAAGTATGGTTTAACTCTGTTAGCTGAATGCACAGATCAGAAAGAAGTTTCACCGAATGATTCTGTGTAGTTTATATTTGAAGACATTCCTTTTTCCACTATTACCCTCTTAGCGCTCCGAATCTCCACTTGCATTTTCTACAAAAAGAGTGTTTCATAACTGCTCAATCAAAAATATGTTTTATCTCTGTTAACTGAATTTACAGATCAGAAATAAGTTTCACACAATGCATCTGTGTAGTTTTTATTTGAAGATATTCTTTTTCCCAATGTAGGCCTCTTAGCGCTTAGCATGTCCAATTGCAGTTTCTACAGAAAGAGTGTTTCAGAACGGCTCAATCAAAAGTAAGGTTCAACTCTGTTAGTTGAATGCACAGAACAGAAAGAATTTTCACAGAATGCTACTGTGTAGTTTATATTTGAATATATTCCTTTTTCCACTATTACCCTCTTAGCGCTCCGAATCTCCACTTGCATTTTCTACAGAAAGAGTGATTCAGAACGGCTCAATCAAAACTAAGGTTCAACTCTTTTATTTGAACAAACAGAACAGAAAGAATTTTCACACAATTCTTCTGTGTAGTTTTTATTTGTAGACATTCTTTTTCCCAATATAGGCCTCTTAGCGCTCAGAATGTCCAATTGCAGTTTCTACAGAAAGAGTGTTTCAGAACGGCTCAATCAAAAGTAAGGTTCAACTCTGTTAGTTGAATGCACAGAACAGAAAGAAGTTTCATACAATGCTTCTGTGTAGTTCATATTTGAACATATTCTTTTTTCCACTACTACCCACTTAGCGCTACGAATGTCCAGTTGCATTTTCTACAGAGTGTTTCAAAACTGCTCAATCAAAAGTATGGTTTAATTCTGTTAGCTGAATGCTCAGATCAGAAAGAAGTTTCACAGAATGCTTCTGTGTAGTTTATATTTGAATATATTCCTTTTTCCACTACTACGCTCTTAGCGCTCCAAATGTCCAGTTGCATTTTCTACAGAAAGAGTGTTCAGATCTGCTCAATCAAAAGTATGGTTTAACTCAGTTAGCTGAATGCACAGATCAGAAAGAATTTTCACCAAATGATTCTGTGTAGTTTATATTTGAAGACATTCCTTTTTCCACTATTACCCTCTTAGCGCTCCGAATCTCCACTTGCATTTTCTACAAAAAGAGTGTTTCATAACTGCTCAATCAAAAATATGTTTTATCTCTGTTAACTGAATTTACAGATCAGAAATAAGTTTCACAGAATGCATCTGTGTAGTTTATATTTGAAGATATTCTTTTTCCCAATGTAGGCCTCTTAGCGCTTAGCATGTCCAATTGCAGTTTCTACAGAAAGAGTGTTTCAGAACGGCTCAATCAAAAGTAAGGTTCAACTCTGTTAGTTGAATGCACAGAACAGAAAGAATTTTCACAGAATGCTACTGTGTAGTTTATATTTGAATATATTCCTTTTTCCACTATTACCCTCTTAGCGCTCCGAATGTCCACTTGCATTTTCTACTGAAAGAGTGTTCAGAACTGCGCAATCCAAATTATGGTTTAACTCTGTTAGCTTAATGAACATATCAGAAATAAGTTTCACACAATGCTTCTGTGTAGTTTTTATTTGAAGATATTATTTTTCCCAATATAGGCCTCTTAGCGCTCAGAATGTCCAATTGCAGTTTCTACAGAAAGAGTGTTTCAGAAAGGCTCAATCAAAAGTAAGGTTCAACTCTGTTAGTTGAATGCACAGAACAGAAAGAATTTTCATACAATGCTTCTGTGTAGTTTATATTTGAACATATTCTTTTTTCCACTATTACCCACTTAGCGCTACGAATGTCCAGTTGCATTTTCTACAGACAGAGTGTTTCAAAACTGCTCAATCAAAAGTATGGTTTAACTCTGTTTGCTGAATGCTCAGATCAGAAAGAAGTTTCACAGAATGCTTCTGTGTAGTTTATATTTGAATATATTCCTTTTTCCACTACTACGCTCTTAGCGCTCCAAATGTCCAGTTGCATTTTCTACAGAAAGAGTGTTCAGATCTGCTCAATCAAAAGTATGGTTTAACTCTGTTAGCTGAATGCACAGATCAGAAAGAAGTTTCACCGAATGATTCTGTGTAGTTTATATTTGAAGACATTACTTTTTCCACTATTACCCTCTTAGCGCTCCGAATCTCCACTTGCATTTTCTACAGAAAGAGTGTTTCAGAACGGCTCAATCAAAACTAAGGTTCAACTCTTTAGTTGAACAAACAGAACAGAAAGAAGTTTCACGCAATTCTTCTGTGTAGTTTTTATTTGTAGACATTCTTTTTCCCAATATAGGCCTCTTAGCGCTCAGAATGTCCAATTGCAGTTTCTACAGAAAGAGTGTTTCAGAACGGCTCAATCAAAAGTAAGGTTCAACTCTGTTAGTTGAATGCACAGAACAGAAAGAATTTTCATACAATGCTTCTGTGTAGTTTATATTTGAACATATTCTTTTTTCCACTATTACCCACTTAGCGCTACGAATGTCCAGTTGCATTTTCTACAGACAGAGTGTTTCAAAACTGCTCAATCAAAAGTATGGTTTAACTCTGTTTGCTGAATGCTCTGATCAGAAAGAAGTTTCACAGAATGCTTCTGTGTAGTTTATATTTGAATATATTCCTTTTTCCACTACTACGCTCTTAGCGCTCCAAATGTCCAGTTGCATTTTCTACAGAAAGAGTGTTCAGATCTGCTCAATCAAAAGTATGGTTTAACTCTGTTAGCTGAATGCACAGATCAGAAAGAAGTTTCACCGAATGATTCTGTGTAGTTTATATTTGAAGACATTACTTTTTCCACTATTACCCTCTTAGCGCTCCGAATCTCCACTTGCATTTTCTACAGAAAGAGTGTTTCAGAACGGCTCAATCAAAACTAAGGTTCAACTCTTTTAGTTGAACAAACAGAACAGAAAGTAGTTTCACACAATTCTTCTGTGTAGTTTTTATTTGTAGACATTCTTTTTCCCAATATAGGCCTCTTAGCGCTCAGAATGTCCAATTGCAGTTTCTACAGAAAGAGTGTTTCAGAACGGCTCAATCAAAAGTAAGGTTCAACTCTGTTAGTTGAATGCACAGAACAGAAAGAAGTTTCATACAATGCTTCTGTGTAGTTCATATTTGAACATATTCTTTTTTCCACTATTACCCACTTAGCGCTACTAATGTCCAGTTGCATTTTCTACAGACAGAGTGTTTCAAAACTGCTCAATGAAAAGTATGGTTTAACTCTGTTAGCTGAATGCTCAGATCAGAAAGAAGTTTCACAGAATGCTTCTGTGTAGTTTATATTTGAATATATTCCTTTTTCCACTACTACGCTCTTAGCGCTCCAAATGTCCAGTTGCATTTTCTACAGAAAGAGTGTTCAGATCTGCTCAATCAAAAGTATGGTTTAACTCTGTTAGCTGAATGCACAGATCAGAAAGAAGTTTCACCGAATGATTCTGTGTAGTTTATATTTGAAGACATTCCTTTTTCCACTATTACCCTCTTAGCGCTCCGAATCTCCACTTGCATTTTCTACAAAAAGGGTGTTTCATAACTGCTCAATCAAAAATATGTTTTATCTCTGTTAACTGAATTTACAGATCAGAAATAAGTTTCACAGAATGCATCTGTGTAGTTTTTATTTGAAGATATTCTTTTTCCCAATGTAGGCCTCTTAGCGCTTAGCATGTCCAATTGCAGTTTCTACAGAAAGAGTGTTTCAGAACGGCTCAATCAAAAGTAAGGTTCAACTCTGTTAGTTGAATGCACAGAACAGAAAGAATTTTCACAGAATGCTACTGTGTAGTTTATATTTGAATATATTCCTTTTTCCACTATTACCCTCTTAGCGCTCCGAATCTCCACTTGCATTTTCTACAGAAAGAGTGATTCAGAACGGCTCAATCAAAACTAAGGTTCAACTCTTTTAGTTGAACAAACAGAACAGAAAGAATTTTCACACAATTCTTCTGTGTAGTTTTTATTTGTAGACATTCTTTTTCCCAATATAGTCCTCTTAGCGCTCAGAATGTCCAATTGCAGTTTCTGCAGAAAGAGTGTTTCAGAACGGCTCAATCAAAAGTAAGGTTCAACTCTGTTAGTTGAATGCACAGAACAGAAAGAAGTTTCATACAATGCTTCTGTGTAGTTCATATTTGAACATATTCTTTTTTCCACTACTACCCACTTAGCGCTACGAATGTCCAGTTGCATTTTCTACAGAGTGTTTCAAAACTGCTCAATCAAAAGTATGGTTTAACTCTGTTAGCTGAATGCTCAGATCAGAAAGAAGTTTCACAGAATGCTTCTGTGTAGTTTATATTTGAATATATTCCTTTTTCCACTACTACGCTCTTAGCGCTCCAAATGTCCAGTTGCATTTTCTACAGAAAGAGTGTTCAGATCTGCTCAATCAAAAGTATGGTTTAACTCTGTTAGCTGAATGCACAGATCAGAAAGAATTTTCACCAAATGATTCTGTGTAGTTTATATTTGAAGACATTCCTTTTTCCACTATTACCCTCTTAGCGCTCCGAATCTCCACTTGCATTTTCTACAAAAAGAGTGTTTCATAACTGCTCAATCAAAAATATGTTTTATCTCTGTTAACTGAATTTACAGATCAGAAATAAGTTTCACAGAATGCATCTGTGTAGTTTATATTTGAAGATATTCTTTTTCCCAATGTAGGCCTCTTAGCGCTTAGCATGTCCAATTGCAGTTTCTACAGAAAGAGTGTTTCAGAACGGCTCAATCAAAAGTAAGGTTCAACTCTGTTAGTTGAATGCACAGAACAGAAAGAATTTTCACAGAATGCTACTGTGTAGTTTATATTTGAATATATTCCTTTTTCCACTATTACCCTCTTAGCGCTCCGAATGTCCACTTGCATTTTCTACTGAAAGAGTGTTCAGAACTGCGCAATCCAAAGTATGGTTTAACTCTGTTAGCTTAATGAACATATCAGAAATATGTTTCACACAATGCTTCTGTGTAGTTTTTATTTGAAGATATTATTTTTCCCAATATAGGCCTCTTAGCGCTCAGAATGTCCAATTGCAGTTTCTACAGAAAGAGTGTTTCAGAAAGGCTCAATCAAAAGTAAGGTTCAACTCTGTTAGTTGAATGCACAGAACAGAAAGTAGTTTCATACAATGCTTCTCTGTAGTTTATATTTGAACATATTCTTTTTTCCACTATTACCCACTTAGCGCTACGAATGTCCAGTTGCATTTCCTACAGACAGAGTGTTTCAAAACTGCTCAATCAAAAGTATGGTTTAACTCTGTTAGCTGAATGCTCAGATCAGAAAGAAGTTTCACAGAATGCTTCTGTGTAGTTTATATTTGAATATATTCCTTTTTCCACTACTACTCTCTTAGCGCTCCAAATGTCCAGTTGCATTTTCTACAGAAAGAGTGTTCAGATCTGCTCAATCAAAAGTATGGTTTAACTCTGTTAGCTGAATGCACAGATCAGAAAGAAGTTTCACAGAATGATTCTGTGTAGTTTATATTTGGAGACATTCCTTTTTCCACTATTACCCTCTTAGCGCTCTGAATCTCCACTTGCATTTTCTACAGAAAGAGTGTTTCAGAACGGCTCAATCAAAACTAAGGTTCAACTTTTTTAGTTGAACAAACAGAACAGAAAGAAGTTTCACACAATTCTTCTGTGTAGTTTTTATTTGTAGACATTCTTTTTCCCAATATAGGCCTCTTAGCGCTCAGAATGTCCAATTGCAGTTTCTACAGAAAGAGTGTTTCAGAACGGCTCAATCAAAAGTAAGGTTCAACTCTGTTAGTTGAATGCACAGAACAGAAAGAAGTTTCATACAATGCTTCTGTGTAGTTTATATTTGAACATATTCTTTTTTCCACTATTACCCACTTAGCGCTACGAATGTCCAGTTGCATTTTCTACAGACAGAGTGTTTCAAAACTGCTCAATCAAAAGTATGGTTTAACTCTGTTAGCTGAATGCTCAGATCAGAAAGAAGTTTCACAGAATGCTTCTGTGTAGTTTATATTTGAATATATTCCTTTTTCCACTACTACGCTCTTAGCGCTCCAAATGTCCAGTTGCATTTTCTACAGAAAGAGTGTTCAGATCTGCTCAATCAAAAGTATGGTTTAACTCTGTTAGCTGAATGCACAGATCAGAAAGAAGTTTCACCGAATGATTCTGTGTAGTTTATATTTGAAGACATAACTTTTTCCACTATTACCCTCTTAGCGCTCCGAATATCCACTTGCATTTTCTACAAAAAGAGTGTTTCATAACTGCTCAATCAAAAATATGTTTTATCTCTGTTAACTGAATTTACAGATCAGAAATAAGTTTCACAGAATGCATCTGTGTAGTTTTTATTTGAAGATATTCTTTTTCCCAATGTAGGCCTCTTAGCGCTTAGCATGTCCAATTGCAGTTTCTACAGAAAGAGTGTTTCAGAACGGCTCAATCAAAAGTAGGGTTCAACTCTGTTAGTTGAATGCACAGAACAGAAAGAATTTTCACAGAATGCTACTGTGTAGTTTATATTTGAAGACATTCCTTTTTCCACTATTACCCTCTTAGCGCTCTGAATCTCCACTTGCATTTTCTACAAAAAGAGTGTTTCATAACTGCTCAATCAAAAATATGTTTTATCTCTGTTAACTGAATTTACAGATCAGAAATAAGTTTCACAGAATGCATCTGTGTAGTTTTTATTTGAAGATATTCATTTTCCCAATGTAGGCCTCTTAGCGCTTAGCATGTCCAATTGCAGTTTCTACAGAAAGAGTGTTTCAGAACGGCTCAATCAAAAGTAAGGTTCAACTCTGTTAGTTGAATGCACAGAACAGAAAGAATTTTCACAGAATGCTACTGTGTAGTTTATATTTGAATATATTCCTTTTTCCACTATTACCCTCTAAGCGCTCCGAATGTCCACTTGCATTTTCTACAGAAAGAGTGTTCAGAACTGCGCAATCAAAAGTATGGTTTAACTCTGTTAGCTTAATGAACATATCAGAAATAAGTTTCACACAATGCTTCTGTGTAGTTTTTATTTGTAGATATTATTTTTCCCAATAGAGCCCTCTTAGCGCTCAGAATGTCCAATTGCAGTTTCTACAGAAAGAGTGTTTCAGAAAGGCTCAATCAAATGTAAGGTTCAACTCTGTTAGTTGAATGCACAGAACAGAAAGAGGTTTCATACAATGCTTCTGTGTAGTTTATATTTGAACATATTCTTTTTTCCACTATTACCCACTTAGCGCTACGAATGTCCTGTTGCATTTTCTACAGACAGAGTGTTTCAAAACTGCTCAATCAAAAGTATGGTTTAACTCTGTTAGCTGAATGCTCAGATCAGAAAGAAGTTTCACAGAATGCTTCTGTGTAGTTTATATTTGAATATATTCCTTTTTCCACTACTACTCTCTTAGCGCTCCAAATGTCCAGTTGCATTTTCTACAGAAAGAGTGTTCAGATCTGCTCAATCAAAAGTATGGTTTAACTCTGTTAGCTGAATGCACAGATCAGAAAGAAGTTTCACCGAATGATTCTGTGTAGTTTATATTTGAAGACATTCCTTTTTCCACTATTACCCACTTAGCGCTCCGAATCTCCACTTGCATTTTCTACAAAAAGAGTGTTTCACAACTGCTCAATCAAAAATATGTTTTATCTCTGTTAACTGAATTTACAGATCAGAAATAGGTTTCACAGAATGCATCTGTGTAGTTTTTATTTGAAGATATTCTTTTTATGCCAATGTAGGCCTCTTAGCGCTTAGCATGTCCAATTGCAGTTTCTACAGAAAGAGTGTTTCAGAACGGCTCAATCAAAAGTAAGGTTCAACTCTGTTAGTTGAATGCACAGAACAGAAAGAATTTTCACAGAATGCTACTGTGTAGTTTATATTTGAATATATTCCTTTTTCCACTATTACCCTCTAAGCGCTCCGAATGTCCACTTGCATTTTCTACAGAAAGAGTGTTCAGAACTGCGCAATCAAAAGTATGGTTTAACTCTGTTAGCTTAATGAACATATCAGAAATAAGTTTCACACAATGCTTCTGTGTAGTTTTTATTTGTAGATATTATTTTTCCCAATAGAGCCCTCTTAGCGCTCAGAATGTCCAATTGCAGTTTCTACAGAAAGAGTGTTTCAGAAAGGCTCAATCAAAAGTAAGGTTCAACTCTGTTAGTTGAATGCACAGAACAGAAAGAGGTTTCATACAATGCTTCTGTGTAGTTTATATTTGAACATATTCTTTTTTCCACTATTACCCACTTAGCGCTACGAATGTCCTGTTGCATTTTCTACAGACAGAGTGTTTCAAAACTGCTCAATCAAAAGTATGGTTTAACTCTGTTAGCTGAATGCTCAGATCAGAAAGAAGTTTCACAGAATGCTTCTGTGTAGTTTATATTTGAATATATTCCTTTTTCCACTACTACTCTCTTAGCGCTCCAAATGTCCAGTTGCATTTTCTACAGAAAGAGTGTTCAGATCTGCTCAATCAAAAGTATGGTTTAACTCTGTTAGCTGAATGCACAGATCAGAAAGAAGTTTCACAGAATGATTCTGTGTAGTTTATATTTGGAGACATTCCTTTTTCCACTATTACCCTTTTAGCGCTCCGAATCTCCACTTGCATTTTCTACAGAAAGAGTGTTTCAGAACGGCTCAATCAAAACTAAGGTTCAACTCTTTTAGTTGAACAAACAGAACAGAAAGAAGTTTCACACAATTCTTCTGTGTAGTTTTTATTTGTAGACATTCTTTTTCCCAATATAGGCCTCTTAGCGCTCAGAATGTCCAATTGCAGTTTCTACAGAAAGAGTGTTTCAGAACGGCTCAATCAAAAGTAAGGTTCAACTCTGTTAGTTGAATGCACAGAACAGAAAGAAATTTCATACAATGCTTCTGTGTAGTTTATATTTGAACATAATCTTTTTTCCACTATTACCCATTTAGCGCTACGAATGTCCAGTTGCATTTTCTACAGACAGAGTGTTTCAAAACTGCTCAATCAAAAGTATGGTTTAACTCTGTTAGCTGAATGCTCAGATCAGAAAGAAGTTTCACAGAATGCTTCTGTGTAGTTTATATTTGAATATATTCATTTTTCCACTACTACGCTCTTAGCGCTGCAAATGTCCAGTTGCATTTTCTACAGAAAGAGTGTTCAGATCTGCTCAATCAAAAGTATGGTTTAACTCTGTTAGCTGAATGCACAGATCAGAAAGAAGTTTCACCGAATGATTCTGTGTAGTTTATATTTGAAGACATTCCTTTTTCCACTATTATCCTCTTAGCGCTCCGAATCTCCACTTGCATTTTCTACAAAAAGAGTGTTTCATAACTGCTGAATCAAAAATATGTTTTATCTCTGTTAACTGAATTTACAGATCAGAAATAAGTTTCACAGAATGCATCTGTGTAGTTTTTATTTGAAGGTATTCTTTTTATGCCAATGTAGGCCTCTTAGCGCTTAGCATGTCCAATTGCAGTTTCTACAGAAAGAGTGTTTCAGAACGGCTCAATCAAAAGTAAGGTTCAACTCTGTTAGTTGAATGCACAGAACAGAAAGAATTTTCACAGAATGCTACTGTGTAGTTTATATTTGAATATATTCCTTTTTCCACTATTACCCTCTTAGCGCTCCGAATGTCCACTTGCATTTTCTACAGAAAGTGTGTTCAGAACTGCGCAATCAAAAGTATGGTTTAACTCTGTTAGCTTAATGAACATATCAGAAATAAGTTTCACACAATGCTTCGGTGTAGTTTTTATTTGAAGATATTATTTTTCCCAATAGAGGCCTCTTAGCGCTCAGAATGTCCAATTGCAGTTTCTACAGAAAGAGTGTTTCAGAAAGGCTCAATCAAAAGTAAGGTTCAACTCTGTTAGTTGAATGCACAGAACAGAAAGAAGTTTCATACAATGCTTCTGTGTAGTTTATATTTGAACATATTCTTTTTTCCACTATTACCCACTTAGCGCTACGAATGTCCAGTTGCATTTTCTACAGACAGAGTGTTTCAAAACTGCTCAATCAAAAGTATGGTTTAACTCTGTTAGCTGAATGCTCAGATCAGAAAGAAGTTTCAGAGAATGCTTCTGTGTAGTTTATATTTGAATATATTCCTTTTTCCACTACTACGCTCTTAGCGCTCCAAATGTCCAGTTGCATTTTCTACAGAAAGATTGTTCAGATCTGCTCAATCAAAAGTATGGTTTAAGTCTGTTAGCTGAATGCACAGATCAGAAAGAAGTTTCACCAAATTATTCTGTGTAGTTTATATTTGAAGACATTCCTTTTTCCACTATTACCTTCTTAGCGCTCCGAATCTCCACTTGCATTTTCTACAAAAAGAGTGTTTCATAACTGCTCAATCAAAAATATGTTTTATCTCTGTTAACTGAATTTACAGATCAGAAATAAGTTTCACAGAATGCATCTGTGTAGTTTTTATTTGAAGATATTCTTTTTCCCAATGTAGGCCTCTTAGCGCTTAGCATGTCCAATTGCAGTTTCTACAGAAAGAGTGTTTCAGAACGGCTCAATCAAAAGTAAGGTTCAACTCTGTTAGTTGAATGCACAGAACAGAAAGAAGTTTCATACAATGCTTCTGTGTAGTTTATATTTGAACATGTTCTTTTTTCCACTATTACCCACTTAGCGCTACGAATGTCCAGTTGCATTTTCTACAGACAGAGTGTTTCAAAACTGCTCAATCAAAAGTATGGTTTAACTCTGTTAGCTGAATGCTCAGATCAGAAAGAAGTTTCACAGAATGCTTCTGTGTAGTTTATATTTGAATATATTCCTTTTTCCACTACTACTCTCTTAGCGCTCCAAATGTCCAGTTGCATTTTCTACAGAAAGAGTGTTCAGATCTGCTCAATCAAAAGTATGGTTTAAATCTGTTAGCTGAATGCACAGATCAGAAAGGAGTTTCACAGAATGATTCTGTGTAGTTTATATTTGGAGACATTCCTTTTTCCACTATTACCCTTTTAGCGCTCCGAATCTCCACTTGCATTTTCTACAGAAAGAGTGTTTCAGAACGGCTCAATCAAAACTAAGGTTCAACTCTTTTAGCTGAACAAACAGAACAGAAAGAAGTTTCACACAATTCTTCTGTGTAGTTTTTATTTTTAGACATTCTTTTTCCCAATATAGGCCTCTTAGCGCTCAGAATGTCCAATTGCAGTTTCTACAAAAAGAGTGTTTCAGAACGGCTCAATCAAAAGTAAGGTTCAACTCTGTTAGTTGAATGCACAGAACAGAAAGAAATTTCATACAATGCTTCTGTGTAGTTTATATTTGAATATAATCTTTTTTCCACTATTACCCACTTAGCGCTACGAATGTCCAGTTGCATTTTCTACAGACAGAGTGTTTCAAAAATGCTCAATCAAAAGTATGGTTTAACTCTGTTAGCTGAATGCTCAGATCAGAAAGAAGTTTCACAGAATGCTTCTGTGTAGTTTATATTTGAATATATTCATTTTTCCACTACTACGCTCTTAGCGCTCCTAATGTCCAGTTGCATTTTCTACAGAAAGAGTGTTCAGATCTGCTCAATCAAAAGTATGGTTTAACTCTGTTAGCTGAATGCACAGATCAGAAAGAAGTTTCACCGAATGATTCTGTGTAGTTTATATTTGAAGACATTCCTTTTTCCACTATTACCCTCTTAGCGCTCCGAATCTCCACTTGCATTTTCTACAAAAAGAGTGTTTCATAACTGCTCAATCAAAAATATGTTTTATCTCTGTTAACTGAATTTACAGATCAGAAATAAATTTCACAGAATGCATCTGTGTAGTTTTTATTTGAAGATATTCTTTTTCCCAATGTAGGCCTCTTAGCGCTTAGCATGTCCAATTGCAGTTTCTACAGAAAGAGTGTTTCAGAACGGCTCAATCAAAAGTAAGGTTCAAATCTGTTAGTTGAATGCACAGAACAGAAAGAATTTTCACAGAATGCTACTGTGTAGTTTATATTTGAATATATTCCTTTTTCCACTATTACCCTCTTAGCGCTCCGAATGTCCACTTGCATTTTCTACAGAAAGAGTGTTCAGAACTGCGCAATCAAAAGTATGGTTTAACTCTGTTAGCTTAATGAACATATCAGAAATAAGTTTCACACAATGCTTCGGTGTAGTTTTTATTTGAAGATATTATTTTTCCCAATATAGGCCTCTTAGCGCTCAGAATGTCCAATTGCAGTTTCTACAGAAAGAGTGTTTCAGAAAGGCTCAATCAAAAGTAAGGTTCAACTCTGTTAGTTGAATGCACAGAACAGAAAGAAGTTTCATACAATGCTTCTGTGTAGTTTATATTTGAACATATTCTTTTTTCCACTATTACCCACTTAGCGCTACGAATGTCCAGTTGCATTTTCTACAGACAGAGTGTTTCAAAACTGCTCAATCAAAAGTATGGTTTAACTCTGTTAGCTGAATGCTCAGATCAGAAAGAAGTTTCACAGAATGCTTCTGTGTAGTTTATATTTGAATATATTCATTTTTCCACTACTACGCTCTTAGCGCTCCAAATGTCCAGTTGCATTTTCTACAGAAAGAGTGTTCAGATCTGCTCAATCAAAAGTATGGTTTAAGTCTGTTAGCTGAATGCACAGAGCAGAAAGAAGTTTCACCAAATGATTCTGTGTAGTTATATATGAAGACATTCCTTTTTCCACTATTACCCTCTTAGCGCTCCGAATCTCCACTTGCATTTTCTACAAAAAGAGTGTTTCATAACTGCTCAATCAAAAATATGTTTTATCTCTGTTAACTGAATTTACAGATCAGAAATAAGTTTCACAGAATGCATCTGTGTAGTTTTTATTTGAAGATATTCTTTTTCCCAATGTAGGCCTCTTAGCGCTTAGCATGTCCAATTGCAGTTTCTACAGAAAGAGTGTTTCAGAACGGCTCAATCAAAAGTAAGGTTCAACTCTGTTAGTTGAATGCACAGAACAGAAAGAAGTTTCATACAATGCTTCTGTGTAGTTTATATTTGAACATATTCTTTTTTCCACTATTACCCACTTAGCGCTACGAATGTCCAGTTGCATTTTCTACAGACAGAGTGTTTCAAAACTGCTGAATCAAAAGTATGGTTTAACTCTGTTAGCTGAATGCTCAGATCAGAAAGAAGTTTCACAGAATGCTTCTGTGTAGTTTATATTTGAATATATTCCTTTTTCCACTACTACTCTCTTAGCGCTCCAAATGTCCAGTTGCATTTTCTACAGAAAGAGTGTTCAGATCTGCTCAATCAAAAGTATGGTTTAACTCTGTTAGCTGAATGAACAGATCAGAAAGAAGTTTCACAGAATGATTCTGTGTAGTTATATTTGGAGACATTCCTTTTTCCACTATTACCCTTTTAGCGCTCCGAATCTCCACTTGCATTTTCTACAGAAAGAGTGTTTCAGAACGGCTCAATCAAAACTAAGGTTCAACTCTTTTAGTTGAACAAACAGAACAGAAAGAAGTTTCACACAATTCTTCTGTGTAGTTTTTATTTGCAGACATTCTTTTTCCCAATATAGGCCTCTTAGCGCTCAGAATGTCCAATTGCAGTTTCTACAGAAAGAGTGTTTCAGAACGGCTCAATCAAAAGTAAGGTTCAACTCTGTTAGTTGAATGCACTGAACAGAAAGAAATTTCATACAATGCTTCTGTGTAGTTTATATTTGAACATAATCTTTTTTCCACTATTACCCACTTAGCGCTACGAATGTCCAGTTGCATTTTCTACAGACAGAGTGTTTCAAAACTGCTCAATCAAAAGTATGGTTTAACTCTGTTAGCTGAATGCTGAGATCAGAAAGAAGTTTCACAGAATGCTTCTGTGTAGTTTATATTTGAATATATTCCTTTTTCCACTACTACGCTCTTAGCGCTCCAAATGTCCAGTTGCATTTTCTACAGAAAGAGTGTTCAGATCTGCTCAATCAGAAGTGTGGTTTAACTCTGTTAGCTGAATGCACAGATCAGAAAGAAGTTTCACCGAATGATTCTGTGTAGTTTATATTTGAAGACATTCCTTTTTCCACTATTACCCTCTTAGCGCTCCGAATCTCCACTTGCATTTCCTACAAAAAGAGTGTTTCATAACTGCTCAATCAAAAATATGTTTTATCTCTGTTAACTGAATTTACAGATCAGAAATAAGTTTCACAGAATGCATCTGTGTAGTTTTTATTTGAAGATATTCTTTTTCCCAATGTAGGCCTCTTAGCGCTTAGCATGTCCAATTGCAGTTTCTACAGAAAGAGTGTTTCAGAACGGCTCAATCAATAGTAAGGTTCAACTCTGTTAGCTGAATGCACAGAACAGTAAGAGTTTTCACAGAATGCTACTGTGTAGTTTATATTTGAATATATTGCTTTTTCCACTATTACCCTCTTAGCGCTCCGAATGTCCACTTGCATTTTCTACAGAAAGAGTGTTCAGAACTGCGCAATCAAAAGTATGGTTTAACTCTGTTAGCTTAATGAACATATCAGAAATAAGTTTCACACAATGCTTCTGTGTAGTTTTTATTTGAAGATATTATTTTTCCCAATAGAGGCCTCTTAGTGCTCAGAATGTCCAATTGCAGTTTGTACAGAAAGAGTGTTTCAGAAAGGCTCAATCAAAAGTAAGGTTCAACTCTGTTAGTTGAATGCACAGAACAGAAAGTAGTTTCATACAATGCTTCTGTGTAGTTTATATTTGAACATATTCTTTTCTCCACTATTACCCACTTAGCGCTACGAATGTCCAGTTGCATTTTCTACAGACAGAGTGTTTCAAAACTGCTCAATCAAAAGTATGGTTTAACTCTGTTAGCTGAATGCTCAGATCAGAAAGAAGTTTCACAGAATGCTTCTGTGTAGTTTATATTTGAATATATTCCTTTTTCCACTACTACTCTCTTAGCGATCCAAATGTCCAGTTGCATTTTCTACAGAAAGAGTGTTCAGATCTGCTCAATCAAAAGTATGGTTTAACTCTGTTAGCTGAATGCACAGATCAGAAAGAAGTTTCACAGAATGATTCTGTGTAGTTTATATTTGGAGACATTCCTTTTTCCACTATTACCCTCTTAGCGCTCCGAATCTCCACTTGCATTTTCTACAGAAAGAGTGTTTCAGAACGGCTCAATCAAAACTAAGGTTCAACCCTTTTAGTTGAACAAACAGAACAGAAAGAAGTTTCACACAATTCTTCTGTGTAGTTTTTATTTGTAGACATTCTTTTTCCCAATATAGGCCTCTTAGCGCTCAGAATGTCCAGTTGCAGTTTCTACAGAAAGAGTGTTTCAGAAAGGCTCAATCAAAAGTAAGGTTCAACTCTGTTAGTTGAATGCACAGAACAGAAAGAAGTTTCATACAATGCTTCTGTGTAGTTTATATTTGAACATATTCTTTTCTCCACTATTACCCACTTAGCGCTACGAATGTCCAGTTGCATTTTCTACAGACAGAGTGTTTCAAAACTACTCAATCAAAACTATGGTTTAACTCTGTTAGCTGAATGCTCAGATCAGAAAGAAGTTTCACAGAATGCTTCTGTGTAGTTTATATTTGAATATATTCCTTTTTCCACTACTAAGCTCTTAGCGCTCCAAATGTCCAGTTGCATTTTCTACAGAAAGAGTGTTCAGATCTGCTCAATCAGAAGTGTGGTTTAACTCTGTTAGCTGAATGCACAGATCAGAAAGAAGTTTCACCGAATGATTCTGTGTAGTTTATATTTGAAGACATTCCTTTTTCCACTATTACCCTCTTAGCGCTCCGAATCTCCACTTGCATTTCCTACAAAAAAGTGTTTCATAACTGCTCAATCAAAAATATGTTTTATCTCTGTTAACTGAATTTACAGATCAGAAATAAGTTTCACAGAATGCATCTGTGTAGTTTTTATTTGAAGATATTCTTTTTCCCAAGGTAGGCCTCTTAGCGCTTAGCATGTCCAATTGCAGTTTCTACAGAAAGAGTGTTTCAGAACGGCTCAATCAAAAGTAAGGTTCAACTCTGTTAGCTGAATGCACAGAACAGTAAGAGTTTTCACAGAATGCTACTGTGTAGTTTATATTTGAATATATTCCTTTTTATACTATTACCCTCTTAGCGCTCCGAATGTCCACTTGCATTTTCTACAGAAAGAGTGTTCAGAACTGCGCAATCAAAAGTATGGTTTAACTCTGTTAGCTTAATGAACATATCAGAAATCAGTTTCACACAATGCTTCTGTGTAGTTTTTATTTGAAGATATTATTTTTCCCAATAGAGGCCTCTTAGTGCTCAGAATGTCCAATTGCAGTTTGTACAGAAAGAGTGTTTCAGAAAGGCTCAATCAAAAGTAAGGTTCAACTCTGTTAGTTGAATGCACAGAACAGAAAGTAGTTTCATACAATGCTTCTGTGTAGTTTATATTTGAACATATTCTTTTCTCCACTATTACCCACTTAGCGCTACGAATGTCCAGTTGCATTTTCTACAGACAGAGTGTTTCAAAACTGCTCAATCAAAAGTATGGTTTAACTCTGTTAGCTGAATTCTCAGATCAGAAAGAAGTTTCACAGAATGCTTCTGTGTAGTTTATATTTGAATATATTCCTTTTTCCACTACTACTCTCTTAGCGATCCAAATGTCCAGATGCATTTTCTACAGAAAGAGTGTTCAGATCTGCTCAATCAAAAGTATGGTTTAACTCTGTTAGCTGAATGCACAGATCAGAAAGAAGTTTCACAGAATGATTCTGTGTAGTTTATATTTGGAGACATTCCTTTTTCCACTATTACCCTCTTAGCGCTCCGAATCTCCACTTGCATTTTCTACAAAAAGAGTGTTTCAGAACGGCTCAATCAAAACTAAGGTTCAACTCTTTTAGTTGAACAAACAGAACAGAAAGAAGTTTCACACAATTCTTCTGTGTAGTTTTTATTTGTAGGCATTCTTTTTCCCAATATAGGCCTCTTAGCGCTCAGAATGTCCAATTGCAGTTTCTACAGAAAGAGTGTTTCAGAACGGCTCAATCAAAAGTAAGGTTCAACTCTGTTAGTTGAATGCACAGAACAGCCAGAAGTTTCACAGAATGCTTCTGTGTAGTTTATATTTGAACCTATTCTTTTTTCCACTATTACCCACTTAGTGCTACGAATGTCCAGTTGCATTTTCTACAGACAGAGTGTTTCAAAACTGCTTAATCAAAAGTATGGTTTAACTCTGTTAGCTGAATGCTCAGATCAGAAAGAAGTTTCACAGAATGCTTCTGTGTAGTTTATATTTGAATATATTCCTTTTTCCACTACTACGCTCTTAGCGCTCCAAATGTCCAGTTGCATTTTCTACAGAAAGAGTGTTCAGATCTGCTCAATCAAAAGTATGGTTTAACTCTGTTAGCTGAATGCACAGATCAGAAAGAAGTTTCACCGAATGATTCTGTGTAGTTTATATTTGAAGACATTCCTTTTTCCACTATTACCCTCTTAGCGCTCCGAATCTCCACTTGCATTTTCTACAAAAAGAGTGTTTCAAAACTGCTCAATCAAACATATGTTTTATCTCTGTTAACTGAATTTACAGATCAGAAATAAGTTTCACAGAATGCATCTGTGTAGTTTTTATTTGAAGATATTCTTTTTCCCAATGTAGGCCTCTTAGCGCTTAGCATGTCCAATTGCAGTTTCTACAGAAAGAGTGTTTCAGAACGGCTCAATCAAAAGTAAGGTTCAACTCTGTTAGTTGAATGCACAGAACAGAAAGTATTTTCACAGAATGCTACTGTGTAGTTTATATTTGAATATATTACTTTTTCCACTATTACCCTCTTAGCGCTCCGAATGTCCACTTGCATTTTCTACAGAAAGAGTGTTCAGAACTGCGCAATCAAAAGTATGGTTTAACTCTGTTAGCTTAATGAACATATCAGAAATAAGTTTCACACAATGCTTCTGTGTAGTTTTTATTTGAAGATATTATTTTTCCCAATAGAGGCCTCTTAGCGCTCAGAATGTCCAATTGCAGTTTCTACAGAAAGAGTGTTTCAGAAAGGCTCAATCAAAAGTAAGGTTCAACTCTGTTAGTTGAATGCACAGAACAGAAAGAAGTTTCATACAATGCTTCTGTGTAGTTTATATTTGAACATATTCTTTTTCCACTCTTACCCACTTAGCGCTACGAATGTCCAGTTGCATTTTCTACAGACAGAGTGTTTCAAAACTGCTCAATCAAAAGTATGGTTTAACTCTGTTAGCTGAATGCTCAGATCAGAAAGAAGTTTCACGGAATGCTTCTGTGTAGTTTATATTTGAATATATTCCTTTTTCCACTAGTACTCTCTTAGCGCTCCAAATGTCCAGTTGCATTTTCTACAGAAAGAGTGTTCAGATCTGCTCAATCAAAAGTATGGTTTAACTCTGTTAGCTGAATGCACAGATCAGAAAGAAGTTTCACAGAATGATTCTGTGTAGTTTATATTTGGAGACATTCCTTTTTTCACTATTACCCTCTTAGCGCTCCGAATCTCCACTTGCATTTTCTACAGAAAGAGTGTTTCAGAACGGCTCAATCAAAACTAAGGTTCAACCCTTTTAGTTGAACAAACAGAACAGAAAGAAGTTTCACACAATTCTTCTGTGTAGTTTTTATTTGTAGGCATTCTTTTTCCCAATATAGGCCTCTTAGCGCTCAGAATGTCCAATTGCAGTTTCTACAGAAAGAGTGTTTCAGAACGGCTCAATCAAAAGTAAGGTTCAACTCTGTTAGTTGAATGCACAGAACAGCAAGAAGTTTCACAGAATGGTTCTGTGTAGTTTATATTTGAACATATCCTTTTTTCCACTATTACCCACTTAGCGCTACGAATGTCCAGTTGCATTTTCTACAGACAGAGTGTTTCAAAACTGCTCAATCAAAAGTATGGTTTAACTCTGTTAGCTGAATGCTCAGATCAGAAAGAAGTTTCACAGAATGCTTCTGTGTAGTTTATATTTGAATATATTCCTTTTTCCACTACTACGCTCTTAGCGCTCCAAATGTCCAGTTGCATTTTCTACAGAAAGAGTGTTCAGATCTGCTCAATCAAAAGTATGGTTTAACTCTGTTAGCTGAATGCACAGATCAGAAAGAAGTTTCACCGAATGATTCTGTGTAGTTTATATTTGAAGACATTAGTTTTTCCACTATTACCCTCTTAGCGCTCCGAATCT
Source organism: Symphalangus syndactylus (assembly GCF_028878055.3). Classification (NCBI taxonomy): domain Eukaryota; kingdom Metazoa; phylum Chordata; class Mammalia; order Primates; family Hylobatidae; genus Symphalangus; species Symphalangus syndactylus. The sequence continues at coordinate 157,294,332 of NC_072425.2, read as the reverse complement.
CCACTTGCATTTTCTACAAAAAGAGTGTTTCATAACTGCTCAATCAAAAATATGTTTTATCTCTGTTAACTGAATTTACAGATCAGAAAAAAGTTTCACAGAATACTTCTGTGTAGTTTTTATTTGAAGATATTCTTTTTCCCAATGTAGGCCTCTTAGCGCTTAGCATGTCCAATTGCAGTTTCTACAGAAAGAGTGTTTCAGAACGGCTCAATCAAAAGTAAGGTTCAACTCTGTTAGTTGAATGCACAGAACAGAAAGTATTTTCCCAGAATGCTACTGTGTAGTTTATATTTGAATATATTACTTTTTCCACTATTACCCTCTTAGCGCTCCGAATGTCCACTTGCATTTTCTACAGAAAGAGTGTTCAGAACTGCGCAATCAAAAGTATGGTTTAACTCTGTTAGCTTAATGAACATATCAGAAATAAGTTTCACACAATGCTTCTGTGTAGTTTTTATTTGAAGATATTATTTTTCCCAATAGAGTCCTCTTAGCGCTCAGAATGTCCAATTGCAGTTTCTACAGAAAGAGTGTTTCAGAAAGGCTCAATCAAAAGTAAGGTTCAACTCTGTTAGTTGAATGCACAGAACAGAAAGAAGTTTCATACAATGCTTCTGTGTAGTTTATATTTGAACATATTCTTTTTCCACTCTTACCCACTTAGCGCTACGAATGTCCAGTTGCATTTTCTACAGACAGAGTGTTTCAAAACTGCTCAATCAAAAGTATGGTTTAACTCTGTTAGCTGAATGCTCAGATCAGAAAGAAGTTTCACGGAATGCTTCTGTGTAGTTTATATTTGAATATATTCCTTTTTCCACTAGTACTCTCTTAGCGCTCCAAATGTCCAGTTGCATTTTCTACAGAAAGAGTGTTCAGATCTGCTCAATCAAAAGTATGGTTTAACTCTGTTAGCTGAATGCACAGATCAGAAAGAAGTTTCACAGAATGATTCTGTGTAGTTTATATTTGGAGACATTCCTTTTTTCACTATTACCCTCTTAGCGCTCCGAATCTCCACTTGCATTTTCTACAGAAAGAGTGTTTCAGAACGGCTCAATCAAAACTAAGGTTCAACCCTTTTAGTTGAACAAACAGAACAGAAAGAAGTTTCACACAATTCTTCTGTGTAGTTTTTATTTGTAGGCATTCTTTTTCCCAATATAGGCCTCTTAGCGCTCAGAATGTCCAATTGCAGTTTCTACAGAAAGAGTGTTTCAGAACGGCTCAATCAAAAGTAAGGTTCAACTCTGTTAGTTGAATGCACAGAACAGCCAGAAGTTTCACAGAATGCTTCTGTGTAGTTTATATTTGAACCTATTCTTTTTTCCACTATTACCCACTTAGTGCTACGAATGTCCAGTTGCATTTTCTACAGACAGAGTGTTTCAAAACTGCTTAATCAAAAGTATGGTTTAACTCTGTTAGCTGAATGCTCAGATCAGAAAGAAGTTTCACAGAATGCTTCTGTGTAGTTTATATTTGAATATATTCCTTTTTCCACTACTACGCTCTTAGCGCTCCAAATGTCCAGTTGCATTTTCTACAGAAAGAGTGTTCAGATCTGCTCAATCAAAAGTATGGTTTAAATCTGTTAGCTGAATGCACAGATCAGAAAGAAGTTTCACCGAATGATTCTGTGTAGTTTATATTTGAAGACATTCCTTTTTCCACTATTACCCTCTTAGCGCTCCGAATCTCCACTTGCATTTTCTACAAAAAGAGTGTTTCAAAACTGCTCAATCAAACATATGTTTTATCTCTGTTAACTGAATTTACAGATCAGAAATAAGTTTCACAGAATGCATCTGTGTAGTTTTTATTTGAAGATATTCTTTTTCCCAATGTAGGCCTCTTAGCGCTTAGCATGTCCAATTGCAGTTTCTACAGAAAGAGTGTTTCAGAACGGCTCAATCAAAAGTAAGGTTCAACTCTGTTAGTTGAATGCACAGAACAGAAAGTATTTTCACAGAATGCTACTGTGTAGTTTATATTTGAATATATTACTTTTTCCACTATTACCCTCTTAGCGCTCCGAATGTCCACTTGCATTTTCTACAGAAAGAGTGTTCAGAACTGCGCAATCAAAAGTATGGTTTAACTCTGTTAGCTTAATGAACATATCAGAAATAAGTTTCACACAATGCTTCTGTGTAGTTTTTATTTGAAGATATTATTTTTCCCAATAGAGGCCTCTTAGCGCTCAGAATGTCCAATTGCAGTTTCTACAGAAAGAGTGTTTCAGAAAGGCTCAATCAAAAGTAAGGTTCAACTCTGTTAGTTGAATGCACAGAACAGAAAGAAGTTTCATACAATGCTTCTGTGTAGTTTATATTTGAACATATTCTTTTTCCACTCTTACCCACTTAGCGCTACGAATGTCCAGTTGCATTTTCTACAGACAGAGTGTTTCAAAACTGCTCAATCAAAAGTATGGTTTAACTCTGTTAGCTGAATGCTCAGATCAGAAAGAAGTTTCACGGAATGCTTCTGTGTAGTTTATATTTGAATATATTCCTTTTTCCACTAGTACTCTCTTAGCGCTCCAAATGTCCAGTTGCATTTTCTACAGAAAGAGTGTTCAGATCTGCTCAATCAAAAGTATGGTTTAACTCTGTTAGCTGAATGCACAGATCAGAAAGAAGTTTCACAGAATGATTCTGTGTAGTTTATATTTGGAGACATTCCTTTTTTCACTATTACCCTCTTAGCGCTCCGAATCTCCACTTGCATTTTCTACAGAAAGAGTGTTTCAGAACGGCTCAATCAAAACTAAGGTTCAACCCTTTTAGTTGAACAAACAGAACAGAAAGAAGTTATACACAATTCTTCTGTGTAGTTTTTATTTGTAGGCATTCTTTTTCCCAATATAGGCCTCTTAGCGCTCAGAATGTCCAATTGCAGTTTCTACAGAAAGAGTGTTTCAGAACGGCTCAATCAAAAGTAAGGTTCAACTCTGTTAGTTGAATGCACAGAACAGCAAGAAGTTTCACAGAATGGTTCTGTGTAGTTTATATTTGAACATATCCTTTTTTCCACTATTACCCACTTAGCGCTACGAATGTCCAGTTGCATTTTCTACAGACAGAGTGTTTCAAAACTGCTCAATCAAAAGTATGGTTTAACTCTGTTAGCTGAATGCTCAGATCAGAAAGAAGTTTCACAGAATGCTTCTGTGTAGTTTATATTTGAATATATTCCTTTTTCCACTACTACGCTCTTAGCGCTCCAAATGTCCAGTTGCATTTTCTACAGAAAGAGTGTTCAGATCTGCTCAATCAAAAGTATGGTTTAACTCTGTTAGCTGAATGCACAGATCAGAAAGAAGTTTCACCGAATGATTCTGTGTAGTTTATATTTGAAGACATTAGTTTTTCCACTATTACCCTCTTAGCGCTCCGAATCTCCACTTGCATTTTCTACAAAAAGAGTGTTTCATAACTGCTCAATCAAAAATATGTTTTATCTCTGTTAACTGAATTTACAGATCAGAAAAAAGTTTCACAGAATACTTCTGTGTAGTTTTTATTTGAAGATATTCTTTTTCCCAATGTAGGCCTCTTAGCGCTTAGCATGTCCAATTGCAGTTTCTACAGAAAGAGTGTTTCAGAACGGCTCAATCAAAAGTAAGGTTCAACTCTGTTAGTTGAATGCACAGAACAGAAAGTATTTTCCCAGAATGCTACTGTGTAGTTTATATTTGAATATATTACTTTTTCCACTATTACCCTCTTAGCGCTCCGAATGTCCACTTGCATTTTCTACAGAAAGAGTGTTCAGAACTGCGCAATCAAAAGTATGGTTTAACTCTGTTAGCTTAATGAACATATCAGAAATAAGTTTCACACAATGCTTCTGTGTAGTTTTTATTTGAAGATATTATTTTTCCCAATAGAGGCCTCTTAGCGCTCAGAATGTCCAATTGCAGTTTCTACAGAAAGAGTGTTTCAGAAAGGCTCAATCAAAAGTAAGGTTCAACTCTGTTAGTTGAATGCACAGAACAGAAAGAAGTTTCATACAATGCTTCTGTGTAGTTTATATTTGAACATATTCTTTTTCCACTCTTACCCACTTAGCGCTACGAATGTCCAGTTGCATTTTCTACAGACAGAGTGTTTCAAAACTGCTCAATCAAAAGTATGGTTTAACTCTGTTAGCTGAATGCTCAGATCAGAAAGAAGTTTCACGGAATGCTTCTGTGTAGTTTATATTTGAATATATTCCTTTTTCCACTAGTACTCTCTTAGCGCTCCAAATGTCCAGTTGCATTTTCTACAGAAAGAGTGTTCAGATCTGCTCAATCAAAAGTATGGTTTAACTCTGTTAGCTGAATGCACAGATCAGAAAGAAGTTTCACAGAATGATTCTGTGTAGTTTATATTTGGAGACATTCCTTTTTTCACTATTACCCTCTTAGCGCTCCGAATCTCCACTTGCATTTTCTACAGAAAGAGTGTTTCAGAACGGCTCAATCAAAACTAAGGTTCAACCCTTTTAGTTGAACAAACAGAACAGAAAGAAGTTTCACACAATTCTTCTGTGTAGTTTTTATTTGTAGGCATTCTTTTTCCCAATATAGGCCTCTTAGCGCTCAGAATGTCCAATTGCAGTTTCTACAGAAAGAGTGTTTCAGAACGGCTCAATCAAAAGTAAGGTTCAACTCTGTTAGTTGAATGCACAGAACAGCCAGAAGTTTCACAGAATGCTTCTGTGTAGTTTATATTTGAACCTATTCTTTTTTCCACTATTACCCACTTAGTGCTACGAATGTCCAGTTGCATTTTCTACAGACAGAGTGTTTCAAAACTGCTTAATCAAAAGTATGGTTTAACTCTGTTAGCTGAATGCTCAGATCAGAAAGAAGTTTCACAGAATGCTTCTGTGTAGTTTATATTTGAATATATTCCTTTTTCCACTACTACGCTCTTAGCGCTCCAAATGTCCAGTTGCATTTTCTACAGAAAGAGTGTTCAGATCTGCTCAATCAAAAGTATGGTTTAACTCTGTTAGCTGAATGCACAGATCAGAAAGAAGTTTCACCGAATGATTCTGTGTAGTTTATATTTGAAGACATTCCTTTTTCCACTATTACCCTCTTAGCGCTCCGAATCTCCACTTGCATTTTCTACAAAAAGAGTGTTTCAAAACTGCTCAATCAAACATATGTTTTATCTCTGTTAACTGAATTTACAGATCAGAAATAAGTTTCACAGAATGCATCTGTGTAGTTTTTATTTGAAGATATTCTTTTTCCCAATGTAGGCCTCTTAGCGCTTAGCATGTCCAATTGCAGTTTCTACAGAAAGAGTGTTTCAGAACGGCTCAATCAAAAGTAAGGTTCAACTCTGTTAGTTGAATGCACAGAACAGAAAGTATTTTCCCAGAATGCTACTGTGTAGTTTATATTTGAATATATTACTTTTTCCACTATTACCCTCTTAGCGCTCCGAATGTCCACTTGCATTTTCTACAGAAAGAGTGTTCAGAACTGCGCAATCAAAAGTATGGTTTAACTCTGTTAGCTTAATGAACATATCAGAAATAAGTTTCACACAATGCTTCTGTGTAGTTTTTATTTGAAGATATTATTTTTCCCAATAGAGGCCTCTTAGCGCTCAGAATGTCCAATTGCAGTTTCTACAGAAAGAGTGTTTCAGAATGGCTCAATCAAAAGTAAGGTTCAACTCTGTTAGTTGAATGCACAGAACAGAAAGAAGTTTCATACAATGCTTCTGTGTAGTTTATATTTGAACATATTCTTTTTCCACTCTTACCCACTTAGCGCTACGAATGTCCAGTTGCATTTTCTACAGACAGAGTGTTTCAAAACTGCTCAATCAAAAGTATGGTTTAACTCTGTTAGCTGAATGCTCAGATCAGAAAGAAGTTTCACGGAATGCTTCTGTGTAGTTTATATTTGAATATATTCCTTTTTCCACTAGTACTCTCTTAGCGCTCCAAATGTCCAGTTGCATTTTCTACAGAAAGAGTGTTCAGATCTGCTCAATCAAAAGTATGGTTTAACTCTGTTAGCTGAATGCACAGATCAGAAAGAAGTTTCACAGAATGATTCTGTGTAGTTTATATTTGGAGACATTCCTTTTTTCACTATTACCCTCTTAGCGCTCCGAATCTCCACTTGCATTTTCTACAGAAAGAGTGTTTCAGAACGGCTCAATCAAAACTAAGGTTCAACCCTTTTAGTTGAACAAACAGAACAGAAAGAAGTTTCACACAATTCTTCTGTGTAGTTTTTATTTGTAGGCATTCTTTTTCCCAATATAGGCCTCTTAGCGCTCAGAATGTCCAATTGCAGTTTCTACAGAAAGAGTGTTTCAGAACGGCTCAATCAAAAGTAAGGTTCAACTCTGTTAGTTGAATGCACAGAACAGCAAGAAGTTTCACAGAATGGTTCTGTGTAGTTTATATTTGAACATATCCTTTTTTCCACTATTACCCACTTAGCGCTACGAATGTCCAGTTGCATTTTCTACAGACAGAGTGTTTCAAAACTGCTCAATCAAAAGTATGGTTTAACTCTGTTAGCTGAATGCTCAGATCAGAAAGAAGTTTCACAGAATGCTTCTGTGTAGTTTATATTTGAATATATTCCTTTTTCCACTACTACGCTCTTAGCGCTCCAAATGTCCAGTTGCATTTTCTACAGAAAGAGTGTTCAGATCTGCTCAATCAAAAGTATGGTTTAACTCTGTTAGCTGAATGCACAGATCAGAAAGAAGTTTCACCGAATGATTCTGTGTAGTTTATATTTGAAGACATTAGTTTTTCCACTATTACCCTCTTAGCGCTCCGAATCTCCACTTGCATTTTCTACAAAAAGAGTGTTTCATAACTGCTCAATCAAAAATATGTTTTATCTCTGTTAACTGAATTTACAGATCAGAAAAAAGTTTCACAGAATACTTCTGTGTAGTTTTTATTTGAAGATATTCTTTTTCCCAATGTAGGCCTCTTAGCGCTTAGCATGTCCAATTGCAGTTTCTACAGAAAGAGTGTTTCAGAACGGCTCAATCAAAAGTAAGGTTCAACTCTGTTAGTTGAATGCACAGAACAGAAAGTATTTTCCCAGAATGCTACTGTGTAGTTTATATTTGAATATATTACTTTTTCCACTATTACCCTCTTAGCGCTCCGAATGTCCACTTGCATTTTCTACAGAAAGAGTGTTCAGAACTGCGCAATCAAAAGTATGGTTTAACTCTGTTAGCTTAATGAACATATCAGAAATAAGTTTCACACAATGCTTCTGTGTAGTTTTTATTTGAAGATATTATTTTTCCCAATAGAGGCCTCTTAGCGCTCAGAATGTCCAATTGCAGTTTCTACAGAAAGAGTGTTTCAGAAAGGCTCAATCAAAAGTAAGGTTCAACTCTGTTAGTTGAATGCACAGAACAGAAAGAAGTTTCATACAATGCTTCTGTGTAGTTTATATTTGAACATATTCTTTTCTCCACTATTACCCACTTAGCGCTACGAATGTCCAGTTGCATTTTCTACAGACAAAGTGTTTCAAAAGTGCTCAATCAAAAGTATGGTTTAACTCTATTAGCTGAATGCTCAGATCAGAAAGAAGTTTCACAGAATGCTTCTGTGTAGTTTATATTTGAATATATTCCTTTTTCCACTACTACGCTCTTAGCGATCCAAATGTCCAGTTGCATTTTCTACAGAAAGAGTGTTCAGATCTGCTCAATCAAAAGTGTGGTTTAACTCTATTAGCTGAATGCACAGATCAGAAAGAAGTTTCACCGAATGATTCTGTGTAGTTTATATTTGAAGACATTCCTTTTTCCACAATTACCCTCTTAGCGCTCCGAATCTCCACTTGCATTTTCTACAAAAAGAGTGTTTCATAACTGCTCAATCAAAAATATGTTTTATCTCTGTTAACAGAATTTACAGATCAGAAATAAGTTTCACAGAATGCATCTGTGTAGTTTTTATTTGAAGATATTCTTTTTCCCAATGTAGGCCTCTTAGCGCTTAGCATGTCCAATTGCAGTTTCTACAGAAAGAGTGTTTCAGAACGGCTCAATCAAAATTAAGGTTCAACTCTGTTAGCTGAATGCACATAACAGTAAGAGTTTTCACAGAATGCTACTGTGTAGTTTATATTTGAATATATTCCTTTTTCCACTATTACCCTCTTAGCGCTCCGAATGTCCACTTGCATTTTCTACAGAAAGAGTGTTCAGATCTGCTCAATCAAAATATGGTTTAACTCTGTTAGCTGAATGCACAGATCAGAAAGAAGTTTCACAGAATGATTCTGTGTAGTTTATATTTGGAGACATTCCTTTTTCCACTATTACCCTCTTAGCGCTCCGAATCTCCACTTGCATTTTCTACAGAAAGAGTGTTTCAGCACGGCTCAATCAAAACTAAGGTTCAACTCTTTTAGTTGAACAAACAGAACAGAAAGAAGTTTCACACAATTCTTCTGTGTAGTTTTTATTTTTAGACATTCTTTTTCCCAATATAGGCCTCTTAGCGCTCAGAATGTCCAATTGCAGTTTCTACAGAAAGAGTGTTTCAGAACGGCTCAATCAAAAGTAAGGTTCAACTCTGTTAGTTGAATGCACAGAACAGAAAGAAGTTTCACAGAATGCTTCTGTGTAGTTTATATTTGAACATATTCTTTTTTCCACTATTACCCACTTAGCGCTACGAATGTCCAGTTGCATTTTCTACAGACAGAGTGTTTCAAAACTGCTCAATCAAAAGTATGGATTAACTCTGTTAGCTGAATGCTCAGATCAGAAAGAAGTTTCACAGAATGCTTCTGTGTAGTTTATATTTGAATATATTCCTTTTTCCACTAGTACGCTCTTAGCGCTCCAAATGTCCAGTTGCATTTTCTACAGAAAGAGTGTTCTGATCTGCTCAATCAAAAGTATGGTTTAACTCTGTTAGCTGAATGCACAGATCAGAAAGAAGTTTCACCGAATGATTCTGTGTAGTTTATATTTGAAGACATTCCTTTTTCCACTATTACCCTCTTAGCGCTCCGAATCTCCACTTGCATTTTCTACAAAAAGAGTGTTTCATAACTGCTCAATCAAAAATATGTTTTATCTCTGTTAACTGAATTTACAGATCAGAAATAAGTTTCGCAGAATGCATCTGTATAGTTTTTATTTGAAGATATTCTTTTTCCCAATGTAGGCCTCTTAGCGCTTAGCATGTCCAATTGCAGTTTCTACAGAAAGAGTGTTTCAGAACGGCTCAATCAAAAGTAAGGTTCAACTCTGTTAGCTGAATGCACAGAACAGAAAGAGATTTCACAAAATGCTACTGTGTAGTTTATATTTGAATATATTCCTTTTTTAAACTATTACCCTCTTAGCGCTCCGAATGTCCACTTGCATTTTCTACAGAAAGAGTGTTCAGAACTGCGCAATCAAAAGTATGGTTTAACTCTGTTAGCTTAATGAACATATCAGAAATAAGTTTCACAAAATGCTTCTGTGTAGTTTTTATTTGAAGATATTATTTTTCCCAATAGAGGCCTCTTAGCGCTCAGAATGTCCAATTGCAATTTCTACAGAAAGAGTGTTTCAGAAAGGCTCAATCAAAAGTAAGGTTCAACTCTGTTAGTTGAATGCACAGAAAAGAAAGAAGTTTCATACAATGATTCTGTGTAGTTTATATTTGAACATATTCTTTTTTCCACTATTACCCACTTAGCGATACGAATGTCCAGTTGCATTTTCTACAGACAGAGGGTTTCAAAACTGCTCAATCAAAAGTATGGTTTAACTCTGTTAGCTGAATGCTCAGATCAGAAAAAAGTTTCACAGTATGCTTCTGTGTAGTTTATATTTGAATATATTCCTTTTTCCACTACTACTCTCTTAGCGCTCCAAATGACCAGTTGCATTTTCTACAGAAAGAGTGTTCAGATCTGCTGAATCAAAAGTATGGTTTAACTCTTTTAGCTGAATGCACAGAACAGAAAGAAGTTTCACAGAATGATTCTGTGTAGTTTATATTTGGAGACATTCCTTTTTCCACTATTACCCTCTTAGCGCTCCGAATCTCCACTTGCATTTTCTACAGAAAGAGTGTTTCAGAACGGCTCAATCAAAACTAAGGTTCAACTCTTTTAGTTGAACAAACAGAACAGAAAGAAGTTTCACACAATTCTTCTGTGTAGTTTTTATTTGTAGACATTCTTTTTCGCAATATAGGCCTCTTAGCGCTCAGAATGTCCAATTGCAGTTTCTACAGAAAGAGTGTTTCAGAACGGCTCAATCAAAAGTAAGGTTCAACTCTGTTAGTTGAATGCACAGAACAGAAAGATGTTTCACAGAATGCTTCTGTGTAGTTTATATTTGAACATATTCTTTTTTCCACTATTACCCACTTAGCGCTACGAATGTCCAGTTGCATTTTCTACAGACAGAGTGTTTCAAAACTGCTCAATCAAAAGTATGGTTTAACTCTGTTAGCTGAATGCTCAGATCAGAAAGAAGTTTCACAGAATGCTTCTGTGTAGTTTATATTTGAATATATTCCTTTTTCCACTACTACGCTCTTAGCGCTCCAAATGTCCAGTTGCATTTTCTACAGAAAGAGTGTTCAGATCTGCTCAATCAAAAGTGTGGTTTAACTCTGTTAGCTGAATGCACAGATCAGAAAGAAGTTTCACCGAATGATTCTGTGTAGTTTATATTTGAAGACATTCCTTTTTCCACTATTACCCTCTTAGCGCTCCGAATCTCCACTTGCATTTTCTACAAAAAGAGTGTTTCATAAATGCTCAATCAAAAATATGTTTTATCTCTGTTAACTGAATTTACAGATCAGAAATAAGTTTCACAGAATGCATCTGTGTATTTTTTATTTGAAGATATTCTTTTTCCCAATGTAGGCCTCTTAGCGCTTAGCATGTCCAATTGCAGTTTCTACAGAAAGAGTGTTTCAGAACGGCTCAATCAAAAGTAAGGTTCAACTCTGTTAGCTGAATGCGCAGAACAGTAAGAGTTTTCACAGAATTCTACTGTGTAGTTTATATTTGAATATATTCCTTTTTCCACAATTACCCTCTTAGCGCTCCGAATGTCCACTTGCATTTTCTACAGAAAGAGTGTTCAGAACTGCGCAATCAAAAGTATGGTTTAACTCTGTTAGCTTAATGAACATATCAGAAATAAGTTTCACACAATGCTTCTGTGTAGTTTTTATTTGAAGATATTATTTTTCCCAATAGAGGCCTCTTAGCCCTCAGAATGTCCAATTGCAGTTTCTACAGAAAGAGTGTTTCAGAAAGGCTCAATCAAAGTAAGGTTCAACTCTGTTAGTTGAATGCACAGAACCGAAAAATGTTTCATACAATGCTTCTGTGTAGTTTATATTTGAACATATTCTTTTCTCCACTATTACCCACTTAGCGCTACGAATGTCCAGTTGCATTTTCTACAGACAGAGTGTTTCAAAACTGCTCAATCAAAAGTATGGTTTAACTCTGTTAGCTGAATGCTCAGATCCGAAAGAAGTTTCACAGAATGCTTCTGTGTAGTTTATATTTGAATATATTCCTTTTTCCACTACTAATCTCTTAGCGCTCCAAATGTCCAGTTGCATTTTCTACAGAAAGAGTGTTCAGATCTGCTGAATCAAAAGTATGGTTTAAGTCTGTTAGCTGAATGCACAGATCAGAAAGAAGTTTCACAGAATGATTCTGTGTAGTTTATATTTGAAGGCATTCCTTTTTCCACTATTACCCTCTTAGCGCTCCGAATCTCCACTTGCATTTTCTACAAAAAGAGTGTTTCATAACTGCTCAATCAAAAATATGTTTTATCTCTGTTAACTGAATTTACAGATCAGAAATAAGTTTCACAGAATGCATCTGTGTAGTTTTTATTTGAAGATATTCTTTTTCCCAATGTAGGCCTCTTAGCGCTTAGCATGTCCAATTGCAGTTTCTACAGAAAGAGTGTTTCAGAACGGCTCAATCAAAATTAAGGTTCAACTCTGTTAGCTGAATGCACATAACAGTAAGAGTTTTCACAGAATGCTACTGTGTAGTTTATATTTGAATATATTCCTTTTTCCACTATTACCCTCTTAGCGCTCCGAATGTCCACTTGCATTTTCTACAGAAAGAGTGTTC